>NW_020273630.1:624220-1100340 GCF_003268045.1 Sipha flava | reverse complement strand
TATTTGTATTTATTTGTAATAAAATCAGTACTATATTTTTTGACTTTACAGAAGCCATAAACAAGACCATTTATTTGTGTGTATTCGGTATGCAGTTGGTTTTGAATCTCATGAAAGGTTTTTACAGTTTGTGGATGTTTCCAGTGGACAAGACGCCAATAGTATTGTTGCTGCTATTTATTATAGTAAAAAAAAAATAATAATAAAACACAGATAAATATAAATGTATGACTTAATTAAGTTATTTTACCGTGGAGAATATTAGGAAGGACGTATAACATTGCATTTATTAAATAATTTTTAGTAATCGTTCATTTTTATTAATCAAATTACACATTTTAATTAGATAATCGTCAATCTGTATTATTTTTTAAACTCAAAATAAACTTTTGGATATAATAAATCTGAAAACTATTTATAATTTTTTTTATTTTCATGTGGGTTATATAAGTTAAAATGTAATAGATATAGTTAAGTCCTCATCAGTTCTTTTGCTTAAATTGGCTTCCTGAAAAACACCTTCATAGTAGTCTTATTTAATAGTATTTAGTAGGTCCATACTTCTCAAATCTGTTGTGCACACTTCCAGTTTCGGATTACATACATTGTACTGACGAAATGATTTTAAGAAAATTCAATAATAGATATAATTATATTAAAAAATTATTATTTTATCTAAAATAACCGTTAATTAGCTATTCTACTTTGATTGCATTTACAGATCAAATTATGTTTTTTTATCTAATTTTACACTAAAAAACTTAATATTTTTTTTTAGTTATAATTAATGATGTCTCATTAAATTTATTTTATACTACATAATATTGTTGCTCCATAATACATCAACTATAACCATAACCTAGTTATGATAACTTAATACATACCAATAATATTTCACAAAAAGATAGATACTGTTATTTTAAATATTGAGCTACATCATATAAATACTATTAATTATTTCGTCATAAAACTCACTTCATAAGTAATCCAAATAACTTATTTTTCAAACTACAAATTTCCACATAAAATATTAACTTTGGAAAACTTGTAGGTATTGATTTTGAGCCAAGAGCTATTATTTTATTCGTACACACATTAAACATATCTTAAATGTGTTTTGACAAGCGTTAATTCTGTTATCACCCCATATTTACATTTATCGCTAAAACCCTCTTTGTATCTTACAAACTTTGTTTTCGAAGAACATCAAGTTTATTGATTGCTTTATTATTTTAAAATGACAGTAAGTTAGTGACATTAACTAATTGCTAAACCGATTAGGTACATCAAATTATTTCTAGTGATATATAATTTTTATCACAGTAAGGTTTAATTAGAATTTTTCTTAAAATAAGTAATAAAATATTATGTGAGGTAATTTTGTATACATCTACATTAAAACACAATGGTTCAGTATATGTCATGACTATAATATATATATATATATCAATAAAAATAGTATTAAATGTTATCTTTGTGTAAATGTGTATACATATGTATGTGTGCTACTTATAACATGCTATTAATTAAATATCAATATCAAAATTAATATTTATGTTTATAAAAGTTAGTTTTATTACTTATTTCTTTTATTCAGTTTTACCAAGTTTAATTAATCAATAATTTATTAGAATACGATAGGTGCTTAATGATACTCTAGTATTCAATAAATATTATATCATTATATATAAAACCCGAGGTATTTTATAATATTAATTTAATTAACTTTGTGTATTTTTTTTAATTTTTCTGTAGAAAATTAGTTTTTGTTTACATTAAAAGGAGTAAATTTAGTTTCGTATAAAAGTGGCCTGTCTGTAAAATACAAATGATATGTTATTTACTTTATTGGCACATACAAAATTGGGCCTTAATAAGTTTATTTCGCACATTATAATAGGTACATAAACTAAAGGTGCAATATATGTGCAGTAGCGTAATTTCAGTTATATCTAGAGTAGGATATTCGGCATGCTCTTATTAAATTGTCGACTTGTCGGTTTACTTTACCCAAGTACTAATTGATGTTAGGGGATGTCAAACCAGTCCAAAAATATGATGATTTGTACTTTTTACATACATAAATACCCTTATAGTACACGTCTATTTTCTGATTAACAAGTCAATAGCTTTATAAAAGATTTATTTATATTTTGATGATGTGCTGATTTTAGGAAAAGCTAAATTTTGGATTGTGGTAAATGCATTAGTCCCCCACCTTCGAAATGATATCACTAAATGTACTTGATTATTAACTATACAAATACTCATAGGTGAACTTTTTATTAGGTCAGGCCAAATGAAAAATATAAAAAGTAATATTACGTAAAATTAACTATTATTTCCTATAATATAATTATAAAATTAAACGTCAAATGTCTAAATTAAACAATAACTAATAAAATCGATTATTCGAATACATAGAATATAATTATTATGTTCTATTATAATCCTTATGTGTACCAATTGTACCTATATATTATATTATATTATAGTATTATATGAAACGTACAAATGTACACGTTTACATGTATAAATATATTATTTATAATGCCTAAAATAATTATTAAAATATATAATATATACATATTTTTCGTTAGTGTTAGGTCAGGCCATGGTCTGACTAGCCTGACCCGTAGTTTTACCTATGCAAATATTACAATGACCTAACCTTTTATGACCATTTATTCAGTTTACATTAATTTAACTTTTGTAAAATATTGCCTATTGTATAGTATTGGTAATATACTTATACAACATTACTCTACATAGATATAAAATTAATAAGCGGAATAGAATATAGATAAATGTTATGATATCGAACATGTATAAATAAAGGTGATAGATGATGTGATAGACAGATATAAGTGATAAAATTATATATAAATATGATATAATAATGATATAATTTTATCACTTTATTTATTCGAATTATTCGTAATTTAGTTACTATGCAACATTGAGTTACAAGTTTTATCCACTAGATGGCAGGTATTTAATAGATGTATTATTAAATACTTTATTGGAATTGTCAAAAAAAAATATACAATTATATTAAAATGTATGTAACGCGTAATATTTAATAATGATATTTAACAATTCTAATACAATTTTTTGTATTATACAATAAGTATAAAATTAACAATTCTCGGATCCACAGATAAACGGTACAATAAAATGACATTAAAATATAGAAATACGAAAATTAATTATATATTTGAAAATATAATGCTAATTTTTTAAATAGTGTATTTGTTTTTTACACTTTGAAACAATTATTGTTTTTCAGAAAAACTAACCACCTACGTAGTTCATTAAAATCAATTTTGGGTACATTACAGTGTATTCAAAGTCCGTAAGGGTTCACTTTATATCTAGGAACACAATTAAATAAAAATGAAAAGTTGCAAAGGGTCTACATTTAATATATTCGCTATAAAGATAAAACAACTGACATTTTTAGTAATTTATTAAAAATATCTACCTCGAAGAAAATATAAATGAGCACTATGGTGTGTTACAGTGCATGACAATTATTTTATTTATTTATTTTTAATTATCGTCCTAAGTAATTATATTGTATGTATTTCCTGTTAAATTTATTATAATTTAAAATATAAGTTAAAAAAAAAAAAATATTTAGGGAATTATATACTTGCCATTCTTTTAACTATACAGTTTATTATATGAAATATAATAATAAACAAATTGAACTATGACACGGTCCCGTGGTAGTTGAGGAAAATTATGTACACCATATATCTCGTACACTGGGCAGAGAAGGGGACAGTTACCGGAACCCGTGACAATGTACCCACCGGGTCAACCACTACGACAAGCTTTGACGTGACCAACACAATCCTCCACCACCACTTTGGAGGTTAGTTTAACTAACCGGTCTGTTTCTATTTTCAACACCACATTTGAAGGCCGGCGGTAACTCGGACGAGCATCAAGTCACCAACAATTACACCACAATGAATACACACAGTTAAAATTTTTTTTTCGATCATTGTAATGGATCAACGTCAGGCATCAAATAATTTTGACCGGAAACCATCATCCAGGAAAAAGAACCATCAGCGCGCCGCGTCAACTATTATCGATCATAAATCAAGAGGTTTTTATTCAACTATTGAAAGATTATTTTAAGATACATTTACAGAATATCTTTATTAAGTTCAACATTATGATAAAAACCGTAGAAAAACATTCATTGACAGAAAGTAAAATTTATATTTTTGTTTGAAAGGTACCATTATATTTAGTGTATAATGCAAAAGTTGAATTCAGTGTTAAATTATATTAGAAAAATATATCTTTCAGTGATAGTCAGAAAGAAATAAAAAGAAGAGAGAAGAAGAAAGAATTAAGCTTTAGATAACTATTTTCAAGGTTATCAGTAAAGACTATTAGATAAATTAACAGAAGAAAAAAGCTTTCAAAAAGATCTATAAAGTAGACATTTAAAGTTACAGAATTTATTCTTTTCGTATTTTGACTTGATCGCTCTTGACATTTAAATATCTTCTTTTCATATGGTCCAACGATTCTGTTTAACGAAATTTTTAGACAAAAATATAAATTCTAAAATTCTGATTTAAATGTATTAAAGTCTCGGGATGATAAATAAATATAATATATATATATATATAAGTATTTATGTGTTATGTATTTGAATTGTGTATGTCAGTTCATCAATTATTTTTCTAATGAATGCTATTATAGGTAAATGACACAATATCTATATTATAGATTCTATAAAATTATTTTACTTTGCGCACGTAATAATAACTTAATTTATGAATTAAGTTCCCAAAAATATGTATAATTCTTTTTTTACTTTTGAAATAAGTGTTAAATTTTATAAACTTAATTATAAGTACGATCAGTAATTATGTGCACATAAATTATTTAAGTGATTAACGAGAATCCATACTGTATTAAATTTTAAATAACGTTTATTATATAGTTATATTAAATTGAATGTTTCCCATTTTTTCCTTAATAAATTATTATTTTTAATTTTATTCTTTTGTGTAGAACAATAAGGATAGATATTTATGATTTTACTGTCGTACAATATGAATATAAAAAATATAGTACTTACGAACTGTAAAAAATTAAAAAAAATAGTAAAATATATTCCAATTATTCCTATATATTTTACATTTAATGGTAACTAAAATTGCTTTTTCCTTTTGAACTTAAGCAAAATAAAAAAAAAAAGGTTAAAGAATATTTAACCATGAACCTACTCTTTTATAATTATCTGTTAGAAAAAGGCATAAAAGTCGGGAAAAATGTCTTTTGAAGACACAGAAGTTAGTCTCACAGTTTAATTGAATCTGTCATATTCTTAATTACTATTCTAAATGAGTATTTCAAAACAAAAAGGGAAGCTCTTTGAAATTGTATGGTAAATTGACAGAATCAACAATTATTTTTGAATCACAAATTAATCAAAACATTTAAATATATCTAAAGAGATCGTTAGATCATTAACATTTGTAGAAACATATAAATAATATAAAATTACTAATCATAAAATGTCGAAATCTGTTATTGTACCAATAAAGTTAGAATTCTAAAAATCCTATTTTTTTTTTTTTTTTTTTTTTTAATATAATTTCGATTTGATTGTGTTATTTTTTTAATATAGAAATATAAATAATTCGGAGGTTTAGAGTTAAAGTAAATCATTATTGATACTAAAAATATTTTACGATTCTGAATACTGTTTAATTTAAAGTAAACAAAAATAATATTTATAAAATATTTGTTTTTTATAGTACAATTATGTTTTATTAATTCTTAAAATGTTTGTAGTTAGTACAATAAATTAATTTTAAAAATTATATAAGTAACTATAGGCCATGGCTAGAAAATCAAAATACAACTTACTAAAGATTATTTACGGAATAAATCATTATTTATATTTCATATATTTTTTACATACCAATTTTTTATAGTATATTTTATACCTACATTTCAACAAAATTTTCGCATTAAAATAATATAATATAATTTCTACCGTTTCGTTAAAAAAGTAAATAGATCTTAAGAAATAAATTAAATAAATCTTATTTTCGATAAATAATATCTTAAGTTCAAATTAAATGGTTTAAAATGGATTTAATGCGTTAAGGGTCGATATTAACTTTTATTTTTCCGTATTACTTACTTACCTGTTTATCTCGACGGCTCTACGATGTAGTATCTGAATTTAATAATAAATAATCCTCTAATCAATTAGTTGAAAAAGCTTTTTCTGGAAAATCACCTCACAGAATCGAACGTGTTTACGCATCAACGGTATCCCTTATCAATGTTTAATTTAATTGATTGGGCACAGACTCATTGATGGATTGCTGGTGTATTTTTCTCTATTCTATCCTACCTTGCACTGAATTATCCAGACGATTAGTTTTGGGTTCATTAATTACGCGGATTTTTTTCTTCCTGCTTCGTCATTTAACAAACTTGGCAAAACGTTTTCGGGGACTTGGGATCATTAATCGTATACTCGCCGAAACATTCTTTTCTTAGACCATTTCCTTTGCAGATTATAATTATTATTATTTTATTTATTATCATCATTATTCTTAGAGCAAAAAGTCATCCTTTATTTGTTACGTTATTTTTACATTACGGTTGAGCTCAGAATTACCTAGCTATTAATGCTCACTAATTGATTTTATTTTAAATCACCATTATCGAGGCGAATTATAATAAACTATTAACAAAATCTTTAAGTACGCCATTTGGTTTCTGTTTATTTTCACCTGGCTTTGTTGTTTGCTTCCGAACGGTAAATACGACTTTTTTTTAAAATAATCCACAATGAATTATTAAAAACGTTGTTTTACGTTCAGAAAATGTTCATTTAAATAATATAAATATTACTACGTGACGTCACATTAATCTGTTGGACCATATAAATTTGTAAAACTATATTTAAGAAGAAAAAATTAACAAGATTAATCATAATTTTGCTTAAGTACGGTGTTGCATTTGAACAATGTGTACCGTGTTAAAAATAATTATTTTGAGCTTTCCAAGTGTAAGTAAACAATTTATTTATGTAAAGGTAATTTAATTTATACTGAACCATTGTAGTATGGAAATAAAATAAAACCTTAACACTGTTTTTTTCAGTAGTTTTTATTCATACTTTTCATATCAACATATTTACATACAAATTAATTAGCTTAAAATTATTCACTCATAATCACAAACTTACATATACATACCATATACCTACCCATATTATTTTAATTCAAACGTATATTCAAAAATATTCATACGCAAATACTGGATACAGAAATTTACATTTTACATTAACTACTTGCTCCCAAATAGTACAAAAGAAAGATAACTAAATTTCAACAATTATTCCAATTAACGATTACCTATAAGAAATTACTCTACCACTATTGAATTTACTTTCATTAAATATGTTTATAGCTGAAGATATTGACAGAATATAAATAAAATAAATAAAAATAGCCATCAACGACTAAACTTATAGTTTGTTTTTCACATTTGTATTTTCATTTTAATTGAAAAATTCCAAATATTAGTTTATAAATGTTTACATTTAATGATTATCTAAATAGGCAGCTATAATTATAATAGTAATTACTTTACTATCTTACATTCCTAAATAATTATTGATTAAAATGTGTATATAATTATTAAACAGATAAAACTAATAATAAGCCATAATATTATTTTAATAAAGCAATGTACCATTCAAACATGATTGATTAAAATTTCAGTTCACTAGTACAAATTACTTATTATTATTAATTCAGATATGTTATACTCTTTTCGAATGGTCTTAAAATCTGAAGTCATTATATCATTAATCGACAATTGACTTATGAGTAAATATTTCTAATTTTCCTGTTGTTCGCTTGATATCTAAATTTTGCAATCATTTCGTTGATTATAATTGTTCTATAAATAATAGTACGATCATCAGAAATTTAACCTATAAGATAATTGTTACAATACAGATGCATTTCCAGATTGGGCATATGAACATCAAAAAGAGAATTTCAAAGAAATATTTTTTTGAAAATATTTATTTTTTTATGGTTATATTTTTTTTTTAGCTCCTATAATTGTAGTATTAACACAAAGTTTACAGTACCAAGTCATGTTTAATACAATTGAATATAAAATTGAATACATTAAACATACACAGTTTATCATGATTATAATCTGGCCGTGTTCTGTTTTTCTATAACTTTTTATAAAAAATTGTCAAGTAAATCAGGTTTATCTGCATACTCGTATTTAAGTTTTAATAACAATTGATTTAATAAATTGTATTTTACTTTACATTGCATAGGTACATTATATATAACTACATTATCTATATATTAAAACAATAAGATTGTATACGAATATCTTTCTTAAATTTTTCAAAAATATTATTATAACGCATCGAACATAATTCTTATCAGTGAAAATATAATATAATTTGAGTTTTATATTTCATATGTAATATAATCTATGTCTTTTTCAAATTTTGTCATTAGATTTGTTTTTTTATAAAAAAAGAAAAAATGCTGATTCTTTTATTAATTCTAATTCTACTGGTATGAAGATTAAATTCATACTTAAACATAGAAAATATATTTTGGTTAAAGTAAAATGATGTAAATTTAAATTTTTGAATAAATGGTTCGATTCATTTGCTTTCAAATTTTCCAATTTTATATAAATTAAATTTTTTAAACTCAATAATTATGATGAATGAATTATGCCTTATAATGCTAAAATTAAAATACTTGAAAGGAAAAACTATTCAAGGTATGAAAGTATTGTGGAATTATTTTTACAAAAGTAAAAATGGATTTTTTTTCTAAATCCCCATGATTATATGGTTCATTATTTGTTAGTCCATGGTATATAATTTTAAGTAGTTATAACTGTGCTATACCCAACAATTATTGATTATGTAACGGTCAATAATGTTCACTGTACTATTTTCTAAGAATTTCTTAAACTATTTTCTAATTATAACTATCCAGGTCCATGTATGAAATTATGTCATAATTAAGTCGATTTAGTTACCTAGCGTTTGATAAATATTAAAAATGATGAAAAATATTTTTAATCAATTTAGCCAATATATATATATATATATATGTATATTAATTTATGAATAAATAAATGGTGTTAATTATTTACAATATACATACGTGTAAAACACATGTCCACTTATTCGCACACAAGTTCATTTTTAGTTTAATAACTTGAAAGTTTGGTATTCTATAAATCATCAAGTAGGTACGATGTTTTAGTGATCAAATTAAGTTTTAACGCTAAATGATTAAATTTATATTGCGTCTCGTGCTTTTAGTATTTACAGCAAATTATTGGATTGCGTTAAGAATTACTGGCTTTAATCAGACCTCGAGGCCTCAGGAATTCGATTTGAAAATTCCACCTTAAAATTCGATAGAGCTATATAGGTGTGCCACCCCATTATTATATATAGCTATAAATGATTAAATCGGTGGCTAAATATCATAATCAGACTATTTTCGGGGTTCCAGATGAAGTAAACAATTTTCACAATAGTTTACACATTTAAGTATAATACATCATCTTATTTACATTTTTAAAATGTTTATTACATAATTTAATATTAAATAATGTCCATTATGTATTTGGGAATTGAAAAGATTAACATTTATTTTGTTTAATATTTAAAAAAAACAAAATAAATATCTTGACTGTAAAGATTATAATATAAATGTCAATAATCCATTGGTCAGTGTATATTAATGCTAACAGTATACATTATACGGGTGCAAATTTACATTACGAGAAATAATAAAGCTTTTATTAATCCGGGCGATAATGAATTCATATTATATCAATCAAATGCATGTACAATTCAGATGGGCATGGCCGTTTTCGATCAAAAACGTACCCATCCCTTTTCGGACAATTCACTTTTAAACCAAATTTAAAATAGGTCGATTTACTTTTCGACCAAAATCGTACCCTTCCCTTTTTTGGCTGATTCACTTTTCGATCAAATTTAAAATATGCTGATTCCGTTTTCGACCAAAACAAAAATGTATATAATAAATTTAAAACAATGATATATAACTTTTGTCAATAATTATTAAAATATTAATATAAAAGAGAATGATATCTTATATCTAGTTTTGATCTCTTATCGTTATGAAAATTGTTTGCATTTTTTTTTTTTCGAAATATCGGAACTTTAATTTTAAAAATTTTAGGACTTCCCTCGTTGCGCCTGCCAGCTCCACTCACCAACTTGAATGCCACTGCGTGGCACTTTTCGGGGGGGATGAGGCTTCGTCCCAAGGAGAATTATAGTCTAAGCATAACCTATTTTTTGTACAAACCTTGATACTGTTGCAAATGGGATTATGTATGTGAACCTAAAACCTCGATACGCGAGTTAAACCCTGAATCGTCATTTATATATTATAATAGTTTCCATCATATTCAATCATTGTATATCATTATTTTACTATTTTAAATGTATTATATAAATTTTTGTTTTGGTCGAAAAGTAGGTCGCCCGAAAAGGGAAGGGTACGATTTTGGTTAAAAACGGACTCGCCTAATCAGATATATAATAAAACTAGTATTAAATGTGATATGTAACAGTTCAGTGGAAATGGTATTTTTTTTTTTTTTACAAAGGCAAAGGGTATAGTAATTAATTACTATTACATTCCTATCATAGACGCGTGAAGTTATTGTTATACGTGATGAGGAACTTTCGTATCATAATAAAAGAAATTAACCATAGGTATTGTAAAAAAAATAAATTAATAGTAGATATTCGCATTTCTAATGTTATATCGTAATTTGTATAAAAAGGCAAAATATTGAATGCGATTAAAATTGACAAAAGACGGATCGTTTTTAGATTATTAATATAATAGTGACAATAAATATTTTAAATTTTAGATAACACTATTGCATGTAGTGTTCTATATTATTATAACTTTCGACTTAATAGTAACTGCTTTTATGAAGTGACGTCAGAAAATTACTTGAAAATTACAGTACAGTTAATTGATTATATAAATATCTACCGTAACTACCCATTATTTGGAAAATAATGAGTTCCCCACAATTTTCGTTATAATATAATATATTAAACTATTGTACAGTTGCCGATGTCTACACGAGTCTCATCAAACAATCAAACTAAACATTCAGAAAAGGCATTCATCTGAAAAATTGCAGCAAATGTGAATCATTAGTATTGATTTTCGTTCGTAAGCATTTCATAATAAATTTCATCCAGAAGCATTATTTTCATCCACAGAATTCACACGTCCCCCACCGTTTAATTAAACGGGCATTTCACCCCTAAACACATCCTGACGCATTAATAATAATTGCCTCTTATGCTGGAGATATCGAATTCTTGCGGTCTCTGCTTCTCCCTTTTATGTGGAAAAATAAAAAGGTTCATCGAAAAGGTTAAAAATATTAATAGCGTCCATCAGATAATAAATAATGTATAAATATAAATAAAATGAACAGTAAAGGTCATTTTCCAGTGAATTAAGATAATAATTTATTAGATTTTAATTTATGAAATAATTTAATTTTATAAATAATCTAATTTAACCAATATGTATACAGAGTATCACAGGATAATTCGATAAATGGAATAGCTTTAATTCTGTTTATTATTTCTAATTTTTTTTTTTTTTTTTTTTATAAATACTTAGGTCTTGCGCTACAAAAAAATTGTATTAAAATATATATTTGATATTTAGAATTTTAATTTGAAAATTTGAAACTTTATTTACAGTTTGGAAAAAAGCCAAAATAGCAATTTTTTAAACCGAATTTTTAAAAAAATATTGGTATTTAATACCTAATAAAGGTAGATCCGTCAATTTTCCGTGATTTTTTAAATTTTGTACAAAAGTTAACAATAATATTATTATTAAAATATTATTGTTTATCACATAAATATTATAACCTATATTTTATAATGACTGATTGAAATTTAACTTATTCTAAGATTTTTGTTATTATTTGCAGTTTACTTTTATAATTTATAAATTTATAATTATCATTTTTACTACAAGTAATTAACATAGGTACGTAATGTATGAATAATCAATATAACCAGATAATCTTAAAAATTTAAATTTGCTTATCCATAATCGAAGTACATTAAACGTTTTTTACGAGCATGATTTTTATATTTAAGATAAATAATATTATAAATAGTATCACTTAAATCACTTCGATCAAAATTTTATAACATTCTACGTTATTGTTTATTCTTCAGTCCTTGTTTATTCTTGTGAGAAATCGCAGTGATGCAGAAAAAACCTACTTATGCAATTTTCATAAGTGACATTCATATATTGCACAGTACAATTTCAAGAAAATTGTTCATCCAATATGGTAAATAATCTTTATATTCTACCAAACTGATCAAAATTAATATTTATTTTAATCATTTATTGAAATAATACAAAATTGTTTAATTATTATATTAGTGAAAAGAAAAGTTTCAAAAAAATCTACATTTACATTGTTCAACTATAATAGAATATGTTTGACCAATATAGTATGTGTTATAATTTACGTAATGCATTGACAAAATATTTATATCTCTTACTGACTATCCTATAAAGTACTTATTTTAGTCATATGATTTCTTCATGTCATATTTTTTTACCGTTAAATCACTTTTTTACAATTAACATTAAAATATTGTTTATCAATACTACTTGATAAGGAAGAGGATCTTGTATTCTTAGTTAGTAAGAGACTTCTTTAAATTGTGGACTCAAGATCTAAATTGTACCTAAGTTCTAGCCATAATAAATGCCTAAAATATGGAAATTGAATCAAGTAAAATATTTAAAGTTACATTGTTCATTGTAATACGATTAATAGAAACGATTTGCTAAGAACTATTATTTTACAATGTAATATTCGAAAAAACCAATTATTTTTTCGTATTTTACATTAGCTGGTGATCGAAAAACATTATATATTTCTCTAATATATTAAAGTATTAATATCTTTAGTTTTAGGTAGTTTTTAAATTTTTATTATTTATACAGTTTTAAGTAAAAAAAAATTAATATTTAAATATTATATTATTATACACAAATATTCACAAGTCTTCCCAATAACAATGAGAAATAAGAAATCTATGATATTTAAATGTTTTCCAGTATATAAAAAAATACTTGAAATAGAAAAAAGTATAGCACCCGATTTAGAAAAATATTCTATTAAAATAAAGCGCAAATCACAACATTGTTCATGTTTTCCGGTTCACTTTTCACAATTTCATTATATAAATATGCATTTGAATTTGCATACGGATATTCAAATATATTTCGGTATTAATATTAACACATTTATTAGATTTCGGATGCGAGACTTTTATATTATAGCATGTGCGTGTACCTTTTCACTGGGCTAATTTGCGCGCGCCCATGCAACCACATTTCCACAAACGAGTACAATTGCAATTTATTAAAATGTATGGTAAATATTGAGTGTAGCGGGCGTAGTATTTACAGAACCCCCAATAATGGGAGAATCACAGTTGTCAGCGAATTTGGACATAAATTAAAAATAGGCACTGTATAATTGAAAATCGACTCCCTCCACCGGCCGTCGAGCATAACCCAACGATTTTCTCCCTCAGGCTTGCTCAATTTAACATCAATTAAACAACAGTTGGGGAAAATTCCTATACATATTATATACCTATATAAATTCATTTACATGGTATACGCGAGTAACGGGGAAGAAATGAAGGGAAAACGTATAAAATAATAATAGTAGTAATAATAATAAAAGATACGTTCAATGGAGCCCCTAACGAACCACGTGGTGAAAACGTTTTACTTTAGTTTTTTTCGTCCACTGTGCTTTTTGCTTCTTTTGTTTTAGTATCGTATAAATAAATTATATGCACACGTACACGCATACCCACCCACACACACACACTCTCACGTATACACTTAAAAAGAGTCGGCTTTGTCAAAGACAATAGCGTTCAATCGATATCATACGTACACATACACACGCTTGTTAAAAATATACACCCTTCCATCATGATCTATGTGAGCGTTAAAAAGAGCTTTTTAACTTTTCACTTTGTGCGAGTGCATACATTTGGTATTGTTTTCCTCGTGGCTTTTTTCACCCTTCACAATCCCCCCCACCTCATACCATCTCGTCGACCGTTTCTTAAACGGCGTGATCCCGCAAGGGTCTCTTTGGCTGTACAAAGATTTCACCGATAAGATGTTTTTCCACGAGCACCAATTGTCGAGTGAGAATCGACGAATTACAATGAAAAATGCAGTATTGCATACAATATAACATGTAGCGACTCTTACGTTACCCTTAAAAACTCGTAAAGGTATTACACTCAGGTGTCTTTACGTATTCAATTTCGAACTGAATCGTCGCGTACCATGTGACCTCAGTAAAATGTGCATATAGCGGCATTATCGTTATCGGTTTCTTGTAACACGTGAGATGACTACAGCAACAACAATATCGTAACGAACTCGCGATGGCCCTTATTGCGTGTGGGAAGGATCACTCGGAGTATTTATCTTGTGCGATTTTTTTCCTTTAATAGCAACCGCTCCGTTATGGTTATTTTTTGTGTTCAATGAAAATAAAATAATTAAGTAATCATTCGGTATAATTTATCTTCATAAGAAAGTCACCATCGTTAATTCTCGGTGTTCGATTTTGTTATTATTATACGTTTTGCTGTAGAAAATACACGTAGAATTTGAGTCAACGACTAGTTCATGAAATTTTTAAACGGTTATTTATGTAACTGCATACACCACGTAGGAATGGGGATATATCTACTTGTAAAATAAATAAGCACAAACTAATCTTCAAATATATTTGAGCACACACTAAAAATATTAAAACTCCAATCTATTTACTGAATGAATGTAATTAAATAAAATATTTAATAATTGATTCTTAGGGTGTACAATTGGGTATAAATTATCATGAGGAGAATATAGAAACATTTTTTGTGACACTTTCAGTTAAAAATCCGTTTAGAATTTCGAATGATAACATTAAAAAATTGACGTTTTCAAGATACCCAATTTACCTAAAATAAAAATAATAAGATTAGGTTTACCGTATGCCCGAAATATCTAACAATGCTGATGGACGTGATTTCCAAATGTTGAATTAAGTTTCTGTTTCTCCGGTTTTTTCACATATATTACATAATTCAGATATCACTCAATATCTCACTGATTACTAGATCCAATTAAAAAACATAAACTTTTTTGACATAATGGCTTTTAAAATACTTAAGTTATGCAAAAAGAAAAGATTTTTTAAAAAATCAAAATGGTCGAAATAGTTTTGTTTCACTTTTTGTTTAGGTACTAAGGAAACATTTTACTTTTTTTGATATAAAAATACAATACGCCCAGCATTGTATAAGTGAAAGTTAATTTAACGTAATACGATTTATTGAAAAACATTAAAAACATTAACACTCCAGCAAAATATCAAATTCTTCATTAAACTTTGGTTACCACACTAGCATCACATAAATTATGTCCAAAGAAGAACGTATGTAGATATGATTGTAAAAGTCGATTAGTAAGTGGGTGCTATGTTGATACTTCTACATTAGACGGTAATATATCATCCACTATGATAATTTTGCATCTCAGTTTTATTATGTATATCAAAAATTTGAGACCTTGCAATCATAAATATGTAAGCATGAATCAATGACATATAACTCACATTATATGTTTTACTCGCGTATTATCAACAATTTGCTTAATTACATTTTGCTTATACATACCGATAAACTTCAACAATATTAAAAAACAATATTTTTTTAACAACAATTCTAAGGAGTAATTTTCCATCATATATTATTATTGTAAGAATAAGTGATAATTTTACGACATCACATATATTTATATTTTATTTAAAAATGTTTAGTTACTTAGTAGTGAAATCACGTTTTTTTTCTTCGCGAACTAGATATTCAGTTCATTAACCTTTTTATTGCAGTAAACATATTTCAGTAATTACATTGCGGAACCGAATAAAATAGAGTGGTATTTTGTTTTAGCTGTGGTCGACAAAATTATTTCGAGCGCGCATAAATAAATTGTTGAAAAACTTCTGTAATAAATATTTTTCCATAGCGTTTAATATTAATTTAATTTTTTTTTCGTTCTGTACAAAATATTCAGCACCATGTGATTGAACGATTTCATGTTGATCTTTTGAAAATTCCATACAATGAAATAAAAATGGATAATACATTAAACGATGCCTCGAGAAATCAGTGATCAATTTTAATGAAAATACTGAATAACACCAACGTTATAATTTTAACAAATTAATGACCTTGTCTCATCAAATAAAAATACGTAAAATTATCAAAATATTAAATTTGATTTAATTGAAAATTACTTATGTAGGAAATATAAAGAAATGGGACAACTGAAATAATATGCACTTTTTACATGCTGTTTAGGATGAAAGATATCTACTTCGATTTAGATATGTATTGGAGGGAACTGAACAATTAGTCTAAAATTAACTAATAAAAAGATACTTATTCATCTTTATCAATATCATTAAAACCCTATTATTATTTTATATTTGGGCTTAAATATTAAAGTTGAACAATTAAATAATTTGTTTTATGTGTTATATTAGGTTTAGTATTTTTTATGTGTTATTGTGATCACAAAAAACAATTAATGTTATATACTAAGAAATTTATAAATTATTAAAAAAAAATTATGTTTAAATCTTCAAATTTCAAATTTTTTATTTAAAAACCACTTTATTATTGTTATGCCTATTAAATATTTTGTTGAATAAGTTATCTAGTGAAAATAAAAATGTTTTCCTAAATTGTAATACCTTCCTTAACTCGTTATTATGATTCCATTAATCTGAATTCGTACTATAACATTTCAATGGTGCACCGTTTATTGTACGGAAAAGTGAATTAAATTTATGATAATACATATGTATGTATTAAGTTTCAAAAAAAGAAATTTTAATAATAATATATTTTTCTAATACATTTCTAAATACAAACACAAATAACATTTTTATACAGTTTTATAGACTATAATTCTTTGTTCCGAGATTAAAAATGAAACAGTGAAATAAGCTTAAAGTAAATATTATTTCATATTTTGGACGTGGATTATTATCCAATTCTGTTATATCTTTATGTACTTATTCTAATGTTCAAATAGTAAGAAAATATTTGTATGAAAACTTTTCTTGGTAACATAGTAGTGTAAGTAAAATAATACGAATGATAAATTTATTTGAAAACTATTTTTAAAACATTTAATACAATATTTTAAACAACAGAAATGATATATTATGCATTTTACCCCAAAATGTTTAATAAAAAAGCAAACGAAATGTTTGAAATGAAAAAAAATAAAATAGGGGAGAGAAAATAATGTCATGCCGTTATTTCCGAAAACTTAAAATGCACGAAAATAATGTTTGACAATCAGTCATTTCGTAAAATTCGTAATTATTTATGTAAGGTACTAGTAAGGGGCGAAACTATTTATTAAATTCGCATTGTTATCGGTACCTATATGCTGATATTTATTTAATTTTTTTTTTTTTTTTTTTTAATTTAAATTTCTCTATGGCTCTGAAATTAGAAACGAATACGATAAATTAAATACAAAAAATGAAAAAACTGTCCTATGGTTGACTTATGCAGTTAAAAATATTAATCACTATTGATTTAATTGTTCATATTGTTTTAACCAAAGTATGTAATTTTTAGGCATAGAATACCACAATTGAACGTAAATTGAATATTGCCAGTTATAATTCAGCTTTATGTGGCGAATCCGGCATCAACAGACATGTTTTTATTCTAACGACATCTATGTAACCATTATCTTTGATTAAATATTTGTACATTTAATCAATACCCTTATTATCTATTATTAATTATCAAATACGTAATATCACACAAAAATTTCACTTATAGAAAATAAATACGATTGTTTTTTAATTGATTCATACTGGTTAGCATGTTTTTAGATCCAAAAAATGTGGTCAGTCACAAAACCTTTATAACTTTAGTTTTTATGTGGTATTTGTTTCCTAAATATTTTACTTAAAAAAAAATTATTATTATTATTTTGTATTACTTTTTATACTTTTTTTTTTTTTAATAAAAGTAAGTAAACTGATAAAGCAACGGAGGACAATGATATTACAAAAATGTCCGAAAATCATTCAGTCCCACGTCGATACCATTTCAACTGTCGGTAAAGTTAACAATTTTTATGCCTACATTGTATAACCCTACCTTTAATTTGATTAATTACCAGAATGTGAAATCACGTATTCGATTCCCGAAAGAACCTAGTACAGAGTGAAATACGAAAATGGGTGACTCACCAAAGATATTGGTGAATCGTTCATATCATTATAAAAAAATGTTGCCATTATTTATAAAACTACTTTTAGCGAAGATAGACAGGTGGATTAACGGTGGATCAACTGCTAGATCTAAGATGGTTTATATAGCTATATTTATGTAAGTATTTAATGATTTCTTACTCAGGTTAGTTTAGGAAATGTACGAAAACAAATCGCATTTTATAAGCATAATCTTTGGACTTTAATTAAATATATAATACCCAGTTTATACTACAAATGTCTACAGTTAATGGTTCAAAACAAGTCGTTAAATAACCGATTTTGTGAAAATGTAATTCTTCCAATACTTGTAAATACATTTTGCGACTTTACAGTAAGCTTTTTTTTTTTTTTGAACTACCCACAGTGAAAAATGTATATATTTATTTATTTTAGTATTATATTTTATCATCATGAAACATCGTAATATTTTATATTTTTACAAACATAATAAAATGTGTAAAAATTTCATTCAAAGCCCGGAAAATTGTTATGCTTACATTTGAAACAGATTTTATACTATAAGTTTCTAGATTTTGGACACACGTATATTTATAATTAATATACGAGTGTATTATACAGAGTGTCACAAGAAGACTGAATAATTTATAGTGGTAGCATGGGCTATGTAGATTTAATTATCCCATGAGCCTCAACTTTGAATTAATAATTCTTCATGGTATACCATGTGTAAATAATGTCCATAAGAATGTAATTGAAACAAGCGAATTGTGTTGAAACTAAACTTGAGGTACTAGTTTGTTTGGGATTTTCCACTGAATACCAATCAGTTTTCTTATTTTTAACACATCAGGTAGGTTTTATTTATTAACTAAGGGATGAGGAGTTTAAAAGTTAACTTATTGTTATAAAATATAGAAGACTGTAAAACAGAGTAAACTTGTGTTTTAAATTCTAACTTACTCTCAGTTAGTTTTAAGTTTTTAGTTTTGTAAACATAAAGTAGTTTTTAAAACGCCTTTTTTGACAAGACCTTAATTGAAAAAAAATCTTGATTAAAATAAAAAAAAAACCTTGATTAAATACAAATTTTAGTCGGGTTTGTCATTTGAAATATTGTAATTACAACGAATTGTAAACGGTTTCAAATATTTTTCTGCTAATTTAAATGTTTACAATCACTAGAATTCATAGTAGTAGAAAGTATTTATTTTAGCATGGCGAATATATAATACAACATCAAAGCAACGTTTAACATTATATATTTAATTGTCCCATCGATTTATTTTCCTTATCAAGTAAATTAGAAGTAAATTAGATATATATTGATTTAATGAAATGTTTTTGGAAAAATATGAACTTCACCGTCTTGTACGAGTTTTATTAGAGGTACATGTATCACACCGAACCGAATAATAGGTCGTACGAATCCGTCTTCATAGAAACAAAATATTATATCGTACCAATAGTTATGGAAATATTTAGAAGGAATCGTTTTAAATATCATAATTATAAATACAAACCTAAACACACATAGTAGGTAGCTGAATTATGCAATTAATATGAGAGAATGACTTTAAAATAGCTTGACTGATTTTATTGATTATTTTTTTATTTTTAATTTTTATTTTCGTAATTAAACAAATTTTTTTTTAGAAATTCTACCAAATGGTCGAACATTTATTACAGTTGATATAATATACGTTTTACACCGACGTGTTCGACGGTTTTTGCCCAATGGACTCCGAAATTACTTAGCTGATTTTGATGAAATTTGAAAGGTACAGAGATACATTAGACCTCAAAAATGGAAATAGGCTATATTTATCCGTGAAAAAATAGAATGGGAAGCATAAATACATCTGATTAGACCTAAACAGGTAGTTGTTGTTACGTTATTGTTATAATAACCGAAAAAAACGGAAAGTTTTATAACAAATTTTATATGATTTTTAATGGCACGTTCACATGAAGATTAATCTAAAAATATCCATGAATGGATTAAAGCCGTTGGTCATTAATAAACTAACTAAAAATACAAGATTCTATTTAAAATTATAAAAGAATATACCGTCTAAAATAACTTAAATTACTTAAAAAAATGGTTTAAAACTTTATGAGATAAAAAATCGTATAATTTATATGAAAATGAATTCTATGTAATGGGATTTTACTACTCCGAAAACGGTTAAAATGTATCAGATAACACTTGAAGTTTTCGGTCACCGAATCGTAATTGGTTTTTCGCAAAATACTATTTACATATTTCATCATTACCTTCAAATTCAAAAATCTACTTTTAATAAGAATAATTTATTAAAAAGTATTCGTCAAGTTTATTTTCTAATCAAATATCTTTGTTCACGCAGAAAAATAATAAAATTGGAAAATTTCGTTTCATGTACGTTATATGACAATATATAAACTCTTCATTTTTAAAAGGGATTCCTCTTTTCTTCACACGAGATTCCAAACAACGAATTGAAAACAATAATTGATGATAATGCGTTTCTTCACGATTAGTTTTAAAATCATTTAAAATACAAAATTTCCGCCAACAAAATGTCATCCGTATAACTCTCAACCATGAGAAGGTA
The DNA here is from genome assembly GCF_003268045.1 of Sipha flava. Taxonomy (NCBI): domain Eukaryota; kingdom Metazoa; phylum Arthropoda; class Insecta; order Hemiptera; family Aphididae; genus Sipha; species Sipha flava. The sequence continues at coordinate 1,079,284 of NW_020273630.1, read as the reverse complement.
TTTACTGTAAGTTTTGTTTTTAATTAAAAACAAGGGTTCATTAAAAGTTTTATAATTCTCAAATTAATATATATATATATATATATATATATATATTTATTTATATAGATGGATAAATGACAAGCCATTGTGTTTGGCTCGTTTATTTTTCAAATACGAGAAATCGTAATTTAAATTGTAGGAAAATTTAAAAATGACCCAATCCCTTATATTCATCATAATAATGTACAACTATTATTGTTGAAGTTATAAGATTCTTTGATAATACATTTCAAAGAATACCATATGAATGACATATTTGATTTTTCGGTAAATAAATAAAAAATGATTAAAAATATTTAAATATTTATTAATTTTATTACATTGGAAAATAATTTTTATAAATATTATAATTTTACTTTACAAAAACATATTTGTCAGCAAAAACACATCCAATAGGGTATTTTTTAGTATGAAATAAGTACAAAGTAATCAAAGCAAAATAAAATTTAATTTTAAATTTTGATCATATTTTCAAATTTTGAACATAAACAAAAGCTCTAATGGTTTTAAAATAAAAAATATTTTAATTTTAGAAATTATTTAACCAAGAGTATTTTTCTGTGTAAGAGGTTACAAACTGAACTGAAAAAAACATTTTACGAACACTTCAATTTTTAATTTTCTTAGAAGTTTTCTCAAAAACTCCAAACAGGGATAATTTTTAACAAGTTCCAATTTAATAAGATGGGAACCATTATTGTATGTAGATATGCGTTTATATCTCAACTATTTAATGAATACCTATTAAATGGGTAAAAAATAAACAAGGAGGTACATAAAAAAAAATTGTATGTGATTAAAGACTATATCTAAAGACAAATATTATATACAGAGTATATACAGTAAAAATAACTTTATTTTATTTTTTTATTTTTTATGTTGTGTTGTTGTTTCTTTTTTTTTTAAATAATTTTATAATATATAAATATAGGTATACTGTCATATATTAAAATAATTAAATAATTTTATAATTTCTATAAATAGAAAATTATTATAAAAAATTAATAAAATGTATGTATGGTTTTCTTCTTTGCTTTGAGATTGGAAACAATTGGTCAAAATCTTCTAATTTTTATTTTGTTGTTGTATTTTTGTGATAAACTAATTAATTGCTTTAAAAAAAAAAAATCATGACAGCATTTAAAATAACTTTCAAAAATATAATTACTTTTAACAGTAGGTAAAACAAAATTATTTTTTTTCGTCCATCCATAATTGATTTGTATAGAAAAAATTCTTTCGATTTTTGCATTAATTTCTGGCATTTTTAAAGATAGTTCATCAATCTTCCAAAAATGGATGATCAATGTATTTTACTTTTATATAGATAACACACCATATTTGTTCAAAACAAATATAATTATTCCGCTATTCTTGTAAATCATAACTTATAACATTAACTACACGATTATACTTATCAAAAATAATATCTTAATTTACATTCCAATTAATTTGTTCCCTAAATTATTTTTTATGAATATATAAATTATTACTTATTCTAAGTGTAGCGAGTTTAGAAGTTCAAAATTATTGTGTTTTTCTACTTTATTTCTATGTAGTATTTCTAGTTTTTTTAATATTTTTTAATACTCCACGTGCAGATGTATTATCCTTTCTATTTTCCTTTAAGTGTTAAAGGCGATATTTAATTAAATTTGTATCACATTAAATCATGTTATTGAAACGAAGTTATAAAAAAAAAAAATTTAAATATTAGTAAATTTATCCTTAGAGTGAATGTACGAATAAACAATTTAATTATTTAAGAAATTGCTGAATGTACAGATTGCCTTTGTGTCACGATACATCTAGGTATGATTTTGTTTTGAATTGAGTATTATTAAATCCACAAAATTATTTTAATGCTTCTATTGTAAAAGTATAAGTATAAAAGTATTGAAATATTTTGTAACTTACATTCAACATCAATAAGTAAAATATTGTACAGTACTTGTTTGCATAGAGTTATGCAAAATGTGAGTTTCACAACCAATTCCACAAATTTTATTTTTTAAATGATTTAATGAATATATTTTAGTAAGTGTTTACGATACGTCTCATGTTTATCGTTAATTTTATCTATCGTCGGCATCGGTACTTGATGCTCGTTTCACGAAAACTATTATTTATAATTTTGATTTAAAATTTACGTATAAACTGTATTTTATTTGTCTCATACATCAAGTTTTTTTTTCTATTACCATTAATAAAATAATATAAAAATAACGGGATAAAAAACATCACTTTATAACTTTTTCGTGACATGGTTATCAAAAAAGGGAGAATCCTGTTTCAAACGGGATGCATGATCACCCTAGAGTAAAAAGTTATTTTATATTTTAGGGTTTCATAATTCAATTAAAATTCAACTATACGGATACTTTGAGCTAAAGAAATAAGTTATAACATTTAATAATAATTTTTCATAATACTACAGGAGGAAAACTGGTACAATTGTTTGGGTGTTATTTTTATTTTAACAATTTATAAAATATCATTAAATTTACTTTTAATTTTTATTCAAAAGAGAAGAAATAATAATATGATATATAGATTGTATATATTTCTTACAAACGAAAACGTGTAAATGCCCACACTACTTCGGATAACATTAAACAAATTCATAACAAATTATAAGTATTGTGATGTCCTAAAATTGTCTAAAATCTTTTAATATGACACTCGTAAAATTTTTTTTCTTTGTGGTTTTTCCATTAGGCCTATTCCACATTACTTATACTAATATTACCATAATACATACTACTGGCAACCACTACAAACATGTAAAACTACTTAGTCTTAACAATCAACTTCAAGCATAAAACTATTACCTCTGTTGTGTATTACAATTATTGAAACACCAACCACTTTTTCATTTTTTTGCCTTTCATTAATATGGCAAATGTTTGATGTGGTTCTACTACTCATTGCCGAAACTTCTTGGAGGAGAATTTTTGGATAAAAAAAAATCTTAAAAAGTCATCAAATAAAATAATGAAAACATTACGAAAACCTACTAGAAATACATTTGAATACTGAATACCATTTATACTTCTATAAAATAAATATTATTTTTAAATTTCTTAAATTTCCTTTAAACAGATATATCATTTTAAATAATAATCAACAAACATATTTGAAAAATCAATCGATTTGTAAATGATTTGTATAAAATTCAGGGACTATAATATACTAATTATCAAACTATACTATCTCTTTGCGCAATTATTTATAATAAAATATATGTAATAATGATAGTCATTGATCAGTAAACAAATATCCAAACGCTTAAAGTATTTTAAAGATTCTACTTATTCAAAGATATTTCATCTATTGCATTACAATTTCTGCAGTTTTTATTTTGTTATTATTATTCAATCGTTCATAATACACGACCATATGGTATTACCTTCAACCTTTGTTAATAATTTGCTTGTTCATTTTATAGTTAAATTTATTATTCTTTATAGTAACATAGGCCCGTGCGCAATAATCGTCCAAGGAAGAGAGAAAGGAATTTTTCGAAGTGATATATATTATGTTATGTAAGAAATCAATAAAAAAATACATGTTGAAATATCCATGATTAAAAATATACAGATCGAAAATCAATAGATGTCAATGTCTGACAGCTTGAACAGATTGCACATCAGTGAAAATGCGTTCTATCAATGGCTGCATTTCCAACAATAATCGACAGTAAGTGAAAAATGTGCGAAAATGCAATAGAGAAAGGCAAGCCAATTGGCACTGTTAGAACAAAAATAGACAACTAATCGTATGCATGAATTTTCCAGTTAGTTTGACTTTTATAAAATGAGGACTAGGTGTATTCTTAGTAGAAATGTATGCAAAAGGAACCTCGGTGGTGGTGGGGTTAGAACCCTCAAACTTCACCACCCATTTCGCACGGCCTGTAGTGCGGAATTGTTTGCAAGATCCATTACGGATTTATGTTGGCGCGTGTACGTGAGTGTACTCATCCAATAGAATAATTATTGCGCTAACGAACTGTTATCATAACAACGGTTGAATTGTGTTCAATTCAAGTAAAATGATTTCCCGCGAAACCGCGTACCACGGACTGTCCTCGGAGAGATGTAATACGAATAGTCAACTGCGGAGTGGAATAATTTTCGCTACGGAAATACAATAAAAATAATGATAACAATAAAATAATAAAAAAATTTATTTCTCAAGAAGACGTGGCGGACGCCTCGGTTCGTCCGGTTAATTGTGTCGCAGCGCTAATTCGATTTGTCTCCACCGTATTTGCGTAATTGCGGACCCACGCGTACAATCAGCCTACTCATCGACCCGGCCAAGACGAACACGTCGAACTCGCGATGCGATCCACCACTCCGGCCGCAACGCTGGTCCACGAGAATAAGTCTCCCAGACCGGAGTAATGCACCCCTTCTTCAGCGGAGCCCCAGTGACGCTGAAACAATCTTTGAACCGTGGAGGCCGTAAATACAGAGGAAGGTAAATATATATCATAACGACTGGGTTTGATCACATCGGTTGTACAGTCGCGATAACGGATTTCCTATTCTAAAAGCTATTCCATTTCGGCTGTCGCGGTTAAATATTAAATCGTTTCCATTTTCTGAATAAGGGGTAATTGTTTCCATGTTATTCTTATATAAATAACTTGTATACTACATAACATATTAACTACTACATACATAGTGCATGCAAGTTATTTCTAAATAAATCTGGTCTCTGTTTTCGATTTAGTTTTGTTCAGCTCGACGTTTCGTTGTGCGCACGCTCGTATTTATATTTATTTTGTCGTCACAGATCACCGAAAACGAAAAAAGTAATCATAAATCATAATAAAATAATCGTACACGTGTTAGAACAGGAAGAAGAAGAAATAACGTTTCACTTCTTCTACTAACAGCTCATCGCCAGATGTAGTGTATGTCAGAGCGTTCTATATTTTTCGATTGAATAAATCCGTACGGAATAAAATCGCAATGCGACACGCGCAATGCCCTGCATCCGGAGCACTACGATCGTCAAACGCAACGACTGTTATACTTGTATTGTTGACACGCACACGTCGATCGGATTTCGGAAACCACACGACGAGGCATTTATTTATAGAGCAGTCAATCACGCGGACTAACCGCGGTGACGACGTCAACACCGATACATCCGGAGCCGCGGGAAGCGCAAGGCACACGTTTACACGTTCGTTCGTGCACTCCATAGATTTCGGAATATTTACCGTCAACAATGTGAATAATGTTTATTGGCAATCATTTCGGGTAGCTCCCGATCGGTAGGATCCCGGTCGCATCCTGCGATGAGAATTTCTTCCTATCCGAGCGCATACTAACTCAACATTTAGCGTAAGATTATACATTTTAAGCTTCGTTTTCCTTCCCATTTCTATGCTCTTCTTAGGACTGCCCGCTGCGTCGGTATTATATGTGAGTTCGTGTTTAATCCAATATCTGCTTTACAAGTACTTTTAGTACAGTAAAACGATAAAAGTCGCGAAACGCTCTTTACGGTAGTCAAGGGGGGGCGAGTCCGGGCTCCCCCTCATTAAAATTTCTACATACTCAACGGTTTAATAGTAAATAGTATAATAATAGTATATAGCGTATTTTAATTTCTTATTATCTTCAATGTACAAAGTTTATAGATTATATAATATACCTTAATGTAAAAACCATACTGTAGTATATTAACAGTTATTTTTTGATATTGAGTTTAAACTATAATTATAATGAGAGAAAAGATAAAATAAAAATTTTGGACCCCCCTCCCCATAAAAAAAAATCCTGGGTATGCTCCTGGTGGTAGTAAAATGACGACTACTGTGCAGTTTGGTATCTACTATTATAATATTTTAACAATCGAAATTAAAAATTGTTTTGAATTAATAAAAATCAATACCGATGTTATAAGCCTATATTATACGATTGCTGATTGTCGTTGTAATCGAATAAGGAACGATAATGCTATACATGTGTGATAGTTACGACGAGTATTAATTTTTGGGGTTTTTTGGGTCATAGCAATAAGTTCTTTTGTTAATTTTAAGTATTCTTAATCGTTCGGCCAAAATGGTATAATGTTCTCAATCGTTCGATAGTCAATGTCAACACGGACTTGCAATCATATTCGGTAGAAAACGTCACTAACGTAACCCGGTTTATTTTTAAAAGCCGTTTCGTCAGACGTCCTCCGTCCATTCACGATGAGTTACACATAAAACCGTTTGTTTACTGCTCTGATGTATTTGCGATGAAAATTATTCGTAAAAGTTGTTTTTTATACGATATTTGAATTTAGTTATTTCGTTGACGGCGAGTATGTACAACACAGGACTGTTGGTGAACTCGTAGCTTGTAAAATTGAAGGAAACACCCATTGTTATTACGAATCGTATGGTTAATTTTAAATACTATATGTTTTCTTTTTTTTTTTTTTCAATAACACATCAACAGATTGTTCAGAAAGGAAAAATTTTTAAAAATGTAGTCATTACAGCTACCAGCAGTTATTGAAAACAAACTGTTTTATTTTTTAATCCTTTTCGGATGTCAACAAATATTATTACGCCTTTGTGTGTTTTTGTAAAGCATCATGTCGATGTGTATTGTCATAAGTTTTCGATTTTTCTCCAAGTCAATACATAATAAACATTTCAACGGTATAAGCGAATGGTGTTGGATGACACAATCTAATGACAATAACGATTATTTTTATCTTGTAGAAAGTATTGGCTGTTAAAAATGTTGTAAACACAGGAGTTATTACATAAATGCATATACGTAAAAATATTTATAATATATATACGTACATAAAACAGCACGAGAGTGACGACGCCCAGGAATTCGGTGTCGAGAAAAAGGTGAGGTGGTAGTGGTGTTGAATGTGTGTACGCGGAGTGGGTCAAAATTACACTCCATACTAACCATGATAGACAGGGTGTGGTCGTGTCGATTTATCAAAATTTCAAGAACGAGACACGGGGCAAAAAGACTTTGACAAATGATCGACTCCCAAAGGTTCTATACATATTCCCATACAAACCAACCCCCGTAGCGTTAGGGGTATTTACGTGTGAGTGCGTATACTCTCGGGCTGCGTGTGTTTGTGTGTTGTCAAAGGGCTACCGTTAATTTCTCAAAATGTTAAACGTTATTGAAAACAACCCTTCCCCCGTTTCGATCGTGTAAATATTTCGCTAACACCACCCGAGCGCAATTTTCCTAATAACTTTAAGAGGTATTTGCAATACACTTAAACACGGGTGATTGACGTTCTTAAGAATAATATATAATTGCGGCTGTGGAAGACGATTTTTCATTATAACACCGACGAAGACGATGGATATATGAATAATAAAAATAAACGCGACGCCGAAAATAACGAATGTTTATGATCCATTGATGTTCGTGTTCCATTTCAGTGACAAGTTCACAACAATCGTAATTCCATAGAGTGTTAAAATCAGAAAATGATAAAAATAAATAAAAAAAAGCTTACACGATAAAAAATCGAGTTGCACGTAGAATATTTTAAACGATAACTTATAGTATTCAATTAAAATTTGTTGATTTTATATAAATATGGCCCACAAGTTGGAAAATCTTCATTCTACTTCTGAAATAATAGCATATTTTCAATTCATTAAAAAATTAGTTAAATAAATGACGTTCAGTCTTAAGGCGTCAAACTCCGATAGTTCAAAAAAAAATAACTTTATTCTCTTCTACAAGTTTTTTTTTTATAGCATCTTCTTTATTTTTATTTGAAAGCACCTGTATTGCAAAAATCACGATAACTTGTATTCGAAGGACTAGTCATAAATTTGATTTTGGTACTAATACACACACCGGGTGAAACTAGATATTTTGATATTAGTCTATGCCCAAAGTTAACTCGTAAGAAAATTATATTTTGCACTAAGAAAAGTGGTGGATCCAAACATATCGATTAGAAAATGTATTTTGATTGCTACCACTACCTTAAAATTACCCGGTTTTGAGATGCATTTTCTCATATATCCATATAAAAATCTTTAAATACTACATTTGTATTTTAATAATGTTAATACATTTATAAGATAATATTATATATTAAAATGTAATTACAAAATTTAATACTGATCAAAACGAAATAACAAATAATAATAAAAATTACATGCCCTTTTTTTTCAATATATTAATCATTTAAGATTTAATATTTTTCCAAAAACCGTAACTATTGTAACTATAGAACTTGTTATTGTACATTATTTCAAATTTATATGAATCAATACAGCAACATAAATATTATACTTTGAAGTATTTTATTTGATTACTTGAGATGTCATCGATAGACGTTTAGTTTATACCAAATAGATCACTCACGCCAATTGTACAAAATACGATAGTTATTTAAATAGCATTTTAATTATATAAATATGTCATATTAATAATTTTCTTCTCGGAAATCTTGCGGCTTCGTGGTCCTGAACAAAACAAGGCACCGACTAATAGCGTGGTTAGAACATTCACCTCAGCTAACATGTGCTGATACCGAATCCCATCCATAAAATATTGTGTACCATCTGATGACAGTTTTTCATTCATATATGAAATCGTTGCACAAGCTCACCTGCACTCCCAACTACCACCGATACGTATGAACTATGATTTAGACCAAATACCACAAGCTAATAAAGAAGGCTAATATAATATACAGTACCTACTATAATAAAAATAGATAAACAATATTAAAATTGTTAATGTATAAATTAAACTCAGAACTTAGAGTGATCCGTGTTTAACTAAACTTAATAGTGATAACCACCAATACGGTTATACAGAACAAACTTTATTATAATGTAAGTTTTGTACCAAGTATTGTTCAAATAATTCAATTAAAGCACACACGATATCTCTTAGACATTAGACAGAAAATTTAAATCTCGTGTAGAAATATTGTGCGATTTTTAATAGCGGTTTAAACGGTTTCTCATGCGGATAAACTATTGGATTGGATTGAAAGTTGACCGTGAATTTGAAAAATATATTATTTCGTCCATACAGTAAACAGTAGTGTAATTGAAATAATTGAAAAATAACTTAAACATACGTGCGTTGCGTAAAAATAATTTCGAGTTTTTAATGCACCCAGTCGCTTAAGTATGCAAAACGAGAACCCGTAAATTTATAACATTATTGTTTATTATCATACTGCGTTTACAAAAATCTTATATTTTATTGGACCGTTGTTTTATCTACACGCTCGTTTTGCAAATAAAATTCGGTGTTTATATTGTATTTGTTTAACTAAGGAAGATTTTATAGTCCACAGTACAATTCAAGTAAACCTACCAATATACATCGTATGTGCGTGTGAGTTGTATCGTATTATTTACACATAAAACAATACTGTTTCGAATGTTATTAATGTGTACCGAATAAACTTCCGTTTCGATTCGGTATTGTTTCGTGCTGCACGGGTAAGGCCTTATGAAAACGATGAAAGCATATAAAGTTTATCGTAGAAAAAAAAAAGGTAATTTTTTTATCAAAAAATTAAACTTTTTGTACTTTATTAAACATGTCGATTGTGAGAAATTTGTTATAGGTATGTTCGTTTCGTTACTACTTAAGTATCAATAATTAATCGGATATTGAAGTGGCTGAACTATTTTTTCTTTGTGATGTGTATAAATAAATAATTTTCTCGAAGAACATTACCAATATATTCATACAAATGCTAATTTAAAGTTATTATTTTTTTTCGTTTCATCAATCATCATGAATAATGGTTGAATTTGAAGTACTTATTATTCTTCAATTACGTTTTTTAGCCTCTAATCAGATATTGGGAAGTAACACTGTACTAAAAGTCTTATGAGTATCAGATATCTTATTGGACCGAAATCGAATCGAAAAAAATCTTTAAAACTATCGTTTTTCGATTTCCTTAGAAAACATAAGAAGGAAAATTCAAAATTAGTTATGAATTATGTTAAATTCAGCATGAATTTATAATTTTTAAAATATTAATTTTGTGCTCGACACTTTATTTTATTCATATTAAATACGAATTGAAAACAAAAATTTCATTTCGTGTCGGTTCGACAACATTGTTGCTCCGAATTGCGTATCACTTATTTCAATAAAATATTAACATAATAAAAATACGTTATAGGTATTGCCTCCCTCCCCCCATTCGCTTTCGGAGTATAGAATATTAGTGTATGATAATATAGTATGCAGATAGGTACGTGTCTTCCGCGCTTAGTAAAAAATGTAAAGGATAATCCATTTATTCAATATTATACCCACCACGGGTGTAATATATATATATATATATATACATATATTATACATATATAATATGTTGATTTATTTTAAATTCCGGATTTTCAATGAACATAGGCAATAATGGATGTGCCGGGGCAGAGAGTGTTTTTCCTTTCGCACCATCGAATTTGTCGTCGTATTATTCACGATGGTGAAAAGAGCATTTCGTGAATATCTTTAAAACATATATACAGACGACAGTTGTTGAGTTGATATTGTGTACGACTGAACGGTCTTATATCGATTTATGTTAATGTAACGTATGTGTATGTGTGTGTGTGTGTGTGTGTATTTGTATATATGATTGCCAGTGCGCGCGTATACGTCTATTTTTGAATTCAAACATTTAAGTGGATTTATAGTAGAATTCGTATACGCAAAGTCTTGTGCACGGTTGACTGATGTGGTTTCTCACCGGTTATTTCTTGATCTCGAGGGGAATTCACTACGGAAAGACATTTTCGATCCGCGTGTTTTTGTCCCTCAACAATTAAAATCCTGCAGCTCTAACAAATCGCCGGGTCTCTATGGAAACTTTTTGAATTTTGAAAATTAATTTCCATGTCTCCGTCGCTTTGATGCGGTTCTGCGGTGGTGGTGCACGGGCCTCTGGGGGTTTCGTCCGAAGAAATGACGATATTCGCCCAGCGACAAGCCTACATCGGCACTGCTTCTGCTGCTGCTGCTTTTTAGTTCCGTAATCGGGCGCACCCCGCTCAAAAGATCGACAAAAGGTCTTTTGTCGAAAAAGAGTTCGGAAAACATTTCGTCCGTCTACCACCGTTATCATTTAATAGAATCTGTATTATGAAAATAAGTTTTAATTACCACCATCGCTGCTGTTGTGGCGAAAAGGAACGCACAAAGTTCACAGGGCTTATATGTATATTTCCGTAAGCTTTGGAAATCTTAAACAGATCAGCTCTTTTTCAAAGTGGAACCCCCGAGATAACCGCCAAATAGCGCACATTAATCAGTCATTTTTCCTTCTATAGTACTATCATACGAAACACGCGTGGTTTTTCTTCTCCCTCCTGCTTCTCCTCCTGACGCCGTCTTTCTCACGCCCAGAAAGTAATATCGCAGAAGTCGGTTCCGTTGTATTTACCACAGCTGTTCCAAAGCACACACACCATCGGGCAAATCACAGAAACATTACGCTTAAATACCGTATTCGTAGTCACTAAAATAATATTAATAATCAATAAAAATAACAACTACGTAAAAGTGGAATTTATTTATATTCATGCATTTTCTATACGATTTCAAGTTTCATGCATCTTATCATTTAAATCAGTTAATCGAAGTATATATTAGTATGCACAAGGCTTTCCAGTTATAATTAGTCACTTAGTTTTTTAATAGTATAAAAATATTATAATAAACATATATTTGGCACCTTTTGATTTTCGTGCGGATGTCTGTGTACCCTTCTATCAATGCAGTTATTGAAATAAGCAAGTACAATGTGTGCCAATTCGATAACTATTCACAAACGTAATTTATTTAAATAAAATAGAAAAAATAATGTCCTTCCAACATTAAGCGAAAAAACACTAATATTTACCATGTTATAGATTGTAAATATATTATAATGTATATTTATATATCTATTTTAATTTTAAACAATAATAAATACATACTATAAATATTTACCCAAATGCATGTACTATATTATGTGTTATACACGTTTATAATATCAATGATTAATAGAAATAAATTTATTCCCTGAAACCTAATTAAAATTTCTTATTAGTGAAATTTTCTTTTTTAGTTTTTTATGAATTAATTTGTTATTTTTTACTTAAATATACAGTATGAATAATTAATCAAATTCTATCATCTGGAAATATACAATAAGTAATTTAATTGTACTTACAACTGTGTTGTAGTATTAGTAATTCAACAATGATAATTTTGTTGTCAACTGAAGCTTCGAAAAAAGAAAAGATTTATTGAAAAACGGTCGAAAAAATATTTATATTCATACATAAATAATGGTAAAATTACTGAAAAAAACAATCCACTTTTAGCTTGATTAATGGTGATATACTATAAGAAAATTGTTAACTTACAAACATTAATTAACTGATGGATGAATGTAAATACTAATTGCCAGATTTTTATACCCTGAGTTTATAATAATAATGAAATGTTAGTATTTTTTTTTTTTAATCCGGTATAATACCAATTATTTATTCGTGTCGTACTGCATTTATATCACGTTTAATTGTTCCTTCTCCAGTTCATGAATTAAGAGTTAGTTTGTTGAACAACATCAAAGATTTTCTATATTGAAAAATAAACAGTTTTAATAGAAATAATATTCAAATATTTATAATGTACATTTTACATATTTTGCGTCTCTGAACGTGTCTATGTTTACTCTGAGCAATCTATCTAAAGAGTAGTATGACCATTTGCCACGCAGAAAGTTGAAAAAACTCCTTACGTCGTGAAACATTAAGTCTTTCAATTTCGAATACATTTCGAGTAATACGCCTATTTTTGACTCAAAAATTTCTTTTTCGCGGGTAGACAAACTCTCGTAATAGCGAACATTTTTTTTACTATCGTTCAAACTCTGAAATTTAACATCTACATAATAATTTCGTTTTTTATAATACATAAAATTTAAATCAGTTCAATATGGGTATACAAAAGTATTACAAAAATGTATTAATTATGAATTATTATAACATGCCTGCATTGGTTTTGTCGTTTTTTATATTTATCATAAAATTTAACTGATATTAGTTATAAAATTCGATGAATTACAATTTTAGTCTTAGGATCAAAGTAAATAATTATAATCGAACGATAAATATTTTGCACATACATACACATAAATTATAATACATAATAATTCAACAACATTACTTACATTACCTATCATTACTTTTTTATTTTCTTCTAATATTGGTTCTGTTATAGTATTGCCAATTAAATCACGGCTAGTTTTAAATATTTTGAAATATATATTTTCTAGAGTTGAATTTGTAGAAATTATTCTCTCGTCTGTCCAAACGTTGGCTGGAAAAGAAAAAATCATACTCATTAAGGCATAATAAGAATAAGGAACATTTTATCAATCATGTTCGCATATTTACCTAATTGAAAATAAAATAAAGACACGGTAAACGTAAACCCACTTAAGTTCATCTCACTTATTTCGTCCTAGCGTTGGCGTGGTTCGCTTACCTACTGACGTCGCACACAACAAAATATTTTCCAAGAAAATTTTAAAACACTGATTCTGTTTCAAAAATGGTATGGACAACATTTAAACCGACACACATATAAATGTATATGAGTATACGAAAAACGAAACTATACGTTTATTATTTTCAAACGAGCTAATCACTAAAACCATACAGTATTAAACAACCTATAGAATATACAGTCGGAATCAATAACGGTATTGCAATGGGAATGAAGTTCACGGGGTCCGTGTACAATCGGTAAATATTAAGAATGAACTTTGGGTTGTATTAAGATTAGACGTCTCCGATAACGCGTAATGATTCATGAAAAATAAATGTTACATTCGTTTCGTGTAGAGTATTTGCTGTTCGATTTAATTTCATGATATTAAACGAGAGCCGATCAAACGATATAAAATACTTGGTTTGAATTCGGTCGAATACAAAAATACCCTTAGGTCTCCTTATACGACGAGAACATTACAAAGAGAATCACCTCGGAGAACATCCAAACACATTTGGACGGCAATATCATTTTACCATTATTTTTTCATCGTGCCGAACTTTTGTCAAATAAAGGATAGTACCACGTAGAGCAATTAATTTCGCGTTCGTTTTGCGAGTGGATATTGTTTTTCTGCAGAGTGCAGAGTACCCCTTATGTCGTTTACCCGAATTATCGGTTTTACGACCGAAGGGTATACGATTTACGGTACGTCGATGAACGCATGCTACGATAATACGTATGTTGTGGTATACAGGTTGGATAATGACAAAATCCTAGTTACGCGTTACTTTCCGAATAATGTGCATCGGGCGCGACACATACACTAAGTGCAAGGTGTTTTTTTTCAAATACTATATAAATTGCTTACAAATAACTTAGACGAAATTATGTCTTTCGGTGACGAGTAGCTGCGTCACAACTTACGTTAGTACCCGACAAGTAATAACTATCGGATTAGATCAAATAATCCGTTACCTATGCGAGTGCTAACTCGCTACGAGCGTTTTGAAAAACTATTTTTTCATTCCTTACTTCGTCATTACATTCATTACGGTTGGGGTTGGCAGACCCTATGCGGGCTGATAACCAGTGCTCGACTTGAGGGGGACGGAGTGCCCCTTCTAATTTTTAAAAATTTTAGCGTCCCCCTACTATTAATACGTTATAATTATAACGCTTAACAAGTTTTGGGGGCACAATTTTTTTTTAAGCAAACAGACTCTCCCTTCTTTAATTTTGACAAATCAAGCACTGCTTATAATACAGTAGGGTCGTTGCAGGACATTGCCAAAGTATAATTTAATGCACGGCATAAGAATTACTCAATAACAATCGGTTTTGTTTTCTACTTATCGTTCCGTCTTTTCAGAGGAACCACAACGATCAAAGTTTGAATAATACTTCCAATATTTTAATAGACCTTCAAATGATTCGTTTGGATTAGTGCTTGTTTTCTTTTTAAAAAATAACCGGTTAAACGTGGTTTTAATTTTTACGTTACCTAATAACAAGTTTTAATTAAAGAAAATTGTTAAACTATCTAACGTGAAATTTTATTTTGTGTACATTATTCAAAACTGCGACTTATGCATTTTGTACAATATGAAAGTAAATTGTATTTCTTAAACTATCATTATTAATAATATTTATGTTTAGTTTTATATAATAAGAAAATTAAAAGTATTGAATTTAAAAAGCGAAGATTTTAAAGAAAAATTATCATTTTCATTTTTTGTTTATTAGCAATATTTTGGTTACCTAATTTTTGTAAAAAAAATATTAAATTGAGGTTTCGTTTTCAATAGAATTTCTTTATAAAACCAATTGATTTAAAAACCAAAAGAAGATCGATATGTTATTCAATAATTAATGTGCTGATAACTATTGAAATGTTTAATTGACAGTTTTCTAATTTTTGCAAATTTTAATATAATTTTTTTTTCAATATTTGCAAAATTAATATAATTATTTTAATTATTCATAGGAAAAAATGAATTTGTGTGACAAACCAATATCATCAAAATGTATTAGACATTTTCTATTTAATTGTACTAATATTATGTAGCAAGAAAAAATACTTTTAATAACCTAACCTATGACTCTAATAAGATTGGAATTTTTAATCAGTATAATAAAACATGAAATATGTTCTTTTTCCACTCACATATCTTTTATTCTAACTAAAGGTTTATAATATTGTATATTTGCTTATTGACTATTATTACGTAGTTTTGTGTTCTTTCTTTAGTTCACGATAGTCAACATATTTATCCTATAACAATAAGCAAATAAATACGTCATACAATATAAAATTAATTCATAAAAGATAAATGTATTTAATCTTACCTTCAATTGTCTTAATAGTTCATCAATATCATGTCCTATACTTAATACCTTAAACTGTATATCTTCGGGCAATTTATAAAACGAATCATTTAACAAATCCCTGGATATCATCATAGCTTTTGCCGGGCTTTTTACTGGTGACAGAGATGACAGATTTTCTAATACACTTTCTTTGATTGTTTTCATTTCCGGTGTCAACAAATTATTTAAGAACTAAAACAACGTAAAACGAAATCAATTTAGTCCATAAGTCCTTCAGTAAAATATTTGTCTAATAAATGGTGTACATATCTATTTAGTCATTTACAGTTTATTTATGATCAAAATAAATTTTTTATTTTTATTTTTTTTTTATTTCTAAATTTATATGTAACTAAAGAAACAATGTAATTAATCGTATCTATATACACTAGAGTTTATTAAATAATAAAAACTCTTAATAAAGACAGAATTGAATAAAACATAAAACTGTATTTTATTTTGTGTATATAAAAAGTAATTGCTTGAAAAAAAAAAGTATTACATTACATTTCAAAGCATAACTTTATATTTACAAAACGACGAAAACAGATAACATATACAGTTATTATTTTTATTAATACTGCAAAATATAATTTAAATGGAGTGTAAAAAATTGTATTTATGACTTAAAAATTGTGTAAGTATTTTTATTTTCTACTTTCATTTTTCGATAGTTTTAATACTCCCTAAGCCCTGATATAAATTTAAACCTCTTCATTTTTTATTTCAAAAAAATAGTAGAAAATAATGTAAGCTTGCATCATGTTTTGTTCACACTTCAGTTTTAAACCCACAACTGTTGTATTGGAAATACGATTTTGAATACTATCACGTCATCGGCTCTTGCAAAACGGTCTAAATTTTATTATAACCAGGTTTCCATTGACATTTATTTCAATAATTTTATTTTCTGTATGCTAACAATATTTTTCAATAAACAGTGTGTGTTAGTCTTGGATTTTATCTACCAAAAATTGAGATCATTTTCAATAAAAAAAAATTAAAATAAAATAGTATACTAAAGTAAAAGTTGACGAAAACTTGCGTTTTATCAATATAGTGATATAAACCAATACTCATATCGGTATGCTCACAGCCCGAAAATGTTTTTTTTTTTTACATATATCAATAATACTTGGTCTTTTAAAGATTATAATAGTACCATGAAATAGATAGTTATTTTTGTATCGTCACCTTATTCATTTCCTTCCCGAACCACTGTCCATCAATTGAAAATCCTAGCAAAAGCATTTTTATATTATTTTTCAACGATTTTCCAGGCACCGTATTGTCCAGTTCTAAGGCGGGTAATTCTAGCAGGTGGTATACGGAATGGATTATGTTTTTACTCACGTGCTCGAATTCGGAGACTTCATGAGAAGATATCTGTACACAAAAAACACGTACGTATTATTGTAATGATCTCAACACGTGCAGTAAACAAAGTTCAATTTTATTTTCCCTAAACGTTTGTGTAGAAATAATATTCGTTTGCGTCATATAGCTGTGGCCCCGTATTTTCAGCGATACGAAAATTATTCGGTAAGAACACAAAATGAGCTTTTTACAACATTTTGCGCTGGAATTACGCGTATAATTGTAATTTACTACTCATTTATATAGTGAAGTTTCTCCTAAAATGTAAAAAGCGCATATTTTGTAAGCAAAATCAACACGTTACATCCGAAATACTGGCCTGATTTTTCTCAAAAACTAACCAAAAACGTTCACAATGCGTTAAAATATTAATCAAATATTTCACAAAACAGTCACGATAACTGAAAATATGTGAACAGTCTAGAAAACAGCGTTTTTTTAATGGACACTGTGTGAATTCGCTCGTTGAACTTTATAATAATGTGAAATAATACTTTCCTGGGCAACTAACGTTGATGATACAAACAAAAAGAAAAACGACAACTTCATTTTGGCAGAATCGGTTGAGTAATATAATTATGGTTAACCACTACACTAATTGATAATTTATCGACTGAAAATGTATTGATTTACCGTCCAGTTTTTACGTTACTTCACCCCTCTTACTACTTGTATATGGCGATTGGATCTTATCGACAGTAAAAATGCATCACTTTGTTGTCCGGTTGCATTGATTGTTTTCGTCAGAAACATGATTGTGATGATATCGGGTTATTTTTTTTCCATATTTAGATTATGTTTATGAATTGCAAAGGATTCAGTTGTTTATTGTTCGCTACCGGGTTTGATACGCGTTTCGTTTGCGTAAACATTTTAACAAGTAATTATGAAATTCGCTCGTTTTCTCGGCATTTCCAGATTGTTAACAATGAACTTTGGAGTTAATATTGTTTTATTGTACAATAAATAATTTTATATTATAACATGAATGATATTTTTAAATTCAAACCTTGGACGTTTGAAAACTAAATTCACGAAATAATTTCTTATTCGGATTATAGATATGTTGTGAGATTTAGAAAAATCTATATAGATACAAAGTTTTATAAAAAGGTTTACCACTTATTGATTATCGTAACACGGCTTTTTCTTTCAAATTTGACTTTATCGAAATTGAATAAATTAAATATATTTAAAATAAAAACACTTATTATATACAAAAGTGATTTGAATTCAATTTTAATACGGTGCTATAAATAGGCTATTATGGTACTAGTTTTGTGAAATTTCGAAAAACGTATATTTTATAAATTATTAAGTAATATGTATTTTCTTTAATTTTTAACGTGTAAAACTAAAAAACAAAAAAACGTGTCTTGATCTTTATAATACGAGTATATTGTGCAGTATTAGAGTTAAATTATTTTCGCTGATGAAATTTATTTCAGGAATAATTTGACCTGTTATCGCTTGTTGTATTTCATGAACAAATGTTTGTAATATAATTGCAATCATTGTTTAAACGTATAATATTTAATAGTTTATAATTTCTACCTTGTTATTTTTAGTTTGTGATATGGTTTTGTACTGTTTTTTTATCATTCATATACGTTTCACGTGTCATTGGTGCAATTTGTAATTAGTTTCTTTATAATTTGTTCAATAATCTCGTTATTTTGTTAGTAAAATATTTAATTGATCCCTTGGCATTGAGTTCTATTGATAAACAAGATGCTTAAAGCGATCATTACTAAATATCATTAGATTAAGTTATTGTTTTTATTTTATTAATAAATTCTCGTTAAACACTTGTACGATATATAATATTTATACATATTGCACACTTTTTATACCGTTGCTACTTTTGAATCTTTTAATCGCAGAGTTTTTTCCATATGTATATGATCTATAAAATATTACTCATTAATCAATTAAAAATGTAATAATTTTAAATTTGAATTGAGAAAAATATCAATTTTCTACAAGCTTTAAACTAAAACAGTTAGAACACTAATTATACAAAAAAAAAGAATAATTATATATTTGATGACTTAAATGATTTGTAGTTACATAGTACTACGATATTTAGGACGGTAGGTAATTAGGCCACATTTTATCTACCTGATTCGTATAAAATATTTGTTTATATTTTACTACCCGGAGATTAGACCATAAATGTACAGTATAAAATATAAGAATATCGAATATACAACGTTTATTAACTAATAATTATTTTTATAGTGCATAAAATACAATAATTTTTTTTTAATAATACCATTTTCAGGATTCACAAATTTAATATAATATAAAAAGTCAATAAAATTAGTGGAATAATAGTAATTATTATAAATACTTTTTTTCTGAGATGTACATAAAAATTATTTCTTTAAATAATATGATACCGATTTTACAAATTCAAAATTATTCTTTTTTGCTTCTTCATATTTTGAATTTCATTAAAAATATATTTTTTACGAATCAAAGTTCGTTTTCTTGCTTTTATCGTTCTTATACTTCTCATTTCAATATATACTTTGAATTGAACCCCCAATAAACATTTAAAAAATGTTGAATATTGAGATGTGCCACATAAAAATCGTTTTTAAAATGTGAATGAAAGGACTCAATGGCAATAGTGGTCCGATCACCGGGTCTACTGAGCTATCGAAATATTGTAAAATCAGAACAAATCGAAACTATTGCATTAGTATTACTGTAATAATACAAATAATACGTAAATCATTATGAATTTCAACTTAAGGAAATAACAAAGAAAAAAAAACACATGGTTATGTAATTTTCTTATGTTGAATATTTTATTCAACATTTATTATTTTTTCATAATTATCGTTATTTATATAAATATAGTTTTGATACGATAGTAAAAAAAAATTATTATTCTTTGTTGTTAAATTTTATATTTTTGACTCAAGGTTATTTAAGAGTAATTATATTTTAATAAGGTACAAAAAGTAAAATTAAATTAAGAACATTTCAAATATTTAAAACATATACAATATTTTTTTCAGAACACTCGTATGTATAGAAAGTGTGCAAAAATGTCAATATTTGACTCAGACATCAAAATAAGTTTGAATTAAGTTGGGTAGTTTGATCAGCGTATTGAAAATTGAAATTAATTAAACTTAAATACAAATTTTAAACTCGGCAAATCAAAAATATTAAAATTCTAAACTTGAACCAAAATACTCTGAATCATAAAATATTAAAACTTCTACTATTCTATAAAAAATCAAAAAAAACTAAATTCATATCAGTATTTACTTATTTCGTAACTAGGTAGTTTCATAAATATTGTGTACAATTATAAAATTATGTACACAATATATTGAAGTAAAATAAATAATAACATTAACATAATATAACAATATTCTAACGCTTTTTTATGTTGACCTAAAATATTGAAAAATGTATGAAATATTGAATAGTAACACATTTTTAAACGAATTATAAAAACATTTAGAAAAAATTTTACAGATATGTATTTATTATTATTTTATCTTTATTTACTTCATAT
Organism: Sipha flava; assembly: GCF_003268045.1. Lineage (NCBI taxonomy): Eukaryota > Metazoa > Arthropoda > Insecta > Hemiptera > Aphididae > Sipha > Sipha flava. Next base: position 1,058,422 of record NW_020273630.1, on the reverse strand, counting down.
AAATAATAAAAATAATGCTGATGTATTATTCAATTATTTTAAAAGGTCTTAGATAATGAGTACAATAATAAATTCTATAAATTAAGAAAAATATATATTTCTCATAAAAATAATTTCTTTCTTATTTTATAAACATAATAAAATTATGATGTACCCGTTTTTCACATTAAGATAATATTATTTGTGGATTAAATGCATGCATTGGACATTAAACGCAGATAAAAGAAGTAAGATTTTTTGCTTCTGTATTTATAATCGTAATATATTTTTTATATTTTTTTTATTGATATAAAGGCTTCAATTATAGAGAATATTACCCTAGAGGTACATTTACTATGGATTTTTACAATATAAAATATGAAATTGATATTATTTTTTTATGATGATAAAATGTAAAAAACATTGTAATATTTAGTTTTTTATCTAAATCTATTTGTTGGAATAATTTAAAAATGTTAGCAGAGTTCTGTTGATTGTGGGCTTTTTCGAGTGACCTTGAACTATTGAGAAGAGTACGCGCGGTTGCGTATTTAAGGTAGTCTATAATGATGTGTACCATTATTAGTGGGGATATACATGTCATACGATGGAAAGAGCTCCTTGGTGATTCGATATGAGTGAGTGATATGATAATGGTTTATTCTAGATCTGTTTATAATTATTTGTTCTCTCCTAGATGAGCTATCTGGATATGTCTATTTGGTCAAAGTTTTTTCATAACATCGTAACATATTGTTTTAATGCGTTGAAAAATCTGTTATACAATGCTAATACTGAAATACTTTACTGAATATCTATAAAGGTGAAAGATAAAGGAAATAATACCCAAGACTGGTATAGTAATATACGCTAAATTTTTTTTTCAATTTTTTGCTGATGAACGATCTAATTTGATAATTAATATCATCATTATCACCTAAATATCAGCATATAGTTCTTGTTTTGGTCCAGAATTATTTTATTTTACATGTTGATAAATTAAACCTTATAACAGAAATCGGAAAATTCAATAAGTTAACATTTAAAAAAAAAATAGAAAGTAAAAGAGATTAAGGGAGAGAAAGAAGAGTACAGTTTGTATTTTGTGGTGATAATTTTACACAATTTTTGTGAATACATCACAATACATACATTACAATTAGTACATATTAAAACAATCATAAATATTGGAAATTCTCGAAAAAATTTTCTTAGTGGTGATTAATGTAAAAAATCAAATAGTTATTCATTAAATTTATTGTTTTATTTCATTGCAATTCAAATTTGTCACATAAGACAAACGGTTATATGTTTCATATTTTATCATACGGTCATAGGTTGTTAAATAAATCGATGAACATATTATTACAGACTTACATAATTAATATAATAATTTCTTTTGGAAACCGATGTATAAGTCTTCAGATTATAAAAATGTATAATTGCTCGTCATAACATTATTAAAAGAAAATAACCTTACTTTGAATGGTATTTTAATTATTACTTTATGATGATAATCGTTTGATTTTTGTATTACTATAATGATACTATTCGTTGACTTATTTTATGAATAGCACAATAATACTTTATAACAGGGATGGCTAACTTGTGAAGTACTTGTGATCGACTTTTGAGATTTTTTAAGTTATCACTCAGGTTCATCTCCCAGGAATTACACCCGGGGTGTATGCACCTCTCACCACTCCTTGCTACAGCTTTGAAAACTTGTACACGTTGATCTCGACCTCATGTACACGCTGTATCGTGGTACGATCCGACGTCAATAATTTAGCGGTACGATCGCAACTTTCGATCGGACGCGACGGACCTCTAATGGAAATCAAGACTTGAAGCCAGGCGATACAAGTGGATTCGGTTCACGCATATTTCGTGGCCCTTGAAAAGTGTACCCCATACAGTTCTAAAAACAGTGCATCGGACAGCTCACACGTTCGGTCAAAATAATCATCTAATTTAAAAACGACTAATAAGTCATCAGTGTTATTAATTCATAATTCATATTCAGTGTTGTGCTTAGATAAAATAATTTTTATTTAGATATTTATATAAGGCACTACCTCAAAATTTTAATGTAGGTATAATAATAATTGAAAATTAAAATAAATTTGTATTATGTACAGTATTCACACAATTACACAATATTTCAAGAATGCTAAATTTTATAGTAAAAGTTTAAAATGAGTAACAAAATCCTTTGCAAATATATTAACTTCCTGTTTATAGCTAAAATTTAAAAAAAATAATCGTAAAACAATATTTTTAGGTACTTATAACATTATTTCTTTACATAAATATAAAAACAGTTTATTTGTATTATATTGAACAAAATGAATAATATTTTATAGTACAAGTTTAAGTTGAAAATGAATAACAAAATGCTTTCCTTTGCAAATATATATTATATATAATGAATAATAATGATAAATCTATTGTTTAGATTGGCAATACAATAATTTATTAAATGTTGTATTACCAAGACAATTTCGCCTTAATGTCATAACTTGGACAGCACCACTAAATAATCTTTCCACGGGTGCTGATGACAGAAGGGTTGAGTTGTACTTCAAAAATATTTTTTTAATTACTGGAAAACTGTTTAATAACTGTAGTTTTTTTTTTTTTTTTTTAATTTAAATATTTTAATACTTGTACATTTATTTCTTCATCAAGAGAATCATGATTAGAATTTTGATCACATATATAATTATAAAAATCTTTATCACTCATATTATCACTGTCATCTGCAGAGTCAGTATTTGTAGTAATTAAAGAGGACATCAAATTGCATTCATCAATAAATATTTTTTTTACATAGATCTCTATACCTAACAGGTACCTAGTCCATTTTGAATGTTGGATGACTTATTGATGCTACTTATTGATATAAAACTTTTACTTTTTGGTTCACTTAGATTATATAAAAAACTAAATCGTTTCTCAAGACTAGTTACAATTACAAAACTTAATGGTTTACAATTTATTAACTGGTTGGACTGTATTAACAACTTTCTTAAAGCTAAAAGAATGGGAGCAACATAACCCAAGAAGTTGTTCTTTTCAGCCTGCAATTTATCAAACGAAAAAGCCAATGGTTTCATAAAATTACAATATTCTTCGATGAATATTGAATATATCCCCCACTCACTAACTTTTATTTTAGGCAAATGTAATTTTTCAAATAATATACCTACATTTGTTTTATGATTAGACATTTTGTGTGTCGCATTATACATTGAATTCCACTTAGTTACCACAGAAACTGGGAGCTTACATTTTCATATGTTATATATTGTGTAATATTGCTGCTGTACTTCTACTGGCCAAATTTCAAAAGTTTGATAGTTTACTAAAAGTTGACTTAGAAATTTTGTTATAACTATTATCAGAAATTTTAAAAATATCATTGGCTCCAATTAAGTTTAATGTATGTGCACAACATAACATATGCTGAGGTAAAAAAAAAAAATTGCTATTATTACCTAGGTTTGATTCTACATTTAGCAAATTATTCAAATTAACTCTTTCTGAATCCAAGTCTGAGCAGTCAGATCCACTATCAAAATTTGAACTCTCTGAACTATTTTCATAAAAATTCCCCAAATCACTTGTACTTGCTTCATGAGAAGGAAGAGAAGAGAACATTCTGAATACTTTACCAAATTATAAGCATTATCTGTGACAATATGTGTTATTTTTGATAGATCAATTTTTTACGTTTTTGTAATTTGTTTTTTGTAAACCTCAGTAATATTTTGATAGTTGTGGCTTCCTTTAATGCGAATACAACCAATGACATATGATTGACGAAAATATGTTTCCTCGTCTATGAAATGGCAAGTCATTCCTATAAATGTTTCATAATTAATTATAAAATAATCAATATTAATAATATGCATAAGAACTAAGAAGTAGTGTATACCCATGTAATTTTGGTTATTAGCACTCCATACATCAGCTGTTGCACAAATATATTCATGTTTTGCTATTAAATCAGTTAGCATTGAAACATATACTTCATATTTCAAATCTAATTATTTAGATAATTGTTTTCTGCTATAGCATCATTTGATCTAGTAAGTCCTACAATTAAACGTTTGAAACTGTTTTTCACAAGTTCTTAATGGACACATTTCATTTACAATGTATTCAAACACTAAATCCTTCACCTGAAAATAAAATAACAATTAACACACTATAATAGTGTTATCTAACGCTTAAATGGTTTATATAATGGAGGTATTCTGTAAAAAGAGCATTATCTTCAAAATTATGTTTTAGGAGATAAAATTATAAAAAAAAAAAATCTATTTTTCAAATACAGTGTAAATGTTAATAAGTATATGTTAGTAATATCAAAACTTTGGGCATAACTATAGATAAAAATTAAATAATATAAAAATACAGGTAATTTTAAATGTATATAATAAATAATAATAAAATAATATTCCAATAAATAAATAAGTGAATATGAAAGATGAATAATAATAGTAATTTTATTATTTATTAAATTACTTAAAATAAAGTTAATTTGTTTATATATTATACATGGAGGCATATATATTATAATTTATATGTAGTAATTTGAGTTATTAGTTGGTTACATAGGTATGTACAATTATTAGGTACTTAATTTATGGTGGATTTTATAATTATTCCAGTACCTAGTATATAAAACATATATCAAAAAACAATTGATATAGGCTAGGCAGGTAGGCACCAGATTTTAGTAAGTCTATAAAATAAACCTACAGTATAAAAAAAACTATATGTACTATTGAAGTATTGAATGTATCTCATTGGTGTGTGCGTGTGTTGTAGACTGTAGGTATTATTTTAAATTTTAAAGTAGGTAGCCTTTTTATAAGCTTTATATTTTTGATTTAATTTATTGTTTCTATTCATCATTCAACTGGTTTAATAAAAATATATCAAAAGAATAGATTGAACATTTTAAACCAACATGTTTTGAATAAAATATATATTATAATCTTTAAAGTAATTAAAAAGTTTAAATATTGAATTATTTTTTTTTTTTTTTAGATATGACATGGATATAACTTAATAACATTTTTCTTTAAAAACATATTAGGTACAAAGTAAAATTAGGTAACTACCAGTTAAGTAAAAAATAACCTAATATTATCAATGATTAGATAAAACTAAAATTAATTTCATCTAATCTGTATTCTGTGATATTTTAGTACCTACCTACCTATATATTAAACATTTAAACAACAGTATAACTCCAAATTGGTAATTGCTATTGGTTTAATATTGTTGATTATTTTATGACAAATAAATTAGAAAATATCTGATCAAATAATTACCATGTCCTTATTTATTTTTGTTGGACGAACATCAATAATTTTGGTTTGAACAACATTTGAACTTTTCATGCTCAACTTCAAATTTTGGCATTAATACTAGATGTTGAATGTATAAACAATTAATTGAAACATTATTAATAATTATAGGTAGGTAATTTTCATAAATTATAATTATGGGTGGGAACCAGGTAAATCATAAATACAAAATATGATACATTTTGTTCTTAATATGTAGATATAACTTGAATCCTTGTAAATTGTAAAATAATAATTATACTTCGTACAAACTAATAAGAAATTAACCACAATGTTCGGATTTAAAAAAAATTTGTTGAAAAACTCACTTTAATTTGGCTTAATAAGTTTCCACTTGACTTAGTTGACGCACTTATATTTATACGACAGGTCACAGAGGATGCCATCATTTTAACACCATTGGTCGATTATAGTTTATAAAATTTTTCAAATAAGTATTGAAACTTCGGAAATTTTGTATTGCATTTTCTGTCGACGATTTTGGTGAAACGTCTGTACCAACGTTTTCATCCGTTTGTAGACGAACTATTTTGGTATTGGGTAATGATTTTATCATGTAACGGTCCATTTCAAAATATAAAATATATCACCAATAAAATAAAATTGAGTCTTAGACAAAATTATGAATCAACACTGAACACGTTGAGGATGAGAGTGCGCTATGTAGAGTAAGAGTTTTTAATAAATAACGGACGTTTCAAACCTAATATTTATTTTGTTGTATCAACAATAATATTATGTAGACACATCAAAGTATGAATTCATAGAATTGGGGTCCGGTAATGACAATTATTTAGAGCACATGATTACATGAACAATGGACATAATTTATATATAAATATTGAATTTTAAGGCGGTCGAATGATGATGGAGAACTATCGATTTCTGTATAGGTATATACAGCGTAATGAGTATTGTAATATTACTATTTTCTTATTGACAATTATTTCTGTATTTTTGTATTTATAAACCCTCTACCGCGCAGCTGCAATAATAACCAGTTTAGACCTATGGTGCGTTATCTCTGGTTCTAATATTCTTATAAGGCTCTTTCGGCGTTCGTAATACCACAGAATAGATTAAATCTAACTTTATCTATTCTGTAGTAATACGGGCATGAGACTTTCCCATATGGGCCATGTTATGAAATTATAAATAATTCCAACCTCCAATGCATATTATCATTGATTATAGAATTATCTATTCTATAATCAATGATATTATGTAGGTACTATATGTCTATGTACATAATAAATTGACATTGTTCATAATTAATAATAAATGCTATGTAAAACTATTTTAGAAACAATTTTTGCAAGTAAATATACAAATGAAATATCTTATTTAGTTATTTATTTTATATTGAATGATACAATTGTAGAATAGTTACTACTAATTTTTAGCTACAGATTTTGTGAATTATCTCGTTACATTTATCTAGATAACTATGATTTTTATTCAGATGAAAATTAGATATCAATTTTATTTTTTATCTAGATACCATATCTGGATAAATTTATCTAAAGCACAACACTGTTCATAATTATACACCGTTCTTGTGTTTATAATAAATGCATGTATAATTAGTTAAAAGTTGTTCAAAAAAGTTACGAGGAACGCTCGAAACAAATTTGGGATCATTGTCCCCGCTGTGTTTTTCCACTACTGTCCTGCATTAGCTATGCGATAAAAATCATGTTACTGTTTGACCGATTCTTAATAAATTACAAGGTAACAGTATAATGATCTCATTAGTGCGCACGATTTGAGAAATCTGCCGAATGAAATGTTATTATCACGTCTTGCGAACTCATCTGCTCGCGCAATTTGAAAATAGTTTTTATCGTCTCCGTCTTAGCACAAATAAATTTGCCATTAAATATTGATTAAATAATATTAATCTTTACGGTTTTATAACGGTCAAGTTATATATTAATTTTGATAATCATACACCATTCACATGACATGCACTTCGCCAGAAGTCTCTAAATTTTTATACTCAAAGGCCACTTAAAACATCAAAAGCTCTTATCCGTAAAAAATTGTATTAGTACTTATGGTTTTTAATTCTAATGAATTATATATAAGGACTTATTAATATTTTATTGGTTCCAATATTTCAAATTTCCAAGTTTCAAAATGTATTACAAATGTTTTTCCTACCTGTATTTTGATCAAATGAATTTAATTTTAGAATATATTTGTTTGCACAAATAAATTGTAGCATATTATAAAAATAATATTAAATAATATTAAAAACTTTGTGATCAAACATATATATTCAATCAAATTTTATTTAAAAAATTATAAAATTAAAAATTTATCGGGAAAAACTTTTTTATAAAAATCAGCTAAAGTTTCTTCGTGATATTTGATTTTCAGTGTATTATTACATTACATATCAATTGTTTCCATTTAAATGGGAGGAGATAACTTCTGAATATCACAACTAAATAGATTTTAAAAAATATTTTAGATTTTTCGTCATGGTTAAAAAAAACTTTGTTGAAATTTGATTTTAAGTTCAGAAATTATTATTCGGATGAAGTAAAAATAAAATAAAATTAAATAATTTAAATGTGAATATCCCTTTCCTTGTTGCCTTAAATGGAATTGTTAAACTCATAAATAATGATAAAGTTGATAATTAACACGTTCGCGCAATAATGCGCTACAACCTAACTATATTTTGAGATTATTTATCATTCTTTGAGGAGACTATTAAAGTTTGTTTGCGGTCACAGTTTGGATACCTCTGAAATATGTGGTTCAAAAACAAATTGTTATTGAAATGTAATGAATTATAATTATTAAATTATCTATATGGTTGTATTATATACCTATTGTTATTTAATTATATATTTATATACTTCAATTACGATATTGTCATCAACATTGAATTCCATTTTGTATTGTTCAGTCATTTGAGTGAGTATACTACTAACTAGCACGATGAAACTCTCATATATTTACATTATTACACTTACCATGTTTGCAATGCAGGAAAGTATTCAAAAATATTATTTTTAATTAAATAACGAAAATATTTTAAATTATATATTTTTACTGTTGTCTTAAATGTTTTTATGTTCAGGTTCACAATGTCGCTGCTGAAAGTATGTGGCAAAAATTTATTAGATGTTTTGCTATTCCGTTTACAAATTTTATATTTCGAACTTCAATACCTAACAATGTATTTGCCCTATTTGTGGAAGAAATGACAGATACATTACCGATATTCCTAAAGGTTAGTAGATATTTAATTGAAATATTTCTAGTAAAATGAAAGGAAAAATGGAGGTTAATTAATTATTCAATTAATCCCCATTAAGATTAATTAATCTTTTTATGAAGATTTTATTAGATATATAACAAGTTTTTTGGAGTTAGTGTTATCGAAATTCAAATGTTCAGTACGTGGTTGAGATTTTCCTAACTAAATTATTTTTATGAGCTTTATTAAAGATAATATTTAGCTCGCTTTAATCGTTTTAAAAATTATAATTATTTAGTGTAATAGGTTAAAGTTTATAGAATACTGAATTAAAAAAAAAAAATTGAGAATAAGGATGATTAGAACCATGTGGTATTATTGCTTTCGTTTTGCATTTGTATCATTGCCGGATAGAAAATAAATTACAAATTTATTAAAAATTTTAATTTTTGTATTATATTAAGAAATATTTAGCTATAACTTTTAAACTTTAAATTTGTTTTAAAAAAATATATTTTCATTAGATTAAAAATGTAAAATGTTTATATTATTAGTAGGACGTGGATTTTTATGTAATTACATAACTTTATTGAATGTAAATTTCTTAATTCCTATTAAAAATAAGCATGTTTCATAATACCCTAAATAATATGAGACTTTTTTAATTTACATATTTTCACATATATTGTTATGAATACATATTTTTAAATATTTCATCAATATTCACATGTTTTATTAATATTTCACATTTTCATACCATTTAAATACAGTTTTTGTTTAATTTACAATTATTATATTAGAATTAAATTAAAGAAGATATCTAAAATCTTGATTCAGATAAAAGAATCTCTATTACTCTGATATTATGCAAAATAATTTAACATATATTTCCAGAATTTTTTTTTCTTGGTGAAAATAATAAAAAAAATAAGATAATTATGAATAATATTAATTAATTATAAAAATTATGTGAAAAATGCCTACTATGTAATACGATATTTTTAACTTTGTCTCTGATAATGTGCCTTACCCTCAATAAGTACGATTGTATATTGATTGTTAGAAAAAAATTGTAGAGAAGGGTATTTGATTCTTGGTCTATGATACGACGTAGTTTTGACATTTTTCCGGGTTTAAAAATTCCTAGTTCCGCTTGTGTTATTTTGTTATGTGAACTCTAGTTACGTCTATTATTATAAATGAAATATTGTTGCAATAAACGAAAGGCAGGTAGTCTGACGTTAATAATAATAATTGTGCATCTCTAATTATGTTTTATAGTATTGTATTATTTTCGTTTTTGTTCAATTATTTAGATTACTTTATGTTTTTCAATTTTCCGTAAAAAATATATTTTTGAAGTCCTCATTATAAACAAGGGTTTGAAACCGAAAACAATTTTTCTGATTCCGATTTCGATTTCGGACATCGGTATTAATTTTTTCCGATTTCGATTTCAGTTTCGGATAACGATATATATTTTTTCTGATATCGCAGAATAACAGTATATATTTTTTCCGTTTTCGATTTTGGTTTTGGATAACGGTATTTTTATTTTCCAATTTTGATTTCGGTGTTGGATAACGGTATTTATATTTTCCGATTTCGTTTTCGGTTTTAAGTATCCGTATTTATTTTTTCCAATTTCGTTTTTGTTTTCGAATACCAGTATTTATTTTTTCCGATTTCGATTTTGGGTTCATTTTCGATTCATTTTTAGTAAATTATATTAATGTAGAATTTAAGACAAAACATACAATATTCGTGAAAAATTACAAATCAATTAAATTTATTTTTAATTCTGAAATAATATTATTAGATATTTATAAATTATACACCTGTCACTATAATATACGGCCTAACCTATTTTATCCTCCTATTTATTTATAAAATAAATTATCAAAGCACTTCGGATTCCATTGGCACTTTTTGGTTTCGGCCTTTGAGACCATGCCACTAAATACAAATCTTGCCATCTGTCCCTGTCATCTGCAGCTTCTCTCCATCTTATTCCTGGTCATATCGTTTTTATGTCTTTTTTCACACAGTCTTCCCATCTCAACCTGGATCTCCCTAAAGGCGTTTTTCCGATAGGATCCTTGCTTACGCCAGGCATGGCCCCCTCACATGAATCTTCTTTTTGTGATCTCCTTAACTATATTAGGTCTCTGAAACTGCATTTGAAGTTCATAATTATGCAATTTTCTCCATTCATTCGTTTCACTAGCAAAGACCGGTTCATATATTTTTCTTAAAACTTTCCTCTCAAATACCCCTAGTCTTTGTTCTATTGTTATCTGTCCCAGCTCAATTCATTCTGATATATTCATTTCTCGTACAATTTTTTCCAGTACCAAGTTAAACAACACTGGGATAGTGCATCCCCTTGTCGGAGACCTGTTGTCACCCTCGAGGGCTGTAATGTTGTGTTTGCTATCTTAACCTTTATATCCGCCTGGTTGATACTGGCTCCAATGAAGTTTACAATCTTATTTGGGAATCTAAATTCTTTTAGTATTTGTATTAGGATTTCTCTATGGATAGAATCATAAGCTTTTTTAAAATTCACAAACAATATGTGTGCATCCTTATTGTATTCCCAACTTTTTTGTAAGATTTATCTTATTACGAAAATCTGATCCATTATAGATCTATCGGGTATAAATTCTTCCTGATAGTTTCCTAGTAAAATCTTTGCTATAGGCTTTATTCTGTCCAGTATACAATATGCTTGGATTTTATACGTTGTGTCGAATCCACATTTCTGTGGATCATTTTTTTGTGAATAGGACAAAATAATGCGTTGATCCAGTCCTTCGGAAGTTTTTCTTCATGCCAAATACTTTCTATGATACTATATATTTTATTTATTGTTCCCTCATCTAGGTTAATACTATCATATAATAATAAATAAAATACTTATATAATATGTAATATGTAATATTGTAATTTTAAACCTAACACATGTAATATTTAACGCCTAATGATCAATTATGATCTAATAACCTTTGCCGTTGAAGCCTTAATTGTTAAATAAAAAAAAAGAATGGACAATCAAATAAAGTAATAGTATAGCGATAGCCAAACTTAATGCATAAAATTAATTTTTATGTAATTTATCTATAAACAGCATTACGTAAAATTGAACGGAGGTGGAAATATTTTGTGTAAAAACAGTCAAGAAACGATTTTTTTTTGTATTATAACATAATAACATAAGCTTTTTTCAGTGTCATTACAAGTACTATTTATTATTTTTTTTGTATCATTATTTTTAATTAAAATTAAGTATTATATAGATACCTATAAAAATATAAATTTTAATTTATTCACTAATAAAAGCACTTCTACAATGGTATACATTTAAGCAATTTTAACTTGTTTTTGAGTTGTAAAAATGTCTGGTTAGGAAAGTGGGTTACAAAACAAAAAGGTTGAAAATGAACTGGTTTAGTTAATAAAATCTCGTATATGTTAGGAAAAAAGCTAATTTGCACAAACCCTTTTTAAAACGTGGCCCGAGCCTTTGATAGGGTATGGTACCAGAAAATGGTCTGCAAACTAAGGTTTATTCTTTTTTCGAAATATTTAAAAGATTTCATAAATTAATAAAAAATCGTTTTAATTTTACTTTCTTTTAAATATTTTGTTTTCCACGTCAGTATATCACTCTCGTGTATGATTATTGAAAAAAAATGTATATAAATGTTATACACAAAGATATAGAAGTACAAAAAAGTATTAAAATACCTACGTAAAATTGCAATATGATGCGTGATCATAAATTATACTATTGAGTTTTGGTTTATTTTATTTTGTAAAACGTAACCAAACCTTAATATTTTTAAAATAATATTTAAATGTTTATACATGATTACACATTTAATAATATATACAAAATATTTAGATATGTATTGATAGTAAATTTCAATGTTCATATTTATTTAATCTAATTTCACTTTTTAAGCAAATGATAGAAAAAACATCACTAAGTGAAGCAGAAAAAGAAAGATACAAGAATCATATTGATACGGTGGTTCAATATTTCTCTGATTCATGCACTACCGACAGATTATTTCCCGGTCGAAAATTGCCCGAAATTCACACGCAGAGAAAGAATACACTTAAATTTAACGAATTAATGCAACAATATACAGAAAGTATGAAAGTATGTGAAAAATTAAAATAATAACTAGATTACTATTGAATTAATCATATTTTATTTTGAATAGAACCAAAAACAAAAAATTATCTATGACTTAACTTGAAATGATTACTTCTCGATAAGAAGCCTTAAACCAGGACATCGAATTATTGATGTATTTTTACCAACCCAAAGTGAATTAAAAGAAAACTAAAAACTTATTTTGAAGAAATACAAATATCGATAGTAATATCTTGATAGGCCATCACTTCCTTGCTCGAACAAAATATTATTAGCAAATGTCCTGCGAAAGGACACGCTTTAAAACTTGTATAATGCGGAAGGAAAATTAAAACCAATTTAATATTGAGTGAATTTTTAATTTACGTTTTCATGTTAAAAGTCTTCAATTTCAAATGAAACATATTATAATCAACAAAAAAATGATGTTATTAAAATTATAATATATCGATTTAATTTAATATTTATTACACATTGTAAAATTATTGTTATTCATAAGTTTGAAACAACATTATAATATTTGTCAATGGTATTAATATGGTACGATCAAAACAGTAATTTTGTGTACACTGTTCATTTTACACAATTACTAAATCAACTTGTGCAAAGTAAATCGGTAATGAAAACGTATTGCATTACAAAATAGTAAATAGTAACATAAAATACTAAGTATGGTCAACATAGATTATTATAACGACATTTATTATTAAAATTATTATTTTATATATAAAAATAAAAGTCTTATTGTAAGATTATTAATATATGTTACTTACTTATTAAATGATACCGAAACGTACTATTATTAATAAACTATAGAATTTATGATTTTATTATTTTTTTTTTTTTTTTATTTAACTATTAAAGCAGTAAAATTTGCATTCAAATTTGCAATTTGTCACAAAAAACCTTACAATTACAATTTTGTGTCACATAAAATATTCTACAGGTAGATACAGCTGTCATTTTTCAGAATCTCATTGGTAGAGTGGTTAATAACCATTGGTTACGTTTAAAACAAAGCATTTTAAATATAAAACAATATTTTACACTAATTTTTAATAAATTAAGAGTTAATTTTAAAACTATGGGATGTGTATCTAGGGAATGGATCTAGGAACTCAAGAATAAGTACTAAATTTAGTACGAAACAAATAATATTAAATTATTTTAAAAATTTTAAGTTACGAGCAAGGGTGGAGCTAGGGGAAGGAAGACATCTTCAGTCGTAAAGTTTTAATGAGTGTAATTTTTATAGTTTACAACTCATTATTTACTACTTGTTTGATATTTTAAACTTTTTAATGTTAATGAGCTTAAAACCCAATAAATATATTTGTATGGTAATCATAAGAAAACAATTGTAAGGAATGGTACTTGATTCATGATCTATAATTCGGCGTAATTTTAACATTTTCTCCTGGTATAAATATTTCTAGTTCCGTCGCTGGTTACGAGTTACTACTAAGTAATAACACATAAATAACACATGGAACACGAGTAACTAACTGCTAGTAGTTATACAACAATCTCAACAACTGATAAAGCCATTGACGAAGACCATTGATTGTGACCGTGTAGCCGCGACATCACTTAGGTATACCACAAGGCATACATTTTGGTATACCTTATCATTACAGCTTAGATTATTATTTTAATCTAATCTGCGGTATTACCATAGCATAGATAGAATATTAGATAGTATAAATAATACTATCAGCAATCGTACATTGTGCAATACTATTGATATGGAATTTATAGGTCGTCGCCATACTTCAGTGCTGTATGAGATACCGCCTGTTGATCACAGATTAAGAATTACTTGTTTTTCAGATTTTTTAAACAGTTTTAAACACGTTTAAAGCAATTAAATAAATATCTTAAAAATAAATAAACATGAAACATAACAACTATGCTCAATGATGATCTTAAATCGAAAATATTCAAACTATTTATCTTAAAGAGATTCTTCTGATCGTTTCTCATTAGGGTGGATCGATAAATATTATAATTTCATAAAATATTTTCTCGTTAAGCTTAAAATTTAAACTTTATAGTGATTATTATGATTTATTACTTCTATTAGTTTGTGCGTGTCAATTAGTATGTATTTATTTATAGAAATTTATAGACAACTTTGTTTTTAAATTGATTTAAAGAGTATCATTTAAAGGGTTGATTTAAGGTATCAAAAAACATAATGGGTATAATATAAAGTATATATGACTCACAAAAACAAAAATGTTAAATCTAAAATAAAATTAAAAATCCTGCATAGTTAAAAAAATAATAATAATAATGTATAAAATATGACGCTACTTTTGTTGATCTGAGAGTATATTTTGGGCGTCAAAAGAAGTATTGAATAAATTGAATGGACAATATATGACCACATTTTGGTGATAGACTGGGACAGATAAAGATGAAGTGACTATTATCACAAACTATGAGATCATTGAGGGTGTTAAAAGAAGATAATCATTTAATTAAAGCACAAAGGAATGATAGTGTTACCAAAGCAGAGACGGGAGAACGATAGTATGTTTTTCCTAGACATTTATATTATTAAAATAATTCAAATTACCTATAGAATATTAAGCAAAGAATGCTTTGTTAGACCATAGTTCAAAAATGCACAGTAAATGTATGAGTTTATGTGTTTCGAAATAATAATATTGATCATTGCACACAATATCAGAATAATCTATTTTTCCTATAATACATATTGTACGAATTAATAATTTAACATCTTATGTTTTACATTTTTAAGTAAATTAACTTGAACTAAAAACTTATTTTTATTGTAACTTATCATGTAATCTAATTAATTGCACGAACTTGTGAAACAAATCTGTACAAATTAGAATTAATAGAAACTTTCAACGTATTCATTAGCTTTACACTAAGGTCTTTTAGAACGTTGTTGATATCGTTTAAATGGTTCACGTGTTTGCCGATGAATCGTTTAGTAGTTTGAATTTTATCCAAGACCGATTTTATTTTTTTTTCTAACGAATTGTTGGACACATCTTTTAATCTCTAAAACGAACAAAATATAAAATGACAATTTTCATCATAATAGTCGTCAAATTAAGGATACAATTTAAAAAAACAAATTTATATACATATATAATGTATATAACACGTTTAGTATTAATTACTATTTATTGGTACATTACTTTTTCCTCGTCGATAATGTACTTTTCGAGCTGTTCGAGTTCCTCCGTGGATTTTGATAGGACATTAATTTTGAAAACTATATATTCAACGGTTATTGCCGTATTTTCGTACATAATTAATCCTTTTTTTTGAAATTCTTTCATTTTCGTGTCGTCAAAATTAGAACTGTTCCGGTGATTGGAATACTGACGCAACTGTAAAAAATGTACGCACACATTAACTTCATTTAAATAATTTACTTAGTTACACGTGCGACCTAGTAAAACATTAAATAACGGTTTCGAATCACCTCGAAATAATTATGAATGCAATTCTTACTTCGTCGATTGTGATGTTTAAATTATTAATGAACAGATCGATCATGGCTTGAATCTCGTGATCCACGAATCCATCTCTTGTCGAATTTCTCGCTATCTCCTCGGTAGTTATTTCAATGCGATCCAACAGTTGTGAATCTAACTCTACAAATGCGTTTTGTCGTGGTATCGTATCGGCCTGTGTTATTAAATTCAGTACTTCTAATTATTAAATAAAATAGTTTAACAGTGCCGGATGAAGTAGTTTCAGATCAGAGGCCATTTTATATTCCTTATCAACAAATCTCTAAAATCCAACCACCCCCTAGATTTTTAAATATTTTTATCTGGTTTTTCATCACTACGGTGGCTGCATAATCAGAAAAATGAATCACATATTTTACATTTGATTTTGATGATGATAATAAACAAATCTAATGCGCTATTGAAATCGAACTTTTATAATTTATTTATTTATCAACATATAATTTGAGGATCTGGTAATCGTGTAATTGTATGCACGTTTTAAGCGTTCATTATGTTTTTATTATAGAAAAAAAAAAACGCCAATCCAATTGATTGCGCATAAAATCATATCAACTGATTGAGTTGTGTCTGGAGTATTAATATCGTAGTTCGAAAAACGAGAAATTAGGACAAATAGTTAGAGTAAATTATTATTATTATTGCTACGTTAATCAACTAAACAAACACCGACCAATTCATGAGAATTCCAACACATCGTTAAGAATTTAAATGAGACGAAAAGAATATTAATGAACACTTTCGTTTCTAAAAATGTACATATAATACCATTTAGTGTTTATCGGATTATGTAATTGCGAATGTAAAATAGTCGAGCACAAACTCATTACGCTTAGGAATTTATAGTAAATGTTAATTAATCATAGTATTGTATCGTGTAAGGGATTAATACAGCCTACCTGTGCGTCATTTTTTTAAACTATAATAAAAATTTAACTTTTTTTACATCGTAATATAATTTGGAAGTAATGTAATATTTCAACAGTATTATTGATAACTGAAATTGTCAGAATAATTACCGTATTGTTAAAATCCAGTTATAACAGCCGTATTATACCGCTTCAATGGAAACTTTTCTCCCGCAGTATCTCTTCAATGTAAATCTCGAATTACTGAGTGACATGAACAGCAGATACTGTTGAAACGCGATGTTAAGAGCTCAACAATATATGGTGTATGGGATGTAAAATCATGGAATATTATTTGTGTTTATTTGCATATTAACATACGATTATTATACATCGTATATTTATGACATAGGGTGATATTTTTATTTTTAAACTGCAGTTTTTCTAATTAACGATGCGTTGTCGTTTCACAATTAGTCAACGTTTGGAAGATAATCCTGGGGGAGGCTTTTTGGATCGAAACGTCAAATTCAAAATATTTATGTAGCATATATATATATATATATATATATATATCGATGTGTAACGAACTCGATCTAGTTGTAAGACGTAAAACGCTGTTCCATATTCGAGAACCTATTTAATGTTTTTCTCTAACGTACCACAAGCGAAATGCGTCGGACGCAAGAGACCGTACTCGGGTTATCGGTGTCGTTGGTAAACTATAATGACAATGGCGTTCTTAGGCTCTTTTTTTTAGGAAGGGGGAGCGAACTTCATACATGTATTCAAAGTAATGTATCATCCTAGTATGATATAAATAATAAACAACAACAATTTGAAGAAGAGAATGCCACGGAGAAGGTGACTGCCCCGTTTGACCCCCCCCCCATGAGTGCACCCTCGTAAAGACGTGTAGTATCCAAAAAACCGTGTCGGAGTAAAGTAGCATCAAATATAAATATTACATTCCACCGACGGCACCCCCAATCATAACAACAATAACATGAAACTGGATATGAATAAACAATTTCATTATTTCTTTTTTTCTTTCACGCGTGTTACTTACCTCGACGTACGCCTGCAGATACCAAGCCATCACCAAGGCTAACCACAGCTGCTGCATGAACTCCATGACGGTTTGACTCATCTCGATACGTTCTGCTCCGGCCGACGGTCTGTGGTTCACTAAAACGGACCGGAGATTAAACTTGTACACTACAACGCGCGCTCTCATGTAATATGTATATTTGTATTTATTTCATACGCATATGTACATTTATATATATATATATTTTTTTTTTCTTACCGGGTACTGTTATTCTGTTTCTGGTTTTGTAACGGACAACCGTCTCCGCTAATGTTAACATAATAAAATAATATATTATCGTATTAAAAAACCACCGTAAACACGTACCCGTGTATTTCACCAGCGCACGTGTTCTCAAAATGGTATGACATCTACTTATACGGTGCGCACCCCTTCCCGTACTACAATAATACTAGTCAAAGACTGCAAGGGTGGCAAAATATTTTCACGCTACGTGCCAAAAATTAAATTTTTCTCTCTCCGAGTCTGCCGTTAAATATTATAGAAAAATATAGGTATATCATAGGAAAATATTTATTATCAATGTATAAGTATAAAAAATATAATATTTTAATACAGGTAAATATATAATTACGTTACTTTAGTAATTATTCGTAATTTCTTTTGTTGAATTGCCAATTCGTTGATATTTGGCTAATAATCAGTAACTTTTAATAAAGTATAAACGAAACTACATTCATCAGTTATCCGCTTCATTAAACCAGATTTTATAAAATTATTTTTAAACGTATTGACTTACATGAATAAGTTAAAAAAAACAGACAAATTTGTAGATAGTACTATGATACATCATGTTACGTATGGTGTGTTGTTTACGTTCTTAACGAATCAACAATTTAATTTTCAGAAAAACGTCAACAATAGTAAACAGAACTAATATTGTGATGTTGTTTTCTTCTTTTTCTTATCCTTCGCCTTTCTCCCAATTATTTGGGGTCGTCCACCTTTGTCCTAAACCTCCATTCGTCCCGATTGTCTACATCATTGTGATGTTGTAATTTATTATTAAAGACAAAAATATAATATAAATATTTTAATTTAGTATAGCCTTCAACATTTTATTGCGTACCATGGACTTTTCATATCTGATATAGAGTATTGTATAATATTTTTAATTGTGTACCTGTGTGTTAAGCTCGAACGGTATTTTTCAGAAAAAAAATCTAGTCTTGCTGATTTAAAATAATTTTTTTACGCGATACATATGAATATTTGTTTGAGTGCTTAAAAAAAAAAAAAAACTAATCCAACAACAACAAATTTATCAATACTTCATTTAGTTTAAGTTTTCTAAAAAAAGATTAAGAGAAAATTAAATATATTTAAATAGTACATACGAAATAGATAACCAATTTGTGAAACAATGGTTTTGCGCAAAATAACATTCGTTCAATGAACCGTATAGAGAAAATATGTTTATTATACACTCGTGGATCATCAGTGAGAATTGATACTTAAATTGAATTATTTTTATTTTCTAGGTATACGTGTATACTTGTTTTAGTTATTCGTGCGGAATACATTCCTCAAAGATTCAAAAAGTATTTAACTGAGAAGGTACGTCGTTGATAATTTTTAAACACTATATTCTATATACTATATTCTTCGACGAACACATCCCTCGTTACCAAATATTACTTGCCAATAAACACTGTACTGTTATTAGTTACTATCGTAAGAGTAGAGTAAGAGTAGAATTAAGCTGTTTATAAATCGCATACAGAAAATGTGTTTTTTTTTCGTTTTGATGACCCGACCTGTTCGTTACAATCAGTGGCGATATACTGAAATGCTCTCGTTATGGTCGATAATATCACAACGACCGACTGCAATCATTGAAAACTCTGAAGGACGTCGTTGCCACTATCGGACGATTTCGAATTAAGCACAATACGGGAAACAAAACAATGTATTGCAATATTGTTATCCTGCGAACAGCGAGGTCACCGGGTAATAATTATGACGGTGACAACGTTCTAAGAGTACGACGGAAATGGTTATTAGGGGTCGCATTAATACTTCCGAAAAATGATTGTAAGAGATGAAATGAAGAGATCGAATGAAAAACATTTGACGGTACCACCAATGTCATTAAATACAACATCGCGAAATATGGGTAAACGTAAATAAAGAATTTTATAATAACACGATGTTTACATCAATTTGATCGTATGTTGTTATTAATCATAACCAGCATAAAAAATAAAATATTGAAGGGCAAATTTAATGCGAAATTTAAACAATGATAACCGTTAATAACCTAATACCGTTAGTATTAAAAAATTGAAAACATTTAGAAATCATTAATAGATGATATATTTCGCGACTATAGTTATTCAAATTGAAAAAATAAAATCAAAATTCAGTAAAACGTTCAGCATAAAAATAAATTTAAAATGTTATGCATTATCAATACCTTTTTATTTTTAAACTATTTTAATAAGTTTTTTTTTTTTTTTAATTGGAATAAATTAAATTCCATTGAATCTACACGAAATAAATCACTGTACCTGAGTACAATTACGATTTGGTTAGGTCAGTTTACAGTTAAGTGTAGTACTATTGATTCCAATAAATAATGATTTCTTTTTCCTAGCGATACTAATAAGTCAGAAGCGATATCATGGTCTTAAAGCCATTTCTGGTGAATGATAAAAATTTATACGTAATTGATTTTTTATGCTCTTATTGAGCGTTTTTATAGTTCAAAAAATAAAATGCATAATACATTTTAATGTAACTTTAATAATTTTTTTTATAAACTATAATCGGTCTAATTATTTTCATGAATAACGTTCGTGACTATTGTTTATTTTTATTAATGTTTGTATTTAATTTAAATATATATTTTAGTTTTATGACCGACTTATTTCTATTAATTCCGTTTTTTATTACAAACGTATAGTGTTTGAGCCCAGCAGTTTCTGAAGAAGTTCATATTTTTAACTTTTACGTTAGAACCAATGATTGTTTTACATATTTTGAATTTGAATTTACTTTTTATAATATATTGTTTTCGCAAATCCATCTTAGTAGTAATTTATTTCTCTAGATTATTAGTTGTTAAATCTATTTATCAATTTTTTATTATTCTGTATATAAGACAATACACTTATGTATTTTTATCTTACAAGTATATTTTGAGCAAATCAAGAACGTTTACTAAATAAATTATCTGTTTTGATTAAACTTACATGTGGGAAATTTCACAGAGCATATTACTGTTTGTAAGTTAAACACTGATGATCCTTAAGCTGTATTTTTGGCTTTTTTAGTGGTTTTTGGAAAATAGTAGAAATTTTAAAAAAAAAACTATTGTTTATGATATCTATATTTCTTTCGATAGGCGCTTCCATTTATTCGATAGAACAAATAATTCTAAAATGTGTAATATGAAATTTTATATACAACTAGCCTTAAAAAATTTTATTTACATATACTGATTTATTTTTTTAATTTTTTTAATGTATTGATATTTTTATTTCTCAAAAGTGATTTATTACCATATTATTGATACATTCATTAAGTTTATGGCCATTTTGCCGTTCGATGCATATAATACTTCGTGGATAGGGTTTCCTTTACATAACACATGGTACCCAAAAATAATTTTAAAAATGAGAAACTATTGTAAATTCTTATTTAGTACGCATTTAAGTCTTAAACTGTGTACAAAAGTGATACATATACATACTATATATAACTAGCAAATAAATACATTAGCTTTATCTGAATAATATGGAATTATTTTATTTTCCGCCTTACGGTAGTTTAGTTTTATAGTTTTCAGCTTAATTAAATTTCAGAATAATATTTGAGAGCAGCTGAAAAACAAATAAAAGTTGATATTGGCCATACAAATTATTATTGCTTAACTGCTTAAATGTGTAAACTATAATAATGTACTCGGTACGGTAATTGCATGAACAATCGGAAATCAAAGTGTAAAATATAGTTCCTACCATGTACCCGCCAGATCAAGCGCCGGACAATTATAAAAATATCAATTACATTTATTTTTGAATCATCTAAATGCGTTCGATTGTATTATAACTTAAATGATCGTACTCAGTTTTCATAAAAACAAGTTTCAAGAGAATAATAAGTGGTAAACCTACAAATCGTTATTGATTACAATCCCTATTAGCCGTCTGAAGTTTAACTAGCTTAATATCCACTCAGTAGCTGTATTATAGCACATAACTATTGTAGTATGCTTGTACTTCATCGCAGAACATCAAAGGTTTAATGAAAAACGCAAAAATATGTAATTTTGAAGCGAGGATATCCCAGACATCAGATATCAGTTTCCGGATTCGTGTAAGAAAAACAAATAAAACTTCTAAAATCGGGGATTGGTAATTATTAGTAGCGGTTGATTCATATTTTATTTTTTTGATTTGGCCATCATACGAAGTCTCATATTTATTAAGTACAATAAGTAGTTTTATTGGTTTTGAAATATAAATTATTCGCAGTGTATCAACATAATATTCAATCGTTAAAGGAGTATGCAAATTCAAATAGTTATTTGAATTTGAAACGTTTCATTATAGAAATATTTCTACTGTAAATTAAATACAAAACACGTGCATTTCAAACGTACTAGTTTGATAAATGGGTGGCGCAACTACTGCGTCACTGAAATCACCTTTTTTTTTCTAACGCATTATACCAACGTTATGTATGATAATGTTGGTTTGACACATTTTTTTCGGTTTTTGGTAATTTTTTTGACCAGCATATGGAAGTAAACACAATATTTTTGTATGTTATTAAATTTAATATTATATTATTCAGAATCACTGAATAACGACGTCCGTAACATGCCTCTAATGTGGATATGCATGGGACCTGATTCGTATTTCAACTGGTATGTCTTTTCTAATACCTACCGGTACTTAACTATTAGCAGTCAAAAGGGGTCAAGTAAATTAATTTATTGAACATTAAATGTTGCTTTCACTCATTTTAATATAGAATTTAGAACAGATCACCGACGGCTTATAGCGGAACAACCAAGATTTATTTATAATTTATAATGGCCATTTCAATTTACGACTGTACTGTAATATAACAATAATAATAATAATAATTTATTGATCATTTTTATTTTAATTAGACATCATGCGTTACGTTATGATTTATAATCGTTATTATTGTGCCGTCGTAATGTTTATTTTAGGCAGTATAACAACATAACAAAGCTGTTACATTAATTGATATTCGCACATTATTACGGCGAATAACGTAATAAAAATACTGTGGGAAAACGTTTCTATTGTAATTTATAGCCGTAGGTATTCCGTTATCAAACATAATTCTGAAACGGACAAAGATAGTGTAGCGAATATGTATGTCTGAGGAGTATGTACATTTTCACCCGGACGGGTCGGATAAAGTGTACATTCCGAGTACAAAAAACGATTGGATACAGTGACAATATTTGCAATGATAATTTCGATTCCGGTTTGAAATTCAAAGCAAGACGATTTGTTCAGCTAGGCGGTCACGAATTTCTAATCTAAAACGAATCGTCACAGCGTTGGTTATCTACCTACGTAGGTGAGGTTCGACACACAATAGAGTCCGTGTGCTGAAAGAGACAATATTTGCACTTCTGCCTCGAAAACGTTTTTCAGATTTTTTCGAAAAATGATTAAATCGGGTGAACCGACGGATATCGAAAAATAATTAAAAACATTGTTGACCGAGTGCAGGTTAGGTATCTGGTAGAAACCTAGGCTGTGACATACGTAGCGGAACACGACTCGTAAAATGGTCATCTGTGACCATGCGGTTTTTCCAAAGCCCCGGGCAGCGAACAACAATAACGTTGCGGCAACGAATGGTTTCTCGTATATTTCAGACGAGAATTCCGCACGAAAATTCGAGTGGCACACTACCGCGAACAAAAAGAAATTATTCTACTTTTTCGGTGAACATTTGAAAACGACACTGAGTAACGTTTCTTGCCGTCGGACTATGTATAGTATTGCTTTTCTAGGCGAAAACACGTTATTATTATTTTCGTAATCGGTCCTTTTTTTTTCCGTAACAAACTCGTGTACACTCGTGTGTATCTCGTTTCGTTTCGTCTGTAAAA
Organism: Sipha flava; assembly: GCF_003268045.1. Taxonomy (NCBI): domain Eukaryota; kingdom Metazoa; phylum Arthropoda; class Insecta; order Hemiptera; family Aphididae; genus Sipha; species Sipha flava. The sequence continues at coordinate 1,034,097 of NW_020273630.1, read as the reverse complement.
AATGTGATTTATTGCAGTGCTCGTATCAACGACAAGACAGATGCGAGCGCGGACAGCGATTATTGCCGTTACCGGGTAGATAGGTTGAACACGTTTAGTGGTCCGCAGTCGGTTGAATCCGTACCGGAGAATGTTTCCATATCGCGTTCTGTGATAAGAGTGCATTACCGGTAAAAATAATCCGATTTCATGACGTTCACGTCGGATGTGAATCGTTTCCTCGTGGTTTGAACGTAATATTTAACCGACACGAGGTGGATGGACGATGGGATCGCGTTTTCTTCGGCCGGAAGCATTTCCGTTTCGCTCGGACCCGGAGCGGACTGCCCGAGACGATGATGGTCGACTACAGCAGTTTTAACGTGCGGCCGAGGTAAGCATGCGCGGTCGGATCATGACGAATCGAATTTCGCTCGTCGATCAGACCGGAAATTCGGATTTGCGGATTCGAAGAACTTTTGTACGAGCATCAGGGGCGGAACTAGGGAGTGTAAGACGAGGATTCATCCCCGGGCGTAACATTTTAGTGGTTGTCATTTTTGTAATTATTAACAACTAATTTGATTACTTTTAACTTTGTTAAATTCTATTATAAGGTTGAAACTCAATAAGTATGATTGTATATTAATTATTAGAAAAATATTCTCGAGAAAAGTATTTAATTATTGGTCCATGATAGGGCGTAATTTTAACATTTTCCCCGGTCGTAAAAATTCTTAGTTCCACCTCGAACGAGCACAACTAACTGCTCTACTCCTTCGCATTCTCTCGCCGACGGTTATCACGTATAATATTGCGTTGATTTTCTCGCCAATAGTTTTTTTTCCTCAAACGCAGAGATGATTTCTTTAATTTAGATCATAAAATAAAACAATACATCGTTTTCATCCGCGGTAAACTTTTATTATTATTTTTTTTCTTCGAAAATCGATTTCATAGTTCATCACAATCGTTCTAAACTACTGTAGTCGATTGATTTCTGAAGTATCGTAAGGTTTCAACATTTAATGTAAATTTAAATCTCACGGAAAACGTAAAAGTGCTAACGTGCATCATGGACGAATCCAGAGGAAGGGGGTGCTGGATAAGTTACAATCCCGTAGTAGAAAATTATATTTTTTTATGGGGGGGTCTAAGTCTCCCCCCCATAAGAAACCCTTTCATACGCCTATGATAAATTACATCATGTGATTTCTCCTATAAAATGCCCTGACCGTAAATAGATGCTGGATCCACCCTTGACGTGTGGTATAATTCCAAAGCGTATTTCCATGTTTCTACAACATTTTCGGTGAAATCGATAAGCCATTATTTGCTGACGAACATTTTGCAGCGGAATGCTCGCAGATAGGTCGAAATTAGTGTAAAAAGTAAATGCACTTGAGTTTTTTCAGCAAACCTTTTTGCGAGAGAAGAATGTATTGTGCAGTGACAATACGTTTTAAAAAATATAGAATATATAAAATGTAAATGTTTATAAAATGTACTAGATAGAAATAAATAGCGTACTCGATCCATAATTTAAGTTTAATCGGTACATTGATTGAGTGTAACGTTCAGACAAAACAATAGAGCTTTGAATTTCCATGGTAGTTGTTTATTTACACATGATGAAACGGTAGAAAGGGTATAAACCCAACTATAAAAATCAATAACGTTTAAAAAAAGAAAGAAAAAAAAAAATTATATAAAAGAAAATCTATCAGAGCTACATTGTTTCTTTTTCATTTGAAAGTAGTCGACGTACTCGGACGGATCTGTAATGATTTATGGACATTTATGGAAATGGAATTGCATTACGAAGCACTCCCAAATCCAATAATTAATTTAAAGATAGCGATTCGGGAATTCCTTACCATTATGAATTAATTAATATTCTGTGGAAAACAAATATTAAATATAAAATAACAAAATATCTTTACAGTTCATGATTACAACCGTATGTCAAATAAATCATAAATGCTTACACCTAATACCGTAATAACTGTATCAGGTTTTTTTTCTTTTTTTTTTTTTTTAATGCGTTATTTTATCTCATATAAATATATAATATAAAACAAAATTAAAATCACATAAAAAAAATTTAAACTTTTTAAATAATAAAGTTGATGAAAACATGATTATACACATTAGGTATATTATTATTATTATTATAATTATTTTAAAACTGATAAATACTACTTATATGACATGATTGCATTATATTAACTTTTGTTATTTAATTATTTATGTGCTTGCCGAACTCACTGATGTTACAGTATCATCTCATCACAGCTTTTTTTTTCTTGACTGAAGCATATGAATTTTTTGGAAAAATAAAGAAAAATATCAGCGCATGAAACTCGCTTTTAACATTTATTTTTTGATATTATGACTTTAATTATAATTAAATGTCTATTTAAACATATGATGTAAAAGTATGAATTTTTTTTCTCACAATTGTGATCTTCATGAATCGTGTATGTATGTAACAAATTAATAAAATGTATTCCAAATAATTAGTGATTATAACGGTACATACTTATGCGTGTACCAAATAGTTTATAAATATTCTATCAAATGTTTTATAATAATACTAAATTATTCATATTTTATCAAATTATGTACATTTACAGAGTTATTTCCATGTTATGTGTATCACATGCTATATTTCTGTATCAATTCGCTAATGTCTTTATCAAATTTATATTTATGATATGTGTAACGAATTGCTTAAGCTTATACAAATTAAGTTATATTTTTATTAAAAAGTTCATAATCATTCCAAATTATTTACGTTTAAGTCAAATCGTTGGTTATATTTATACTACATTAGTCATATTATGTATATCATATTGTTTGTATCTATACCAATTTATTTACGTGTTTACCAAATTGTTTATAGTAACACCAAATAACATATGTTTACGTGGAGTTATTTATGTTTATAAACAAATTTTAATGATATTGATTTCGAATTCTCCACGTTTGAACAAATTCATATATGTTCTTATTAAATGGATTTTAGTTATACCCTGTTATATATGTTTATATCACATTATTGTTTTTGTGTACATCAAATTTGTTAGAACATGTATATTATATTGTTCATGCCTATACCAATGCCTTTATATTTGTATCAAATGGTTTTTAATCACACCAATTTATTTATATTTGTACCCAATAATTTATATTTATATACCAACTACATTAAATCGATATCAAGATTTACAAATGTTAATAAAATTAGGAAGTTATTTATTGATTGGTTTATGTATATGTTACTTCGTTTTATATGAAAATAAAAAACAATAATATAATAAAGTCAAGTTTTAATCTGTTAGACTTGTAAACAAATATTGACTATTGTGCACCCATATAGCACCTTCTTATAATAATGTTGACGAAAACTTTAAATCATTTCATCGATTATGTAATTCGAGTAAAACTCATACCTGATACGACGATCAAATAGTTCCTCGAATCATTTTTATACCACTTTTAATACCCTAATGGAATTAAGAGCGTAAAGTGCGTATATAATTAACAAAAAAGTAGATAATAAGATGCTTACAAAATAATAATCATATGGGAAGAGTACTCGAGCATAAACACGAACACACATGAAATTAAAACATTTTGAAGAAAATACCAGAAAAATAGATTTTGTTTTAGTATGAGTTACACAGAAGTAAAACAATGAGGTTTGAACGAGCTGAGTTGTGAAAAAGCGTGAGCAATTAATTCAATAACTAGGAATGCTCTGTGACATATGGGATTGGTGTCCCGGTTGAATAGAGAAAACAAAAAATAATGCTTAACCTAAAACAAAACCAAAAGAACAAATTGTAGAGATTGGTTTCCCAATGTGAAGTAGTAGTATTGGTAGTTTATATATCTAGTAAAATTTGATGCAAGATAACGATATGGGAAGATATTTGAAAATATTAAGATAAAAATCCTTATATTTTACTTGTAAAATAACTATGGTGATTACGATTGTTCTGCATAATATGAGAAAGAACAGTAATGAATTTAGTGAACGCAAATTAATATTTTAATATTACGAGAAAAAACTTGAAGTTTAACAAGCTGTAGAAAACAAATCTTTTGATAACCGATTTTCTTTACACCCACATATAAATTAATAAAAAATTGAGATTTTATCAATCTACCGGACATCTGAGAAAAATTTAACAACATGAAAATTTTCAAATTGAAGTTTTACCTAAAAACATCCAACCAAAATCGGTAAGTGACCATTCAAAAATAATATAGTTAATAGGCCGATAGAATTTTAGAAATCGATATAAATTATATAAATATAAGCCTGGAACAAAAAAAATCCATAACGAATAATGAAAAAACAATAGTGTATGACTTAATATTAGAACGTTTAGGATTAAAACCATGTGACTGAATTAAAATGTGGTTACAAAGATTATAAAATCAAGGTTTCAATATTTATGTCTTATGAGTAATAGGTTTATTATATTTTTCAAATTATTCAACAATTGAATGCGTATAACCTAATTAAATAATTTGGTTGTTGAACTTAATTAAAAAAATTAAGAACAACATAATTTTAAGATTTTTTTTTTTAATAGTAACTATAGAAATAAAGAAAAAATATCCTGTAGGTTAAATATAAATTCAAAATAAATGTGTTCTATATTGACCTTTTAACCCCCTTGAAAATTAACATAATTTGACTACAACTCCAAGAGTAATAGGAATTGTGGCAATAGAAATAGATTAAATGGAAATGAAGAGCTAAGAAAACACTTATGATGGATCAAGATAATTTCTAAGTAGTTTCCTACTGAGGCTCACTATAAAAGGAATAGATTTAGTTGTGAGTAGAAAATAATCTAAAATGAACAATATCAGAGAAAAGGGTTGTAATTAATTTTCTAGTATAAGTAGTATAAGAGCAGAATTAGTTTTTAGGGAGATAATTATAAAGATAATTTTTTATCGCAAGAGTTCTATGATAAGTGATATCAATACTGCATGAGTGCAATAATGAAAAAAAAAAATTAATAACAAAATCCAATGACTGATTATTTTAATATGTAACAATTCGTTTTAAAAAAGAGGAGACATAAAACATCATTATCGAATGTATTCGTTTATGACTTAACGTGGGTGATAGGGAGAAGACAATTTAGAAAAAAGAAAAACGTTTAGATTTCTTTTCAAAAAGACAGCGAATCATAGTAGTTAGTAGTATCTACATTGCGGCCAAGTCTAGTTTATGCATCATTCAGAAACTGGCCAAGTGTTAAACATCTACATTATTTTAGATTTAGAAGAGTTAATTATACACATAAATGATAATATATAATATAGTAATAACCAGTGTTTACATTTCTAAAGATGTTTGTGTCTAATAATAATTAACGATCTCTCCTGTTAAAATAAATTATCTCTATGTTACACAAACAATATTTTTCTCAATGCATTCCTTCTTTTATTTATTACTATTATGCAGTCGCGATATTATTGACTGTGTATGGGTATACCAGATGATGGATTTTTTATTCGAAACTAGTCATACATTATCATTATCATTTATTTTATTTTTATTATTTTATTATGTAATATATTTAAATTTACGTATAAGTTAGTGTGTTTTATCATTCAGTTGATAACCAATTTATCATTCATAATCATGAATATTAAGTTCAGTGGCCGTTTCTGAACGTGCCTTTCTGTACTGCAGGTAATATGGTACCAAATTCGAGCATATATTTCGATGGATAAGCGTCATAAAGTATCTAAGTACGAATAATATTCTACAATTCTGTCGAGCGGATTTCCCTGGAATACTTCATTAATTCGATTTATGTGTTTACATCTAAAGATGTGCTCGAATTCAACGGAAAGATCGAATCATTTTGTAATTCTCCTAATATTATCGTATTGCAATTGAAATATTCAACATTTCAACGGAACGTGTGATTGATTTTTAAGTTTTCTTTAAAATATTATATTTTTCTCTCAGTACTTTCAAACTCCGCAAATGGTAAATTAAATTTTATACGTTTTAAGACAGTCCATATGTTTAACGTGATAGGACATTCGACTTATTCAAAGTTTCGATACACCGATTATAAATTAACATGTACAATATATACCAGGGTTGGACAAATTTTTGTTTTATAAGCTTCAACGTATTATACGTTTTATATGGTATAAAACGACAAAACAATAAAACCTTATGTTTTTTAAAATATTATTAGTTAATAGTTATATGTCTTATATAGTAATTAAAATAATAATTATTGTAATTTTTTGCACTGATTGTTGATGTTTTCTATAAATTTTATTTAAATAAACACAAGCACAAAACTGAATAACTTAAGAAAATATGTTTATTGTTAATTGTTAAACATATTCTTTCATAATATGTTTGTTAGTAATTTTGGCTTATAAATTTTAAGAATCTTAAAAATAGTAGTATTATTTTTATTGGAATTAATTGATGAGATTTTTTAGTAAGAAACACAAACGAATGGTTTAAACGGAACCTGTCGTAGTGGCTACTGATAACCGAGATCCAACCTTTAAAAAGTAATAACTTAAGTGATTTTTATCAATATTAATAACTTAGTAATAAATAAAAACCATCACTTATATTAATAGACTGAAATATGCATACGTAAATTATGAAAATGGAAAACAAAAATATTAAAAGTAAATTAATATATTATTAAAAATATTAATACTATAAACATTTAGAAAAATCTAATTGTTCACTACCAAAATGTTAATTTAAAAATATTTTAAAAGTTATAGATAAAAAAATTAAAACCTTTTTTTACCATTTAAAATACAGAAATAATCAATTTTACTATACACATGATTTATATTCATTATGAATATAACACAATAAAATTCACAAATATGGTTTTTATGACGATACAAAAAAAAATTTGTTGTACCCATTTAAATTATTTGATTATTTGATAAATTTGATAAATTATTATTATTTGATAGTTCACCAAATTAATTTATATTTTACCTTTATTATATGGTCTAAATTGGTGGATATCCGTGGTGGCTTGGGGAGATGAAGCCCACTTCATAACCACTTTCAAAAATGCCTGCAAAATTTTAATAAACATTTTTTATATATATAAATATATCTGATCAATGAGTTCCGTTATCAATGAAATTACTTTTATGTGACATGAGAATTATATATAGTTGCAATAACTTACCCTAAATTACTAAATAAATAAACACAAGAATGAGTAATATCAAATTTCTCATGAAATATAAAATTATAATTCAAGAATAGAAAATATGAAAATTTAAGAAACTTAGGTTATAAAAAATAAAAATAAATAATTACAATATCAATTAGGCCACAGTTAACTAATTCTTTTAAATATATTTTACATGCTATACTTAAAATAATAAAAACAATTTTTTTTTTTATAGGTTAAACTAAGTGTTTACATTTTACACTTAATATAATATATACTAGGGTTTATTATTCAATAATAGAAAAAATAAATAAAAGCAATAATAATTTATAAGTTATATTTTACTAGATATGCAACGAACAGTTTATTCATTTTCGAAGTTTTTTACAACCAAAATAGATACAATTAAAAAATAAATAAATAAAACATAAATACATTATTTATATTTATAAGCTCTTTTAGTTATTATATATAATTACTTTGTAACTAAATGGACATTTAGTTTTCTCTTAGAAACCTATCCTCCTTTATTTTTGTTTTTCATGGTCTAGATAAATATTCTAGCAATATGTTTCTATTGATTTAGTTTCTCATTTATGTATATGTATTTGTTCATTAATCTTATTTTATACATTTGTACGTTAATCTTATTTTCCACAATTGATTCAAGTGGATCGATTAAAGTTAAAATGGATTACAATGTAAGTATTGATTATAATATAATATTATACTGGTTACAATATTAGATACTGATTATATTTGAATAAGGAATGTAATTATTTTGTCATACAAATTTTAAGTTTATTTTTGAAGTATTAAAATATTTGTTGTATGTAGTAAAACTTGTTGAAAGTACAATATATGTATTTTTAAATCGGGAAATTTATGTAATACCCATTATTATATTAATATAGAATATTTGAAATTTTTCCATTATTAACAAACATTTTTGTAAGCTTTTGACTATATGAAATAAATTTATTCAAAAGGTAATTTTTTCAGTCTATAATATCTTTTTCATTATTACTAGATAAATTATAATGTCTTTAATATATTATAATGTTTAGAGCATATCACTTTCATTAAATTTAACAAATTTCCAATATTATATGAATATAGCTGTTGGTTGTAAAAAGGACTTGAGTATTTTTATTTTTTAGTCGTATTGTAACTTATATCTATTATTAGATCTTATTAAATTATTTATATTTTTATTTTATAATAATTTAAATACAATTTATTATTTAGAGTATTGATGAAGATGAAATTGAAAACTTACGTCTGGCTGCTCTGATGTCTATTAAGAGAAAATCCAATGCACAAAGTAGTACATTAAGAAGTATATCAGGAGAAATTTGTCATAGAAAATTCGCCACTAGTTCATCGGGTCCTGCTACTTTCTTTGGTTTGGCACTCTTTAATATATTTGTTACTTCTTCTTTCATTATATCGAATCCTTCATCTATTTTTATGCTACTTTGTTATATGAATATTATAATTTGAATAAAAGTTAAAACTATATATAATATAATCAATTATACATGCTGTCTTATAAATGTTATTCTATATTTAATGAATATTCATATATTTTATTGCATATTTATGAATAATATAATACTTATCTGTGTTCAGATGATGGTGATGCTTTATCCCTAGGGAAAAACGATGAAGATGTGGACGAACTTAACAAATTAATAGATATTATGGAAGCTGAAGTTAATGACGAAGATGTTGAAACATCAAAAAAAGTTAATAAAAGTATAAAACAAAACAATAAAAATACGAATGAAAAAAGTACGGAGCCGAAAATAGAAAATAAACTAATTGTGAAAGTTGATGATTCAAATGTTATAAATCCACCAAAGGTTGTTAAAAATTTAACACCTATAATTAATCCACACGAAAAAGAATTAGAATCAATTAAAACTTTAGAGGAAATAAGAAACCCTCCAGCACAATGCATTCTATTAAATTCTCGTGTTCCCTTAAAATCACCATCACTACGTAATAGAAAGAAATCAATATCTCCATACAGTAAACATCGAAAAAGATCACCATCAAGATCGCCCAGAAAATTATCACCTTTAAGGGAAAAAAATCTTTCTCTGAGGAGGTACTCTCCTCTAAAGTCACGATATCCCTATCGTTCATTATCTCTAAGGAAAAATCACAGATCTTTATCACGAGATATTTCGCCAAAAATAAGACGACTGTCTCCATTAAGGAGAAAAAATTAGGTTTCCTCTTAAGATTAAATCTAAATCGAGATCACCTAAAATTAAAACTACTGATAGAAGAAGATCACCTATTCCATTAAAGAAAGTAATTATATCAAGACCTGTGTCTCCTAATGTTTGCCGTAAAGATAATAATATCATAGATGATGAATACTCGAAGAAAAAAGGAAAAAATCAAACATGTGGATAAGCCAATAGAATCTAGATCAATAGATCCTGTTTTAAAAGCAAGAAAAATAAAATTTGAGTCCAACAAGTTGATTGAGCCCTCACGCAAAAAAAATTGTTTTAAGAAAAACGAATTCAGTTCAAATAGCAATTCAGACTGAAAATAAAGAAATGCAAAATAAAAAGAATGAACCTGAAATAAAACCGACAATTATGCAATTAACAAAAAAATTAAATTAAATCTCACAATCCTTTCCAACTTCTAAAAACATAAGAAATGAGATGAAAAAGGATTTGGAAGTAATAAAATTACAAAGAACTATTAAATTAAATAATTCTCCAGAGAAAATAAAAAATAACCAAAGACCAAGAATTGTGTTTGGACATAACGATACTAATGATTTGTTCATTGATCAAGGTTTGTATAAATATTTTTGTAAATATTAATTATATATAATACCTACCTATTTATATTATTATTTTTGGTAATATTGTATTAATTTTTTATTTTTAGAGGATAGATTTCATTATTACAAAGAAAAAAAAACAACAGTAAATCTGAAACTTCAGATGTACATAGTACATCTAAAGAAGAATTTGAATTATCAGTATAAAAGATGTCTAAAGAGAATGAAGAAAACAGAACTGAAAAAGATTTGTGATCTGATTTTTAATTTATTTAAATTTTAATTTAATATCTTAATTATTTTTTGATTGAAATATTCGATAAATAAAAACTATAATTACAACTATTGGATAATTAATAATTTTGAATAAATAAAGATTGATTTTACTGTCTAGTATATTTTAATATTTTTAATTTTATTATTATCGTATTAAACATACTGTGCCTAGTTATAAAATAAGCTTATCCAAATTTTATACTATATTCTCTGCTCTTTTTTCATAAATTCTAAAATATGGAAATAATTTGTTAACAAATCACTTGTTATAAAACAATGTTATATTTTCTAAATATGTATTTTTTAAGTGAATTCCTAAATTACAATTATTAATTTTATAGTTAATAATGCAAAATAAACATTTCAACTATTAATTCAATCTTTAATGTAAACATATTTTAATGAATGTACTTGTATATTTTTTTATTAGGACCGCCTTGACTTTGAATCTTGTTTTTGTTCAATTACTTGCAAGTGCCTAATGAATATGTTAATAGTTTATATTTAAAATTACTGGTTTAATTATATCTGATATAGAAAGTTCATATAATGACATTCAGTGTCGTCTAATTAAAACTAAATTTTAGGAAGTAGGCAAAAATAAATTCTTACTACCCACCACCTATTTTACCATAAAAAAAAAAAATACAGTGTGTTCAACGATAAATTTAACACGAAATATTTCTAACGCATCACATTTATTTAATCTTGTTTTTTTTTTTTTTTTTTAATCTGTAAAAGGACTTGAATTTTTACTTATTTTCGAAAAATTCAAATTTTTAACCTTTTTTTTCCGTCCATACGCAGTAATCAGTGATGAATGCTGACTCTGATGTGTGCTCATGCTCATTTATCATAATGTTTTATAGTTATATTTAATTTATAATTAGTAAATAATTCACAGATTTGTATTAAATTATTAATAAGACTTTAATTTAATATATATATATATATACAATAGCACTTACTTAAATAATACTTAACTAACTAAACTATATTAAAAAATAGCACAATAAAATAAAACGATGAAAAATTGTCATATAATCGTACACTTAAATTTTATAAACTACGACATTGATGAAGTGCAACAGAATATGCATGCCCTGGGTAATAAATACAGCGGCTGCTAGTAGAGGTGGTTTCCGAATAAACTGTTATTTTACAGCGGTAACAAGCGTCGTATAGCTTGCGCACACATCCAGTGGTGCACATAGGGAGGGTTAAGGCTGTCGACTGACACCCTTCAGAGAATTGGTGAATGACTAGTTTTGTGTGAACTTTTATGAATATTTGTTTAATTTAATACTAACCAATTTTTCAGCTATCCAAATCAACATACTAATAATAGTTACCCTAGAACTAAAGTGTTATATGAGAATAAGTAGTAGGGCTCAATCCCAAAAATTATGCTATACAAACTTATAAATTAATACCCAAAAAATTGAATAATAATTAATATTAGGTTTATTTTAAAAATTTTCATTTTTAGTATCTTTGTTAGTAAAAAAAAAACCAAAAACACTTAAAAATAAGGATTATACTATGCCTAAACTCAGATTTTACTGGTGGAGGTGGATGGGTACCTCGAAATATATATTTTCGATACCCTTGTTAAAAATCCACTTTGGGCCACTGCACACATCTATCGCATGCTCTGTAATTAAATGTTACAAAGTATAACAGAATTAAATTACATTAAGTTCTTTTAAAATATGTAATATATTATTGATTAAAAAATAATTTTTGTATTTTAATTAATAACGTTTTTATTCCTAAGCATGCTGCTAACCGGGGCATGCTGATCATGCCTGGAGAATTCGCCTCTGTTTAAGATACAATTTATTACCATAGTATTTAACATAGGTAGGTTATTATTAATTATTTTTTATTAATACATTATAATACATTTATTTATTCATATTAAATATTCAAAATTAAAATCGAATAATTTAGGTATTTTTTTTCTATTATTAATAATCTTCGATAGAATTAAAATGCTTTTCTTCAATTTTAAGTGCATAATAAATACTTAAAAGCTCCTTTGACCTTTCTTCTTCTAGTCTGTTTCGTAAGGGATTGTGAACATAAGATCAATTAGAATATATTCTTTCTAATTGTGCTGTGGTTGCTGAAAGATTCAAAAGTTTTTTTTGCTATGGTTGATAAATCTTGATGTTTATTTTTAGCTAGAGACCAAAATGTACCGGGAATTAACTGTTGTTTCTCAAAAAAATCGGGCAAAAAAAATGTTTGTACCCATGTATAAAACATACGTAAAACTGGACATTAAATACGTGAGGTATAATACATCAAAATCATTATCAGGTATAATACGTCCCAACCCTGATATATAAGAATACTAATATATTAGTTTTTAATGTTGTACTCAGGAGAAGATCTAGGGGAGGTTCAGGAGGTCAGCTGACCCACAGTTAATAGTTGTCGACAAAATTGGCCTCTTGAAGACTTCTCATATTTTTTAGTTGGCTGAAGTTAATACCATACTGGGCCGAATACCCCAGTTTCTACCCCTTCCCCTAAATAACATCATTTGTTTAATTGTATAATACAGTAAATTACTTTTATGCCACACCTCATGTAAGACTCCAGTGGCGTAGCCAAGGGGGGGGGGGCTAAGGGGGCTATAGTCTCCCCCATAGGCCGTGTTTATATGTATAATGTATCTTGACTATTTAATAGAATCAATGATCATTTTAATCAAAGGCTTATTGATGTTATGCCACTTGAAGGACTTATTCCGGCCAATTTAAATATGTATGACGATAAAAATATTATAAAAGCTGCTAAAATAAATGTCCAAGATCTCCATGATGAAACCTCATCTACAATCAGAGCTGACCTGTTCATATGGGGGCAACAATGGAGTCAAAATACTATTCCAAAACCGAATTCTGCTCTTGATTCACTCTCTCATCGCACCAATCTTCGACCAAACATTAAAATACTTTTACAATTATTAGCCACGTTACCAGTTACCTCTTTCACTCCAGAAAGAACGTTTTCAGCACTTAATCGCATAAAAAATTTTTTAAGAAGCACCATGTCGGAAAACAGACTGAATGGGTTAGCTATGGCTAATATAAATAAAAAAGAGCAATTCGATGAAAATGAAATAATAACTGAATTTGCCAGAAATTCGCCTATGAGAATGCAGCTGTCAGAGTGGAGCAAATGACTGAACACTGAAACCAAAATTATTATTATTATTATTATTATAAATTATATATAAATAAATATTTTTAAAACTATACTAAAATGCTTGAATTACGTTTAGAAACTTGGTGGTAGATGGTGGGGGGGTTAAGGGTGAATTCTCATATCCTCTCTTACCTTACTTATCCAAAAAAAGTGGTTAGCCCCCCCCCATTTAAAAATCCTGGCTACGCCACTGTAAGACTCCACAAAATATAATAAATGTTAATTTTTTCAATGATAATTATGAATAAACTTGAAAACACATATTATTCTGCCATAGTGTGTTTTTTTTTATAACAAGGTATATACTTATAATTCAGTTTCAGACCTTATAAGTGGCCTGAAACAGCCTGACCCACAGTTCTCCAACTGTGGATCCGCTCCTGGTTGTACTACAAACATCCATGAGTTGATCATTTATTTTAAAATAGTATATATTTGTTTATATATGTACATATACTAAATAATAATATGGATGTGATTTATGTTAATAAATAAATATAACAAACAGTTAAAAACATCAAAAAAAAACGTGTCTTTAGAAGGTAGGTATACGTTTTATTTTATTATATGCCGTTTAGGTGCCTATAAAAAAACATTATTCATGTGTATTACAGTGGCGAAGCACGAGTATTTAAGTTGGGGAAACATTAAAATAATACGTTACAGCCCCCCTCCCCCCATTTATAACTTTATATGTATTTATGATAAAAGGAACACGGTCATTTATTTTGTATTTCATATTTTTTTTTCGTATGAGTAGTTTACTAATCCATCATTCAACATTTTATTAATTAAATCATCAGGCATAGTGGCAAATGACAATAGTACAATATTTTAATATTTAGATACGAATATCACGCCAGAAATAAATAAATCGTAAAATAAAAACCAACCAATAACTACGATAACAAAATTGCATTGAACGATAACGCATCAACGCGAAAAACAATGACGTAATCATCATTAATAATGTACAATAATGTATATTAAAATGAAATAATAAATACGAACGCCAGACATGTCTCATAGCGCAATGATAATCCCTACTCAATAACCTATTCCCTCTGCACACCGCGCCTTGAAAAACGAGACGCTGAAACGCGTCGTCTCATGATAATAATTTTTATATCTGTATTTGGATGTTAATAGAATTAACTACTACGCCACAACGGACGACAGCTCGCGTGCACGGTCCGCAACTAATCTATTTTAAGAATATTAATACGGTATGGCACAAAAGTAAAATTATGATAAATATTGAAGTATATATTATATAAAAATAAATAAGATATAATAAAACCAAATTATGTATCCGTATTAAAAGTGTGTAGACATTGTCTCATCGTCTCCTGTTATGCTTCGCCACTGGTGTGTTATATATATATGTTATATATTTTTAAATTTCCTCATATCGTTTCATTTTTAAACATTTATAAAATACTCTTAAATATTATAACTAACCATAAAACACTATTAAATAAATATATATATATATTCATCAAACTCTATATACCTACTTATTTTTTAAATCTTTTTTCATTTTATCGGTGGGATATATTTAAATAATAGCTACAATATTAAGCAAAGTTTGTTTTATTCACCTCGACAATTATATTTGATTATATAAAGTAATCGAGCAGCTTAAAATTATGAGCTTCAACGTTTGGTGTAGTCTACAAGAGTATCAATAATTTATTATATAATTATTATATTTTATTCAATAAACAGTTATAAATATTAATTTGTATTACTTTATACATCGATTAACACGGCAAATCAACTATATATAATGTATACATCATTGATAGTTGATCGATAACAGTATCAAAAAAAAAAAAAAAAAAAAAACCATTAAATATTATACTATAATTTTTATAGTATAATATTTAATAATTTTTTTAACCTCTCAAATAAATCAGTTAACTTTGGTGTATTAATTTAGAAAATGACATAAATCAGCTAAAATTATATACAATTTATCTATTCAACTTTTTTAGTTAGTTTTTAGTACCTAAACACAAATTCGATAATCATACAACTCTTTGGCATTAAAGTTATTTTAATACATTTATTATAGTAATTTTTTGAGATATTTTTTTTATCATTGTAAAGTTAATTATTTGATATAACAGTATAACTTTACGTTATACATAATATAACCCAATCGTCCAGAAAATTTGGAAGTTATTAGATTACGGCTGGAACGGTGTATGACAACGATCAAAGATAACACTTGATACTTCAGCAAACATTAATTTACTTGCATATTATCGTTTATTAAATTAGTTTCACATACTCATATAATTGTCACAATTCGTCATCAAACATAAACCGTACAACAATATTGGCATCTTACAAACTTTCTAGACACGCTCTTTAGGTGGCTGAGTACTTGATAAGTGAAACCCTAAATTTTTGTTGGTAAAAGACTATGTATACTTAATAGTTATGTACATTTTAAATTGGTGGCACAAAAAAAAAGCAAAAACACTCATGATAAAATTAGCCGTAAACGAGATAATGCCAATGGATGAGTCTTATCAGCTATTCAAACATGTGCACAGTGATTTATACTGCAATTTTAGGCAGAGAAAAGTATTATTTTAAAATATTTTTAGAAAGGTTGAGAGTATTGTTGTATGCACCTTATCAAATATAAATACAGTACACAATATAATTAATTAACCCGTATGAACTGTAATAACAATCTGATTACCTGAGTAGTTTGATTTTATATCATTACCTGTTCGACCGTTCAATGTGTATTTCAAACAATTTTTGTGATTACAATATTAAGTATTTTCACGATTTTTTTTTTTTTTTTTACAATGAAAGTCGACACAAAAGGTAAGTTAAATATTAAATGATTAACACATTTTTTAATTTATTGATAGGTTCAATAGACTAAATCAAATTGGTAAATTTCAATGGAAGGTATTTTAAAAGTTACTAATAGTAACTATTCACAAGTTATCTTCTCTTATAGTACAACTTACTATAGATTCAATGGTCTAACTTTCATTTACAGCCACTTGCAACTGTAGTCTTTATTTTTATTTTTACAGCTTGTTCTAGTGTAGAGAGAAAATTCGAAAATTACACATATGAAGATTTCTTTAAATGTTTGCATGATAAAGGCCCTTTAAAGCCTCAAAAAATTAAATCCCGGCTATTTATTTTAAATTTATTAAAAAATAAATATAATGGAGAACTTTGAACAGTATGTATAAAAAACTTGTGATGAAAAAAAATTCGTAGTTTTGCAGTAGTTTTGACAAGATTGTGGCCTAAAAGTGCTAGAAAGTTGAATAATTTATACAAAAAATAATAAACAGTGGCTTGAAACGGAATTTATAATGCTAAATATTCAACCCTCAGTTCCTTTTACTTCATGTTTATTAGTTGGCCAACCACCTAAGTCATTCGCTGAATGTACTAAAAGATCGAAAAATCGAAAAATCGAAAAATTAAAGGTTTTTATTAAAATCATATTCTTCCCCAGAAATAGTTTATGCTACTCAGAGTACATTAAAAAAAATCGGGTTAGAGAAACACTGCCATGTTATTAAAATAATCTTTAATTACACCAACTAGATCAACAAAAATGAAAAAAGCTTAATTAAGTTTTCTATCGATAGGAATAAGATCCTACACAGCAGATGAGGCATTAACTTTTATCTTAGATAATAAATTGACAAAACAGCAGTACATAAACATAAGGAAACCGGCAATGTTACGAAAAGCCAATATATATTCAAGTTATGAAAAATTTTAGATTCATAAAAAAATGTTACCCCAATAATATAAATATAACTGAAATGTTTTACAAGATTCCAATTCAGAATCTTCTTGACCACACATGCATCCGAATATTTCAAATCGAAAATGTACTACCTATGGAACAGGGTTTGTTTGATTTTGAATTAATTTATAAATGGGGATGTGATGGAAGTAACGGGCAATCACGATACAAATATCGGTTTTCAACGTCAACAAATTCAAATGACAGCGACTTATTTATATTCTCCTTGGCGCCATTACAACAACTCCGATGTTCCATCTATAGTTCCGAAAATAAAAAAATTCTGTGAAAAAATCCTCGAACTTCTTTTACGAGATACTATCGAACAATAAAGTGTGAGTATAAAAAAAAAACTGCGCAGTCTACCGTTCAAGAAATCGAGGAAGTAAATAATGAAATATCATTGATAGATAATATCGTCCTTATTAAGTTGAAATATAATGATTTTGAAATAGAAGTTCGACACACACTTATTTTTTCGATGATTGATGGCAAGGTATAAAAAACATGTATAGTTTTATATAGTTTATATTATTAAACAATCATTTAAATAAAAATTTTAAGTATCTTATATTTTATAGGTTTGTAATTCTATGTCAAATACATCTAGTCAGGTTTGCTATATATGCAAATGCAGTCCTAAAGGCAAGAATAACATAGAAAAATGTAGAAAAAGAGAGAATGCACAAGACATTTTTTATAATATTGGACTTTCAACACTTCATGCCTGGATCCGATTTTTTGAACGTTTAATACACTTTGCCTATCGATTAGAGTTTAAACAATGGCAGGTATGTACAAAAGTGTATACTGTTTTTCTTTTAGTTCTAATACCGATAATAACGAATATATGTTTTATTTTTCAGGTTAGAACACTTGAACAAAAATTAAGTTTTTCCAAACAAAAAAAAAGATATTCAAGTTCGTTTTCGAATAGAAACCGGATCACTGGTAGATGTTTTTCTACAAAGTATAAGGTAAAAAGTCGAAATTATTTTAGTAAATTATATTTTATGTATTTATATTTATAATTTATACATTATAGTATTTTACACTCAATATTTATAAACAAAAAAATATTAAATATTAAAATATAATACAAATTGTTACCAAGATAATTTTTTTAAATACATCTTCAATACATTTGTACATTTATAAAATAGATAGTGGAACTACGAATGACGGAAACACTGCACGCCGATTTTTTAAAAATGCAGAATAATCAGCTGATATAACAGGATTAGACTTAGAAATTATAAAGCGATTTGATGTTATATTGAGAGCACTTGCAAGTGGATACGAAATTAATGTGGATGAATTCGAAATGTATGCTTTTAAAACTGCAGAACTGTTCATTTCGTTGTATCCATGGTATTACATGCCAGCGCGCATAAAATTTTGATTCATGGAGCTGATGTGATAAGCAATTCACTGGTACCTTTAGGTAATCACTAACCATGAATATTAAATTGTGTATGTATTGAATTCTAATTTATTTTTCATATGTCAGTTGTCAGAAGAAGTCCATGAGTCTAGAAATAAAGATTTTAAAAGAATTAGTGAGCATAATACTAGAAAAATATCAAGAACATGTTAAAATGAAAACTTGATTCATATGTTACTGATTTCATCCGATCTTTATATTTCAAGCTTACGATCAATTCCAGCCAAAAAAAATTGTTGAATTTGATTAAGCCGTTAAAAAAATAATCATTTATGTTAGATCCGATATTAATTGTAATACGAGTAGTTCAGACTCTGAATAAGATTATTTTGTTAAATATTATTATTTAATTTAATTTTTATAATCGCATTTGTAATTAAAAATCACATTTAATATATAGATTAATCATCTATAATATTGCATTTAAAAATATTCCAACTCCAAAAATAATGTATTAATAATTAAATTCAATATCATTATTAGCCACCATAAAAAAAAACCACCCATGATTATAAGTATTCAGAATAAATAATTGTAAAATAATAATTTAAATAATTAAATTATTTTTTAATAATAATTAATTATAATAATAATTAAATTATTATAAAATAAAAAAAAAAGTAATTTCTTTAATTCTAATTGTTAATTAGTAAATTAAAAAATTAAAAATTAAATTAAATTTTAAATTAATTGTTAATTTAATTATACTAAGTAACATTAACTAAACGACATTAGGAAAACATATTGTAAATAAAATAATTTTGTCCGCCTAAAATTGCACTTCAGACCACTGTGAGATGTATAAAATATGACATTAACCATTGTATCTATTATATATCATACATAAACTTTATTCCTATTATTAAATATATTGATTTTATGTTTCACGATTATGATTGCAAATAAAAAAAATGCACAGCTTCATTTAGAAAATCGATGTTATAAATAAAGCATAAATCAGTTCACAGAGAATATTAATTAACAAGATGAATAACTAACGTTTACCTCAAAACTCATTAGATAACCAGCCGTTCAAACTAGCCAAATCACGAAATACATGACTATTGCGACTTTATATATACTATTTATTTGATCGGAACGATGTATACTGGTGTATAAGGTGTATACTGAATTGAAATAGACTGAGTTACATGCATAGATCAACGAGTGGGTGAGAGGTACCAATTACACTTATCAATATAAAATATGAGAAAAAAAATGTTAGGGTCATTCGGAGAGTTTAGACGTAAATGAAATACTACATATTATGGTCGATTGTCTTATATGAAAAGTAAGCCAAAAACATAGATGCGCACGTTTATTGTTTAACGTTTGAGAAGAAATTAGTCCTACCAAATATTCACAAGGTATTATTGTAATACATCATTAACAAACCGTTACCACAAATTGACGTGTTATTGTATTTGTGTTTCATTGTACTTTTGTTTTCAACAATTACCAATAAAACTGGAGTATACTAAATGCTAGTATTTTTCAACGGCACTTTTTATTTAATTCAAATGAATATAGGCACCACAAAAAATACCTATAATATATATAATGAGGAAATAGCATATCACACCTATGATATAAGTGTACAGGAATTTTTTTTTTGTAATTAAATTATTATGATTACAAAACCCACTTTTGTCTTTTTTGTATATCTTATACTGTTAACTGTTCTAACTGTTTTTTAATCTGAAAATTACATACATTTAAACATACGAGTATATTAGATGGAATTAAATCAACGCACATAAATCATGGAAAGTAATTGCTTAAAATATGTAATTTATAGTCTTTTCTGTAGTGGACATAATATAAATTGCAGCATAATAGGGTTCGGGCTTGATTGCACTGAAAAATATTAAATTAATATTTGTCTCTACTTTTATAAAGTATGTGCTTGAACTCTGGTAAAATCTAGTTTTTATATATTAGAGAGACAGAATTTAGTTAAAATATTAAAAATAAAAGTAATGTAACTTGTTAAATTATCGAAAGCGTTTAATAACACTCATATTTTTCAAACAAACATAAACTGCAAATATTTATGAGCTATAAAATGTTGATTAGTTTTATCACGTTTAAAGTATAAATATTATATTTATTTTGTTTATAATATTATGTTTAAAGTTGGCTATTAAAAAAAATGAGTCTGGACCAAAGAAAATCATCATTAGAGATTAATCATTGAAGTTCAAAATAAATATTTTATTCTATAAATTTACCGAACACAAACTTAAAACAAAATTTTATAAACATATTGAATTTATTCACGTAAGAATTGAAATGCATAATATATTTTTATACATTACCTATGAGGATAAAGTAGTAGTAAATTGTAAGACACATAATTATATCACACTTAAATCGAATACTTCAAAAAATTATATGGAATGTATTAAAAATTATAATTTATAGCATATTACCATGCATAAAATGTAGTTTAAGGATTTAAAATTAATTTAATCGTCGGAACACAGACAATAATCAATAGGTTATTAATTTAATTTAAAATGGTTTACAAATAAGAGAATTAGATAATTTTAGTTAGTTAGAAACTGTAATCGTAATATATTTGTGTATACATAATTGATAAAAAAAAAAAAAATCATTAAAAAAGTATTTTTATCATTTTAAGTATTTTACCACGTAATTATTATTTTACTGATCGAAAAATTAAAACACCATAGAAATATTATAGATATATTATACACACTAAATAACAGTCGATTTTATATGACTCAAATGTATAGATTTTGAAGAAATTTCTTTAATTGTTGTATGAATATATTATAATGTACTCGTAATAAGACTTTTGTAGTGAAACATTAACCAGAAATAACACCACATTTATTTAAGCATCAGAAAACACAAATTTACACATATCACGTTTTATTATGTATAAAAAAAATCTCAAAAATCTCAAAATTATTTAAGGGTGACACAATTTGAGTGTTATTATTATATAATAGTATTATATTTGTTATTTCTTTGGAAAACACTTGTAGTGGATAACAAACGTCGATACTGTCGATATTTCGTGTTAATATAAGATATAGTAGAATCGTGTCGACAGCATAATGCGTGTTATCACGTTAATAATTTATTAA
Source organism: Sipha flava (assembly GCF_003268045.1). Taxonomy (NCBI): domain Eukaryota; kingdom Metazoa; phylum Arthropoda; class Insecta; order Hemiptera; family Aphididae; genus Sipha; species Sipha flava. The sequence goes on along the minus strand of NW_020273630.1, from coordinate 1,012,235 downwards.
AGTTATCATACGATATTTTTATAATTATTTTAATAATACTGGCTAAATGGCTACAAATGAGTTGTATCCCAAATACAGAGTTATATCCGGTGGATTTTTTTCGGGTTACACGAGTTGTGTCCCGAAGAATTAAATATACAGGTACCTAGATAAGTTGTATACACAAATTGATGTATTTTTCAACTACAATACTACACATATAATATGTATATAACATTGTACACAGAATAAAATTGTTCCGTTATATTAATTTATAATAATAGTTATAGTATCTGTATATAATAAAAATAATAATTGTAAGTATCTGCGAAAATAATAATATCTAAAAAAGTATGAATTTGTAAACAATAATGATCAATGTTGTTACCAATGTCGTATTAGGGCATTCTAATGATATTTTAATTTTATTTATTTAAATTAATTATATGATTTTAATTTATCTACAACCTAAATCGGTAATTATTAAAATCAACATACTGAACAAGATAAAATATTCCTTAGATAACCAAAATATGTGGAAATATGTGTAAGTATTCCGCCCGGAATTGTATCGACCATTAAAAATGCGATTTTTTAAAAATCTCTTTTTATTGCGCACGTAGAGTGTTTAATTGAAATCACTACATCAAATTTCAAGTTAATACGTTCTGTCGTTTTTCAGACGTAACGAACGTGAGTGAATGATATTTTAATTCTATATAAACATGGATTGCGATACTTGCAGCGTTGATATTTTTGTGTTACTTCGATGCGTTATCGAATTTGGTCGAGATTTGTCGAATAACGGCGCGCGTTTTTACACGGGAACGCGTATTTACGTCCCCGCAAAAGCACGGTCATTAACTGCTCGTATTATTTATTCGATTATTATACGAAATGCCGTGTTTTAATTACACGCCGATGCGACGGGCCTTGTTCTTATTGTAATTACTATTGTTACCGTCACGAGCGGTGTCCGCCCGCCGTCGCGGTAAAAGCTCGTCGTCGTTGTCTTGGTAACAATAGACCAAAACACGCGAAACTCGGCACGCGCGTGACCCTTAAAAAAACGGAATTTTCGACGGATCCTACGTCCAATTTAACGTACGGGGTCGTTCGAGAAAACGGGAACGTTTGGTACAACTCTTTCGCAAGAAGGAAGAAAGATGATCCGTAGAAAAGAAATGTACTTAGTTTTGTTATTGAAAATACTCTCCACGTTGTAACCCGTTACGAAGAGTAAAGGTTTTTTTTTTTAAATTTATGTCTGCGTGATGGTGTATTTGTTCGTTTAATATTTATGTATTTGTATGTAGCCCATTTGTTGTAGCTCCTATTAGTGAATTTTCTGAAATCAATTAATGCTGACGTTGTGAATCTCGCTCCTTCCAAAACCTCCAAAATCGAATTGTGCAATAACTGAAGCCATCGGACCACCGAACAGCAGTTTGATGAGAAAACGATGGAAAACATAATTAACGTCCGTATTTTTGTTGACGACTCGCTATGTCTGGAATATAGACGTACAAATGGACATCACCTTAACGATATTCATTTTAAGTCATGATATTTTTAACCTTAAGGCCCTTAACGGCAAATAGTTAATACATTGCTTTTATAATAGTCTATTATAAAATCAATGGTTTAGATGTTTTCGATAAAAAAAAAAGTTATAAATATTGTTCCAAATTTACACTTACCATAAATTGTTTAAATATATACACATACTTACAAATGATTTATTAATACATTTATATATTGCAATAAAACTGTAAAGATTAACCAAACATTTTTCACATAATGTATGTCTGCATCAATTAAATTTAAAAATTTAAATATTTAATTTTCTGCCTATTTCCGTTTTCACCAAATTATGTTTATGCTTACATCAAACTACTATTATTTACAAAACCATCTTAGGGTCAATGGGTTAGAGGCATGATATTTTTAACCTAAGTGTTTTGAATGGCACATAACGTAGATTGTTAACAACGAAAAAAAAAAATGTTTCAAATGTCCTAGATTTTTTTTTGGAAGAGCCCAATGTATAACATCAAAGCACTGTCATCTTGACGACTGCACAGAAGACCGCAATATTGCATAACCACGGAACTATTCAAACTACAAAAGCAACCATTCGACGGCGTGCGACTTTCACATCGTCAAAAGTCATTTAATTAGAAATAAGCACTTGGCCGTCACTTTAATGTATGTTAGTGAGGAAAACGAGATACTACACTACAGCGTTTGTGATTCGTGCTACGTAGCAATATATTAAATATATAATTTCTTTTGAAATAGAAATTATCATAAAATGCTTTTGGTTTAGAAATTATGAATACTTGCATTCAGTTGTTCTGTAATATATTTATTTTTTTTATCTTCGTATAACGAATATCCTATTTTAACTGAATTATCAGTTGGTTCAAAGAGATTCCGTTATAAAGAGGCTTAACCATATTTTAATTTTCATGTAAGTTATGCATATATTTAAAGTAATACATTGAATACTCATCACCAGGGCTCATAACTTATAGCTCTAAAAAAAAAATTTTATAAGCGCTACAATATGATCTTAAACAATTTCATATAGACGCTTAAATGTGTAGAAAAAAATAAAAAATATTGTGTATAAAACAAAAATTTCCCTCGTTAAAGAAACTTATCGTGATCGCTCATATTGCTATATGATATAAATAAATATATAACTTATATCATATGCAGAAGAATTAGTTAATTAACATGAATTAATTACAAATGTAAATAATTATCACTACTAAGGTACTTAATTATCAAGCAAAAATATTTTAAAAGCTACGGAACTGAAAAAAACTTAAAATAGCATATATTTCGAAAAAATATTGCAATAATATGCAACATAAAATTTCATATTTAGCTTCTTAGTTATCTGAAATACATTTACAACTCATATAGATGTCTCAAGAACCTCTCTCGAAAAAAAAATGTAAATGCTAGAAGTTATGAGCCCCACTCATTACTCGCTTAGCGTTACGTTTGCAAGATGGATGCAAAAACGCTGCGGTCCCCGGATCTCGCTGTTTGTGGTCGTGATAAGTGTTCCGTGTACGGTGCTCGAGCGCAGAGATTTAATAACAAATGATTGTTACAAAAACCGATCCCTCCATATACTTCCATCAATCCATGGAGCTGTTAGGTTTTAATTATAACCCGAGGTCTATTGGTTCCGATCCTCTCTAGACTCTGTGTGGCGGGGGACAATAATAACTGTTAGGTACGGCGAAAGTAATCGAGTACATCGGCTATACATGACGTAATAATCTGCATATCATATAGCGTGCGTCAGTGGTGCCAAACACGCACTCCAGGCAGTTAAATTGTACCGCCTAGAAAATTAAAATATTTAAAAAATAATTATCATTTTAAAAATAAAATTAATTATTTTATATATTATTTAATTAATTTTATTTTGCAAATGATAATTATTTTTTAAATGTTTAATATATTACGTGGCAAGTGTTTTCTGTTTAAAATGGTATATTTATTTATGGACGCTTAAAAAAAAAAAAGAAAAAGATGGTTAATTGGAAGGGGTGGATCTAATGGTCGATATATTTATATAAACTGGCAGTTTCAGTTTCATTCAGTACCACTAACGTGTACATCCTTTAATGATTACCGTATACGTGGTTTAAAATCCGAACCATGTTTAACCGCACGGAGAGTATTCCGATGCGATACATTTCGTCAACCTTACATGTATTATCCCTCTGCGGTTTCGTTTAATGGTAAACTGCTGTATAGTGATATTGCAACACGCCTAACTGTGATTCGTCTCCGTGAACGCTTCAATCAGTACTTATACTTCAGATATTCTACCCCCGGGGGTTAACATTAATTTTCAATGTATTATAAAATAGATGCGTATTGTTTGTATTAAAAAAAAAACTATTTTTATTCGAAAATATTAAATTCATTATTAATCCGGCCGTCGTTCTAACATTATCACTAGCTTAGACGTTTCTACGGCTCTCATGAGAAAACTTAAGCTTTCCGGAATTTGTACACATTCGTACTAACTACGTGCACTAAATATCCGTAAGAAATAAATTGCGAAAAGTCTATGAAGGTTAGCCTATGGAAATGACACATGGGTTTCGGCAGATGATGATCATAAGTCACGAGTATCCAGTATTGAGTCCAATGTAGTTGTGTTCGTAAATGTTTTATAAATATCGACACCAGTTTATGTATGTATAGCAAGTCCACCATGAGTCAAGACTCGAAAAAATTATCTATTTTCAACTACTTCTTGCGTCTAACATAATTTACGGTCTAAAAAGTTACTGTTTGTAACTTCGAGAAACTTTTGTTTCGAATGTTCCGTAGGAAAAAGCTCACACACACGGAAACACTGTATTTGTCGAAACAAGCCAACGTAAACAGCTGTACCTTTTTTAACATGCGGACATCGTTTCGAGAAACAGTCATTTAATTATACATCAAAATCGAGAAGTGACGAAACATTTTCAAGTCTAATAAACTAACATTTAGGAATCGGAACTCTAAAATAAATGCACGCATTATCTAACACGTATTTGAGTTCGCAAAATATAACGTATGAGCCATAATATCGTTTTTACTAAAACTACACAAGTTAACGCACCGTATACATTATATGATTAATCGTTGATTATAACTGATTCTTGAAAACAATATAAATTCGCAATTTTGTTATACGATAGAACAAAATACTAAGATGTTTAGATAGTGCGATCCAATTTTTTTCCATCTTCGTGCCAGTACTCAGCAACGTCGGTAACTAACTGAGTGACAATATTCCAAACCATAGGCACACGCAGGGGGGGGTTAAGGCGTTGTAACCCCTCCTCGAAATTTTCCCCGATGTCTAGGTTAAAATTTACAAATTTTACAAGTATGAAATATGAAGAGCTAGTATTGAGTACCTAGTATCATTGATTATAGAATAGTCTGTTCTATTATCAATGCTATTATTTAAGTCAAAATATATTAAGGATTTGCATAATTTTGTTAATTGTAAAATGTGTTATATTTTTACCTTGCCCCCCCCCCCGAAAAAAATTCCTATGTACGCCACTGTTCCAAACTCTATTTGTTTACGAGTTTAAAGCACGATCGTTACTTATACGTATTGTCAAATCGGTCACTATGTACTGACTCAGCAGAGCCGGGATCTCAACGCGTGTTACGACAACGATATTGATAATTATAATAATTGTAGATGACCGCAATGCACCGGCTACTATATATTATGACTGCAACTCACAGCCAATGGTCGTGTGACGTATTAAGGTACGTATTCCCTGCGTGATCGCTAACACGAATCTCGATTTAAGATCGTTCATTGTTATCACGCGACTACTGATAAATTGAAAAATAAATAATAAATAGTAAATTAAAAATGTTTAATTTTCCTTTCGCGATCACAGTCGAAGATCTGAATTTGTCCACGTCACGATTAATTTGTTGCTTTGAAATAAATCTATGTTATGACACTCATCCTATGATTGATACTGGTTGACGTTAGTCTTGTCTTCCAACAATGAGTGTTCCGACAACTAAATTTAGCAAAATCAAAGACGAAGCTCTGATCGAATGTGACGCTGAAAATCTCCAAAACATAGATTATAAAGATTCAAACATAAAAAATTGTACAGTTGTACACCAGAACCGACGATTGAGTGAGCTATCACTTATACGCACGGATGGCGCCCGACAAAGAACCCGATCGTAAAATAATTAAATCGTCGTATGAAAAGAAACCTGAGTGAGTGAAAGAAAGAGTGGACTGTATGGTTAGGTTTGGAAGTGATGTGGATGAAGGTGAGGTAACTAACTAGAGTAATAAATAATAAATATAACAATTGTCAATTATATTAGATGATCGTAGAACAGAAGACAATATATATCATGAACTTATAGACTAAGTGAGTCGACCACATATGGTCGCCCGAAATAATAATAATTAATAGTAATAAAACAATAACAATAATAAATAACAAATTGATAACGATGTATGACCTGGTAATACCAACGCAAAATTGAAGTTGGGTAACGATATGGTCGATGGCCAACCTGTCACAACAGTCGGAAGGTTCCTTGCCGCGTATGTAGAGGGCGCCGCTGTCACATGCGAATGAAAAATGTTGATTCGGCACTCAGCGATGACGTCACAAGGACACAAACCGAAATACAGGAATTCCCAACCGTTCGGATGACGAGATTAATGGCGCACACGACGTTGGCGAACGAATAAAACACTCGTGGAACGATAATAAAAAAAAAAAAAAAATAACTGTGCGACAATGGCTAACACAATCGCAACGTAAATGGTTTCCTGAGGTCTCTCGATGATGAGAACGGTGTGGATGAGACGACGACGGTCAAACCACGTGGCACGGAGTGCTATGGGCGACGAAATATAAAAAAAAAAAAAAAAAACACTAATGACGGAATGGCGTACAGTGTACACGACGTCGGCGATTATCAGTGTTAACGGTGACGACGCACTGGTACAAACAATTGCGAATATGCTATTTTGCCTAGACGGCTACATAAAAAAAACATGAACCAAGCACACGACGGTGATGATGAACGCGCAGACGACCGACGACAGACCGGTCTTGGGAGCGGGCGGCAGGCTAGCCATCGGAAAACAGCACAGCTAACCCCCTTTCAAGAAATCGATCATGTTATCGACCAAGTTTGCAGGAGGCCAATACGCCGTGATCTTCGCACGAAATTTGTACCCTACAGAGATGCTATTAGTTGGCGTTTGAATTGCCACAATATGTTCGTTTACACCGTTCAATAGTGAACTTCACACATCAAAATATTTAGTCCGATTGAAATAATATGATATAAATTATTCTCGATCGTGATGTTAAATTGTTCAGAATAAACCAAGACGACGTGAATGCATTTTCGGTTCATGGTTCATGTTAACGATCGCACAGGGGAAAACGAACCTGTACTGAGCTTTCTACAGCTTTTATCATAATAAAGAATGATTAATAGTTGAATATTATTGATTTAATAATTTATTAGAAAATCTGTTCAATAATGTATTGATGTAAATAGAAAATGCTTAATTATTTTAAAAATATTTTGAAAGTATCCAATAATCATGTTTTTTTTTTTTTTTTTAATTATGCTGAAAATTAACCCATTCGTATATTTGTAATTATGTGTTGATGGTCTGCTGTGTTTTTTTAAATGAACAATTACTAAATTAAAAATATTAAAATATTAGTAATTTATTATGAAAAAAAATTTATATGAAAGTTTATAAACTAAATAACATAAAAGAATAGTAACTATCACAAAGATTATATGTGTATCATAAATATTATTAACATAATACAATTATTTAAAATCTGCCAGTGAAATTTACAAAATCAACATTTTATTCTAAAAATTCCCTTTGAATTTGATGTTTTTCTTTCTGATGCCAAAATAACTAATATTTATGGTGTGCTCACTCTGGAACATGCCACATAAAGTTCTGTACGAGAACAACAAATTTCCGTGATATTAATTCCAGTATTTTTCAACGTTTGACCTTACTATTTATATTTGGTTATAGTGAATCACAATTTAACGGGTAATTATATCCTTTTGAATTGGAATGGATAATTTAATGGTATGGGCTTCGGCGTCATTTGGGGGGAGGGGGTAACTTATGCATATGCTACAGTCTAAAGCTATAGTCTAGAACTATTCCTAAATCGGTACATCATCAAAATATAAATATGTCTTTTATAAAGCCATTGTGATGTTGTAAATCAGAAAAATGAGACGTGTACTGTATGGAAACTTATGTTTAATTTACAAATCATTATATTTTTGAACTGGTTTGACGTCCCTTTCTCTCCAAGTTAATCGGCATATGGGTAAAATGAGCCACCGAGTAGGCAATATAATAAAAACATACCGACAACCCTAATCTAGAAAAAACTCAAATGATACCACTGATTATGGGTACGCGAGGAATAAAAATTGATTTGCCTTCTGCAGATTCAGTAATAATTTTAGCTTCTATCAAATTTTTCTGGAGAACGCAAACATGTACCATTAACCAATGTTTGGAAAGAACGGTGTTCGTTCACGCATGCAGATTCATGTTTTATGAACAACCGTGAAAGTAACTTGCATTTTTAAATTTATCATGAACGACGTTTATATTTTTAATGGATTTGAATGATTTTGGGGTCATTCAAATGTATTTACCATTTAAATATATATATATATAATAAATATTGATTAAAATATATTTAAGTTTAAAACATAAAGTAAAATATAACTTATATATTTTGTAAAGATTCCGTTTATACAGAATTCAGGTTGTTTATGAATTTATATAATAAAAAAATTTTAATTAACAACCAAATGGGCTCGTTCATATTTTCATATAACTTGAACATGTGTTTGCTTTAAAAAAGAACATGAACATAAACGAGTTAAATTTTAAAGTGAACGTTGCAAACACTGACTATTATATAATTTAGATTGACAAAGATTTTTTAAAAAAATTATTATAAAGTTACTTGAATGAATTTACATTTTATTGGCGTAATCTATAGAAGATAGGAAATTGTCGCTATTCGAATTGTAAGACATATGAGCTAAGTTTTCCCAATAAAAAATAATAATAATCATAAATATGCATACAAAAAGGAGTATAATAAATAATATTTTATAAGAATGAATACCATGTATTATCACGGTATAATAAGAATAAAAAAATAGTAAGATAATAGTGGCGAAATTTCATCCCTTCGGTCCTCTTTAAAGTTGAAAATGTATGTAAAAATAGTCAATTCCGTATACAAATTTAATAAACGCTAATAAATTATATATTAACTTACAATTTTTTAATTTTTTTTAATACCATTAGGTGGTAAGTATATGAGTAAGGTAATATTAAATTGATTCAGTCTTAATTCAAGTCTTGGTATGTAAAAATAAAAATTTGATTACATAAAAACATTCAAAAAAATGAGGTATTTTCAAAAATAAAAATACTTTTTGTGTTTTTTCAAAACTTTTTTTGAAAAATGTTTGTATATGAATACAGTTAAGGCATATATATATATATATATATATATATATATATATAAAAAAAAAGAAATTTGTGTTATTTATAAATACAGTATAATTTTAGCATGACAGTGTAATATAGTTATAAAATAAGTAATAACAATATAAGAATCAAAAAAAAGTTTGTGTAAGAACATACATATATGTAAGGTAAATATAATAAAGAACTAAAAATTAAATAATTGAAAAAATTGAAATCTGAATTTTAAATGATCAATGAATAGATGTTTAAATTTTTCATTGACAAATTAAATTTGAAACTTCGAAGAATCAAAAGTCCTTATTGTCCGTACAATCCTGCCTCTTACTTGCAACAATTGTTGCGTTTTCGGGTTCATTTATAGCTATCTTGGTCGTGTCTTCTACCACGTTGAGAAGCATAGCTATGATATATGATGTGGCCAGTATCGCCTCTTGTTCGTCTTCCATCTCCCTTAAAGTCGAAATCGGAGATCGCAGGACTTCATCCTGCACCTTACTTGTAACAACTCTGGCGCTGTAGGGTTCATTAATCGCAGTTTTTGACGCGTTTTCTACCATGCACAGAAGCATACCAATGGTATAAGAAGCGGCCAGCATCGCCTCTTGATCGCATTCCACCTCTTTTAAAGCTGCAATCGAAGATCGCAGGACCTCGTCCTGCATTTTCCAAGAGAGCGACGCTGTTGAAGCCTGATGGATCTCGTCCGGTACCACCGTTCCACTCACCTGCAACAGAACATCTTTGTTATCTGCCTTCTCTGACGGCAGAACCCATTCGTCCTTCACCACTGCAGAGACAACGGTACAAATGCAGCGATGGTCCACCGCCACTTTGCGTGCCGATCGATTGGCCGCCACAAAACACTTCTTGTGCATAACCGTTTTACAAGCTGTCGAAATATAATGTTATGTTTTAATTAGAAATTCATCATGAATATTTACGCTAGTGTATATGTATATTATACACAATTTTATAAACATTAAATATACAATAAAAATATAGCAATTACATTTCTTGTACTAAAATACTTTACTCACCTATGCATTTAATCATTTTTCTTAGTCGAAAGAAACATCTTTTTTTGCAAATCGAGCATTTCTTTGGACTGTAAATGATTTGCTTAACATTCTCATGTTTCGTTACACCACAGCTAACGTTAGTCTCCATTATTTATATGTAATTACTTTAAAAATACACTATTATACTCAAAGTTTAATTAAATGCGTTGACTGGTTTGATGTCAAAGCGGGTTGTGATTCAATAATCCATAAAACCGTTAAAAAGTAAACATATTCTTAATGGTATCTACAGTTACGAAAAAAGATCTGAAATTTATTGATTTTTCGACACAGCCAATGACATTATAATGTATTTTTATTACGATTACAATTTATAAGAGATCAAAATCACATTTAAATTATCTGGGTACAAATATTAAATAAAGGATTATAATTTTAGTAACAGTTTTATTTTTAATAAATTTCCATAATTTTAGTTTGAATTTGAAATACATGTTTATAAAAATAAGTAAGCAAAATACAAATTTGTATTCATTGAATATATTTCTCTCAATAGATTGAATGAGCACAACTGATCGTATGCTCATTCATAGGCAATACTTCGTATAGGTACTTTCGTTATTCAAATCATGTTGAAACACTAACACAAAATTTTAGTATCAAAATACTTTAAACAACTTTTCACGACATCATCGGCATTTGCTCCATTTTTCTATTCTTTATCTTTCTTTATTTGCTATTCATCCGACACCGAAGATTATGTAATTTTCTGTTGACTTCTAAAATACTATTTTTTAATGATTCAGCAATCATTTCTGTACATTTTGCCTCCTATTACTTGTCTCTATTTTTGTGTAATGTACAATTCTATAGTTTGAGAGACGACTTCAGAAGCTCATTCAGATTCTACAAAATATCCTTGTCCCATACAACATCACATATCGTAGACAAAATTACGAACAAATGTGTGTAAAAAAATTAAAACTAAAAGTATCTAAACAATACAAATCCAATGACCGTGCTCTATTTGTCTATTTAACCAAGGGAATAGATTAAAACTAATTTAGTTGTAGAATCCTACACTCGTATTTGTGTACATTTTGAATCAGTGCAAGGATACACGCTAAGAAGGACCAGTTGGTGTCCACATTTCACTTAATAAGATTTTTGTAATAAACAAAAAGGTAAATATCATTCTATATATTTTTCATTTAATAAGCTTATTTTATTTTAAAAGTTTTTAGTTCCACATTTTTATCAGTATGCACATGAATTTGTAACCTTATTTTTTCAAATTCAGGTGGTCATTAAATCCCGTGGTGTATTAGGTACCTACTGTACACTGAGTATTACTCTAGATATCCGATAGACAAAACGAGATAATTATCCAAGTAATAATGTTAATGACTTTTTAGACAATTTTTATTTATTCGCTGCTGAGATTCCAAAATACGTAAATTAATGACAGATTTCGAGATGATATTTGATCACGCTTTCTTCGGTTAATTATTTTGTTTTTGTCGATTGCTTCACCTTGCCTTTAATCGAAATATTCGGATGATGACGGTGTTGTTTTGCGATCTGTAGCTTTTACTTACTGCGGTTTTTGTCATTCGCGCGTGACTTCCTACGTGTTATTAACATTTGGTCGTCTCACAACAATGGTCAGTTTTTAAATTTTTATTTTTACATCGCGATACATCGAGTGATTACCAAATACGCGTAAAGAATTATAATAATTCATAGTACCATTGATTATAAATACTATATATATGTATTATATGTATTTATAATAAATGGTAGTACGTTACAGTGATATAAATTACGTGAAACGTAAAATCTTCCGGAACGAAGCAAGACGACATGAACGTGATAGCGGTTTGCGTTCAGGGAAAACGAATCTTTATGTTAGAGGGTGACGTCTAAAGATAGACTTGCTTGACTCGTTTTCGCCGTGGGACGAAAGGAACGCAGAACGAGTACAACGTTTTGAATTCCATTAGCGCACACCGTCAGGGTTTAGCCGAACGCGAGCCGGACCAGGTCTCCGAGGATTCGGCCGCCTTCGACGACGTCGTCTGGCCCTTTCGAGGGTCGTTCAATTAAGGAGTTTTGTTGCGCGGCGAAACCGTTATTGTTATTACCATTATTGTTGCAAGGCTCGCGATCCCCGGCACTCGGCTATGGATTAATTTCGCATCTAATTACGATGTAAACGTCTGCGCCGTCGCCCGTCAGCAAAGCGCGCACATCCCCTAACGCTACCGTAAACCATGTGAACGTGTGCGGTCGGCATTCATGCATAATTGATGTATTTCGCGTACGTTGTCGCGATTTCCACACCGTCTTACGGTGTAGAGGGGTGTCGTTTTCAACCCGTTCGGTCTGCGGTCACAGTACTACGACATCGGCTCTTTTCGCCGGTACTGCGACGGTAATGCGATCACCCGCAAAGCAAACTTAACGTATCGCGTTGTAACGGGACCGTGCAAATGCTGAGCTCCATCGTTGATGCACTTCGGTCGAATGGACCACGTAGTAATTCGAACTCATTATTCGTCGGATCGTCGAGTGAAGGCCACGATTAGTACTTTGAAAACCGATTTGAGTTCGCCTCGAAGTCCTCCGCTACGTCGTATCGATTTGACCTACAATGTTACATCCTCTCAGTCGTGTACGTGTCACGCGAATCGATATAACGATTGGTCGATCGAATATATTAGAATTGGTATGCTCTGTTTATGTAGAATTTAAGTCGGACATAAACGATAAATATTGGAATAACTGTTTCAAGTGTATCTCATTGTGAATTAAAATTAACGAGAACGGATAAAACAATAGACTAAATTACTATTCAAATCAAAACACGAAATTGTTTTTATAAGAAAACGCCAGTGACATATTTAGGTGTGTACCTTTTATTAAAATAAGTTCTGCGTTCGTGTTTTACTGGTATAATCGATAAACAGTGAACAATTATTTTTATATTCTACGAGATACACTTGGGTTGCAGTGGTGTTTTGTAAGATATTCAAAACCTATGAACGTTTATAATTCGCTATAGATTTAAAAACCAAACGAACAATTCGGCTACCACAATAAACAATTATACTTCCAACATTTAACAACAGTAACGTAACAACTTTAATACTTCATATCATTGCAACTTACTCAACTTCTGATCAGAGAACTCTTACGAATTGAATTTCACCATAAAATATAAACAAATATTCGTACATAACAGGATTTAAATATTATATTTTCAAAGAATATATTTCAGAGAAAGTTATCGACCAAAAAAATTCGTAGCGAGACATACCCTCGCAGTTACTCGAATGTTTAAAATGTAACAACAATTATTCGACATAATAAGTCATGATTGATTGCATATCACCCCAAGAAAGAACGTATTATATCGCTATTATCTGGGTCGATTTATATTTCGATTTGCCGTGATGTGTTTTTTATATTTCGTCGGGCGACGCGGAAACGTTCCGAAAGGTTTCACTATCGATTGCAGAATGGACACAGATGGTACTCGGGGAGGCCATATCTGCTAATTAATAGAACTATACACTTTTCAAACGCTTAGTTCTCCACTGTAAAAATGCTTTGTTAACATGCTTTTTAAAAATATGCGACTTAAAATGACAGCCGCAGTGGTTAACAAAATATCAACAACCGCAAATATTTCCTCGCATATTTCATTCGCGTGCATTAATAAATTAATAAAACTTAAAACGGAAATGTAACATAATAGACAGGGCCATATGTTAACCTATTACTCATAAGTTTGTACTATTTGTAATTTCAGTATATATACTCAATGCGTAGACAATTTTTCTCGACATTGCGTTTCGGCTCACTAAATAGATATGGTAGTAAAACACTTACGCTCGATCGGTACGATATTCTATACATTTTAATAGCTAAAACATTTCTAGTAGATTGTTTTGTGACGGTTTTGTGTACTTCAATCTAGCAGGTACATATTATAGTACACCAGTAAAGGAATGTAAATGGAATACGAATAAATGATCATTTTACAGTCCGCTGGGAAAATGTACTGAAAACTGGCATCGCATAAAACGTAATCATATTATGTTTATTCATTTTCGAAAAATGCGATGGATTTTGAAGTGCAACAGTACGGTAGTAATACCGTCATAAAATATTGTTTTAGCGAACAAATAATATTCGAAATCAATCGAGAGTAATTAAAAACCATTAAAAAAAAATCTCGATTGGACTTTATTCGAAATAGGATAAAATAAAATTTTAATACGGTGTGTAACAACCGAGTTCGACGAAGTAAAATTAACTCTTTTTTTTTTTTACGCTGGTATTTTTATCGATTCTGTAGACGTATAATAATATTATAACAGTGTATTGCGTTACCTTAAGAGTACGTTTTTAAATATTACAATGATTCATGAACTAAAATTTTTGCCGTGTATGTTTTTTTCGATCGATGATAAGTAATCGAAACTAATGCTTTAATGCATGATATCAAGTTCACTTTTATACGTTCAGAGTGTAGTGCGGCTAATGATATATGCTCATCAGTGGTTCTCATTAAAACGGTTTTGTTGTATTGTTTCTATTTTATAAAAAATGATAGGGAGAAAATTAATCAATATAATTCCTAATTGTTATCATCCTATGTTATTATTTTTTTAATATTTTGTAATAATAATAGAATATATCATTAAGAACTTATAGAAATATTATTTTTATTGGATTCAAATTCTTATAATAATACATTTATTAGATTTATATCATTCAGTTTATGTAGCTACATATCTATAAACTGTAAATATTGCACTTTTTTAAATGTTTATTAATAATTTCATAGCAATTATGAGTATTTTGAAAATAAAATGTTATTATTAAATTAAAAAGTGCAATTTTGATATAAAACTGTAGAAATTATTTTCGTTTTAAGTGAAGTTTAAAAAAAAATATTTTTCTATTATCTATACTCTAATCGGATAATAAGTGCACTTTTGTTTTTAGAAAAACTTAAATTACACTTGTAAATAGAAAATTACTTATTATTTCAGTTAATAATGTTTGTATCATAAATTTAAATTAAAAAAAAAAAAAAATCACAAGTGTGTTGTTTTTCAATTTTGGTATAGCTATAAATACGTTATTGTTATACGAGTACATACTATTATCACATAATATACCATATTATGACAAAAGAAAACGCTTTTGATCAAATAGTGTACTAACTGTTAAGTGTATGTAATGCTATTTTTATCAATTTAGTATTTAATAAGTTTTTTGTTGAAAACTTATGTAGTCAGGGATGGCAATGATTAGATAAAAAACTATTTATTTTTATTCTTATACCAAATTAAGTTTTTACACTTTCAACTTTCATAAAAATCGATATTATTGAACCATGATGTAAAGTTTGGAAATTTCATAAGTTTCTGCTAATATAATATTAAAAACAATTATCTTAAAACAAAAGTTGGCACTTAGTTGTAAATATTAATTTCTTAATTTTGAAAGCATTTCCATGTTAATCCTGACATCCTGAGCACATTATTTTTAATCTACTATAATTATAACATTAATCCCTACAAAATAGTATTTAATGGACGTGATGTAAATCTGCTACCAACATAACGCATTTAGTTTAATATAACTTGAATGTAGTGTACCTATTATTTATATACGAGTGTTAACTTTTACACGTCACGTGCCGTGTGTCTGGAAAGTTCGAATGTACTTCACGTCTGTGGTGAAAATCAGAATATAATACTCGTATGATGACGTATGAATACTTAAGAGATAAAACCGAGAAGATTTATACATTAATTGAATACGTCATTGTGCGTTGTTTGTATCATATTGTCATACCGAGTGTTTCCAAAGAATCCAGACATCATATCCTGGAAAGTGCAATAAAATATCGTTTTTATCATGTTTATAAATCAGAAAAAAAGAGTTTTTACAAACGAGTGTGCCAATCATTTACGTTATAGTCAGTACATGTCCAGATTTATTATGTGTAAAACGTGTTTTCAATTCAAATTAACATTATTATGAATGTTTAAAACTGTTGTTTTTTTTTCTGTTTGAAGATGATAGATAATACAAATTGATACTCCGACTAAGTTGGTTTGCTTGGTTTTAATCCTCCAATCACGCGCGAGTTCATGTAGTTTTTCTTTTTTTCGAGGTTTAATATATGACCGTGAAGAACCGTTTGGTTTCATATTCGTTTATCACACCAAAGGTCTTGTGAATTGTCAATAATTAGGTGAGAACAAAACTGAACTATAATAATCATTCCAATTATTGGACGTGATATTTTAGTACTCGAAGATTTATGTTGGTGAACTTCAATGACAAGATATACAACGGATTACGATATGCTCAGTTATTCCGATAGTTTTGCCACTTACCATTTCGGTTTTGATTATAGTTGTCGCAGCTAAACATCGATTGTAATTTCAAAGTTCTTTATTGTTTTTGTTGTACACAAAATGATTAAAAGGTGATGTTGGAATAAGTATTATTATTTCTTCAAAATGAAATACAACTGTTGTGACTAATAATATCAATAATATATTAGTATTTGACTTAAATCATATTGACTCTCACATTTGTATAAGATTGAACTTCGGTGCACCACGTGAATCATTTTTATTGGCTTGTTACGCGAGGACTCGCATTCATTCCTCATTTACGTTTATCATCTACCTTTCCATCATAATGAAAGCAACGCATACATATAGTTAGTAATTAATTTAGTACTAATTTAGTTAGTAATCAATAGTTAGTATTTAATTTAATTTAATATATTATTTCTTAAGTGAACTAAAGTATGAGTATATTTTTTCTCCTTTTGAAATATGTGCCATAATTAGTGTCATAACTTCACACCCAACGTATTTTCGACCGACTTTGAGTTATCGTCATATACAAACATCATATTACTCAAACTTTCAGTTTTTAAGGCCTTCTCTAAATATTTCACATTTATGATTTTAACAAATAATAGAAGTAGTGTTTATTTGAATCAAGTAAAAAATAATAATGGTAATAATAATAATAATAATAATAATAATAATAATAATAACTATATCATCAATTTAATAAGCTACATCGGTCTTGTTTATTCTCGTTAACTATTTGTTTTTTAAAAGTATAGAATTATAACTTAAGTATTGTCCATTCAATGTTTTCAAATTATGTAGGTGCCTGCATAAAATCAAATCTTAAATGCAACTTTACATAGTTTTTCATAATTTATCAATTGGTCGATTAAAAGTGCTAATTTTATTACGTTATAAATGTAAAAAAAAAACATCGCAAGAATACCAAAATATAAATGTAACCAAATTTTGATTTTTTTTTGTATATTTAAGCTTTAATTTATAAATGCCAACACATTGTCCAAAATGTGAACAAAAAAGTATTTTACTTTATATTTAAATATTTATAACACAAATTATAGATATGTTACCTTAAGATTTTATGGTAAATCTTAAGCTCGAAAAATCATAATCAATGAAGTTATAATTGTTATTAATTCATATGGCGCACTAATAAACACATATTATATACAATACTGAGTCATAGTGACAATAATCAAATGAATTGTCACAGTTAGGATTTAAATTTGAAGTCGAAAGTTAAGATTATAATTTATAAATCATAAGTCTGTGTCTAGTAATATGATTCATTATATAGCTTCGGGGATGACGTTTCAAATACCAGCCAGGTATTAAAGGAAGAGTCTTTTTAGACACTCCGTCACAATGTGATCCATTGTTTTCTCAGTCTCCCCGTAGTAGCACAGGAGTCATCTCTATACTTCCTTTGTGTTAAAGGTGTTCACATCTGTCTTGCTCTGTTCTGATGGCTGAACACGAATCACGTCACGAAATAAAAAAAATTGATAAATAGGCACACGAATTGCATTTCAGGTTTTCTAGACGACTACACGAATTGCGCCCAACTTTATGTAAACGACTATACAATAAATATGAAAATGGCTAATTGACTCATCTCGATTTTATTAAAAAATTATCGTTCAAGTGTTCACCAATCTTACAATTTTTTAAATTTAAATTTAATCTTTTGATTTTTTTAATATAATTTAATCTACATACTTCTAATTTCATAACAATAACAAAAAAACAATATTTTTTACTTACCGTTAGTAATCATTTGTTATTGACAATCCTAAAGCTATATCGATGGGACACAATTCATATGAAAAAGGGATTTCGGGCCGCATTCGTGTGCACCGATTCTGGTACGATTAATTTTCACTATAACATCTTATAATGGTTATCTACCAGCTTCTGATACTTGTCTTCAGACTCTACCTGTCCCTTTTTTCATATCAATGAATGAAGTGAACCAATAAAACGAAAATAAATAATTAAAAAAATCAATTATAAAAATGTTCATGCTAAAAGCAATCCCAATTTATCATTGATGTATCTAATATACTTCGGACAATTAATTCGAGTTTTATGCATATTTTAAACGGCGAAAAGAATTTAAGTAATAACGAAAAAAATAAACACACAAATAGTATTAATATTATCTAATATAATTGCATGCAATAATTTCAACTGTAAAAATGCGACAACGTAACCGTTTCAAGTGTGAATTGCTATTAAAATCTGACAAAAATAATTTTATTAGGGTTTATGAATACCGTTTAAATATACTAACAACACGCATACAGAGTGTGTGTTAATACGTCGGATATCATATTATTTATGTCACGCGATTAAAACTTTTAAAGTTATAATCCCCAAAATGGTTTAAATAAAAGAATTGCGCGTTACAAAAACTTTTTGCTGCCTACATATTACAGAATAAATCGCATTAATTATAAATAATGATTTGTTTGTCTTATTTTTACAACTAAATGGATTTACGTTGGATTGTTTTTAACGATTCTAAATCAAAAACATAATAATTGATTAATACAATTTATTTATAGGCTTAAAACGATAGTAACTAAATAATACTCCCTCTACACGAAAAATAATTCATAAAATAGTGAATAATAATAATTTTAACGCGTTCGTCAAAATTGTAATTGGAATCCATTTTGTTAGATTCTAGATTGGTATTTTTTCATTTCGCTTTACAAAATAACGAGAGAAATTTTAGCTTAGAAAGACTTTGGAGCTATGAAGTAGTGGTTAGCCGGTTATAATATAAAGTTAAAAAATAAACGTTTTCGAATAATAAAAATTAGACAATCTGGATTAAACTATTATTGCGTCAATCTAAAAATGTTTTTCAGTGGATCGTGAAGAACCTCGATAATTATGAACGTCTAGTTAAAAAAAAAAAATTCATAATCTTCTGCTTTGCAACAAGCCATCAATCTAAGAGTAAATCCAATTAAAGAATAACTAGACACTTCAATCATTTCTGGTCCATAATAAACTTAACATATAACATCAATAGATAAAACTATTTTTTTTTTTTTTTTAAACTATTCAGTCGTACTTGGATTTTAAGTTCGCAGTTTTATTGCTTTGGTATCGAATTACTTTTCGTTTCAATAAAAATAAAAAAAATATTAAAAAAATAATGTAGAGACTAAAATACATGTAGTAAAAAAAGAAATGAAATAAAATAATACGTCTGTAAATAAGTATATATAACATTCATTTGTCGACATTCAAATTAAAATTTGGCTTTAATTCAATTCAATATTTTGTTGTTAATTACCATAATTTAGTCGAGCCATTATGACAAATGGACGTGCAATACTATTTTTGTGGAAGATAAATAACACAGGTTTGATTTAAATTAAATGTTGTGAATTATTCTCTCCGGTCGACGCGTACACACGCATTGCATTAAGCATGACTGTACGCAATCTCGATTCATTTAACATAATATTACACAGGCAATCCAAAAAGATTAAAAATCGAAATTCATGATTAATAGAAATATTATGATGGCATGGTGGGTAACAAGTGACGAATGGAGATTAATCGTTTAATTGAAATTGCGTTTAATCCCGCAATTTGTATGCTGTCGTACTGCAATGATATTGGCGGTTATTTCTACCTTTAATTATTAACTTAAGTATTCCGTATAGTTATAATTGTAATGTCAAACACGTATAGAAAAGGCAAAAAAACGCGTTTGCGTCTTAATGCAAAATGTTGAACTAGTACTATAAGGGTAGGTTTATTGAAATAGAAAATTGAACAAGAAAAATGATTTTTCCAAAAAAAAATAAAAAAATACATAAATACATCACTAATTTGAAGGTACAGCTATTAATTTATCTAAATTTACATGAAAATCAGTATTAAACATTATGTTTTGTATATACTTTATAGGGTTTGAATGTTTATTTTAGAAATAAAGGATTACAGATACAGAAAGGTTATCATTTGAGAATTTGGTTGACTTTGTTCACCACCAGTTGAACATGATAATGCTTTTGTTGAAATAAAATTTTGGAAAGTGAAAATCGCCAGTCAAGATGTTTACATCAAAAATGCATTAGAAGCGCTTTTGAGGTACCAAAAGAATGATTTTCTAATTAAATTATTTTTCACATTAGCAGTCAACAGCAACATATCTAAGATCAATAACGAATTGAGTAATCTTTTTACTATTTTAGAAATATTTAACATGTAGTATATATATATATAGTACAATATAATTTATAACTGTAATTTTAATCGTATTATTATGTAGACGAGGATAAATGGACTAGCAATGATGTCTATTCATCGGGACATAAATCTATATTTTATATTATAAATGTTGTTTTATATGATCAAAAAATAAATAAGTTGTCGAGTAACACAATAGAAATTTTTATAGTAAAATGATTATGAAAAAAAAAAAAAAAAAACTAATACTAATGAACAAAATATCTTTATTGTAATTATAATAAAAAAATAACAATAATAATATCATTATTCTAAACCTAATGCAAGAAAGCACGTTCAAATGGAATGGAAAAAATATAATATTACATGCAATAAAAATATTGGCGGTGAAAAAAGAAAGCAAAGACCTGGAAGACGGCTAAAAGCAACCAGGCGTCATTGTACCATCCGCGGGCGTTTCGAGACACATCGTTGTCTCCAAAATCGGTTCTGTATCAAACGTAAGATGATATCAAGACAAAGGGGTGCAACGAATGATATCGTGGTAACACGTGTGACACGACCGTGACCGATGTATTAACATTGAAACGGTATTATGTTAATGCATTGTTATACGCTTAATTTCGATTTAGGTGTAATTCTGAGGATTACGGTCTCCACTTGAACGTGTTTGAAAAATTAGCTGGACCTTTACCGGGAAAAATGTTTAATTACAACACTGACGTAAACACCAGGGGCGAACACAGAAAAAAAATTTGGGGGGAGGATGGTTTGAAAATTTTTTAAATATTCATAAATATTATATAATTATATTATATACAACAATTTACAAACCACGGAAAACTTTTAAATAACTAATTATTTTTCAATTTAATTATTAGTAATACATTTGTAAGACAGATAATTTAATCCCCAACCCCCCTGCGATCACCACTGATACACACGCACACATGCACGGCATGTTTTATGTAGAGGTGAAACTAAGAATTTATACTGCCGGGGAAAATGTTAAAATTACGCCATAGCATAGACCAATAATCGAATATTCTCCTCGAGAATTGTATTCTAATAATTAATATACAATCGTGCTGATTGAATTTTAACCTAATATCGATATTTAACAAAGTTAAAAATATCAAATCAATCGATAATAATTACAAAAATTACACCCTCTAAAATTTTACGCCAGGGGATGAATCCCCACCTTCCACTCCTTCCCACCACATATTTCTACCCCGGGTTCTACGATAAAGATGGAAGAGTGCTCGTGCGTTTCAAATGCGTACCTTGTCGTTCGCAAAAATGATTTTCGGTTGCTAATCGATGACACCGAAACAACTCTCGGAACAGTGGATAAAAAGGTGTGCCGATATTTATACGTCGTTTTCACGGTCTTAACTTTTTAACACGGGGCGTTTGGTTCCGGTGAACTTATCGTTGAGGTACTGGTCGGACGTGCAGCCGGTGTGAGTGGGTTGGTGAGACTGGGGGGGGGGGGGGGAGAATGAGATTTATGTGAAATTCTTCGCTTCGTTCGGAATTTCCACGCACCCCGCGAGCAACGAAAATGCGCGTCACGTAGCGTAATAATATACAACGTGTATATAAATCATTTTCCAAAGTTTAAACACGAATCCATTCGCAATCTGCACGCCATAATAACAGTATAAATATTGACTGTCCGTGTGGATCACACACACACACACACACACACACACACATGTACGCGTGCTCGTGTACACGGATTCGCATGGGCGATCACAGAAAATGTATCAGTGGAGGAGGGGGTATGATTTAATCAATCGCCAAAAAGCATATTAAAAAATGTATTCTTAGCAAACAATAAAATACGTCAGAATTATACATACTTTAGTCGTTATTAAAAAAAAAATTCTTTGTAGTTGTTCAATTGCAAACCTTGTTAGGTAAGGTTAGGTTAGGTTAGGCTGTTCAATTAATTTTTTCCAGGAGGGGGCAAATGCCCAGTTTCGCCACTCCCTCTGGGCGCCCATGTGGATTCGGAGTGTATGACGTAGCCGTATCGATGATTCCAGAGGAAATGCGCGTTTTTCCGATAGTCCTTGCTCGGCGGATAAAATGTTCACGGTCGACAATCGGTTAGCAACCCGTTGTATACATGTTCGTGGTGAGACGGCGATAAACATTTATTTCGTAAACCGATGACACCCCGGTGTACAACAGTTTAACGATAAAACTCTGATTGCATTCGCCCGGAAATCACGGATATAGCACGGTGTTCATGGGGTTCAGCACGGTAAATTATTTATTTAATTTATTTTTGACATTTTGATGTCACTTATTTTATTTAAAGGTTCAAATAGACAAGCAAAAAATTTAGTTAAATATTTAAACAGAATAATTAAAAACATTCGATTTAAACTCGAAATACAAATCAATAATAAATTGTATTACTTAGATTGTACTCTTTTCGTAATGAATAAAAAACTGAATTTAGTATTTTCAGGAAACATACAAAAACTGATGCTATAATACTATATGATTCTAATAACACTTATATTTATAAAAAATTTAATTTTTTGTTATTCAATGTTCTATGCCAGTTGTTCTCAAACGTTTTTTTGTTCACGGCACACTATTATCATCACAAGTTTTCGCGGCACACTCATGCACTTGACAACAACAAAAACTTTGGCTACGCGCTAAGATATTCAGTTGGGTTAAAACCGTACAGTGTACAGTTTACCTATATATGTATCGTCTTATCTACACAATTAATTTACATTTAACCGTCACAGTTTTATTTTGGTATTTATTTAGGTATTTTCAATTTATTTTGTACGGTTGATAAACCGTACAGTTTTAAAAACTACGTAATTTTAATCTACACACTTATTAATTATCAGTACAAATATATAAATGTAATGAAATAAAATACCTACTGTTTTCTATATTTTTTTACCAGCGTAATCACAAATATCAGACATTTTTCATACCAGTTGAGAACCAATGTTCTATGAACTTGAACGTATTCCATTAAATTAATATAAATAACAATATGAGCTTAATATTATCCATACTATAGCCCATATAATAATTTCAATTTAAATACTATTAAATAAATCCATAATAGTATTAAAGAAAAAATAAAACATAATTCACTAAATAATGTTTTTAACTACCATTGTAGTATGAAATATCAAAATAATATACTTGATGAATTTACTAAATTTTTTTACAATAATACTAATAAAGTAAAAATCACTTTCAAAATTAATAATCATTAAATGGAACATATAAATAATATAATTAAAATTTCTTAAAAAATACCCTACTTTTGAAAATCCTGGCATGTATTGATTTAAATATAATTTTAATAAATTTTATAAAGGTAAAACAAATATAAATTTTAAAGTAAGTTATAGGAAATACGTTTTTAAAATAAAATTAAAAAAATCCTTTGCCCTTCTTCAAATTTCACTAAAAATGTTTTAGAAAATATCCATAATATATATTTTGCTATCAATACAGACTTAGAAATTTTATATATCTACCTAAAATAACATTTACATTAATTCAGTTCTAGAAGAGTTACACATACACATAGATAATAATAAATAATAATAACCAAAGTATTTATACTTCTAAACAAATCTACGTCTAATAAGAACTCATTTTAAATAATCAATCCTATTAAAATAAATTATCTCTATGTTTAACAACCAATTTTTCTCAATTTATTCTTTCCAGAAACGAACACAGGAAAAAATTCCGTGGGGGTTGAAAAGATGTAAAATGTAAAATATTGATAAGTAGCATTTTTTATTACTCATTAAAAAATATATATATAATATTTGAAAGTTTCATGGGAAACTTTGAAATAACTATAACATTTTTATGTCAAGTCAATTTTTTATTACATTTTTTCTGATATTTTGAGAATGAGGAGGATGAAATCCCTTTTTCCCTCCCAATGCTATCACGACTGATTCCATCCTTTATTTTTTCATATTTAGTCGCGATTATAATGACTTTATATATAATATATACCTGATAATGAATTTTTAATTTGAAACCGGTCATATATTACACATTTAATAATATTCCATTTGTTTATTAATTTATTCACTTATTTCTATATATAAACTACAGATTTATGTATTAATTTTATTTGTTTTTGATATGAACAGTGCTGCGTATATTTTTGTAAGTTGAGATAATAATTTTACAATAAAACCACTATCATAGTATTAATTATTCAAAAGACAATAATTTGTGATGTATGAAAAATAGCGCATGAACTTAGAAACCGAAAAAAAAAAGTTAAAGGGTCGCAGACATAGACTCCGTAAACACGCCACTGCATTGTTACACTATTCATCAATAGCTCGTTCTGGTTTCGAATGTATAATTTGTTTTTTTTTTTTATTTTATTTTACAATTCATCAATGTCTATTCGTTTATTATGCATACCTTGTTGTAACTATAAATGAATAATAAATCACAGTATTCGAAACATTACTTTAGTAGCATTATGATTATTCATCTTACGTATTGAAGTTAGTTATGTCTCGTCGATCGAAATATAGCGTTTTCTTTCTGCGAACCAAAATCAATATTCATATATGTACAGCTTGTGCCCATAGTTTTCGTATTATTTAATGTGTTCGGTGTATGCGGTACAGCGGGTTCGAACGTTATACGAGAAAGCCACGAGCAATAAGCACGATGAAATAGGGTCCATGGATGGAGAAGGAGGTTCGGGTGAAAGTGCTAAACACGTCGTTTTAAACATTTTGTTGAGCGTACAACGTTCTTGAGCTAATGTGTTTCTACTGCCTATAGCCGTGTTAATTCGTTTTCCGACACACACAACAGCAACAATAGACGATTCACGTAGTAATACGATCCGATCGATTTTCTTGATTGCTATTTTCCTCTCTCTCTCTCTAATAATCCCTCTTTATTACTTTCGGCAAAAAAAAAAATAATAATAATAAACGACACTCAAATTTTCGTTATTGCTCGCATTGCAAGGACTTTAGACACTTTTGGTTGGAAAATTCGTAAATCATTACTGCAGTAATTGATCACATTACTAGCAAAGCTACGGGGTGATAATACTAAGAAATGAGACCTTAAGTAAAAATACTTAAATATAATTTTTTCTTAAATTAAATTCTTATTTAATTAATTATTTAAAAAAAAAAACAAGGTCTATGTAAATTACTTCTTTATATTCTCCGTGACAATGTAATTTTTAATTGTACACGAATAATTTAGTGGAAAATAATATATAGTATAATATGGTCTTTGTTTTTAGACATTGCACAAGAATCAACGATTCTTTATTAAATATTTTACTCCCGGCAATAAAGAAGACAACGGATATAGATGTCCACTCTCACGAATCTGCTTTGCGTATCAAACAAACTATATTGATTCATTTTAATATTCCGAACAATAGAGTATCTATGCATATCAATATTATATTCCTATCTATAGTTTTGGAAAACAACTAATCCATTAATCACAATTAATTGTATCGAATTGTTTTGTTCATTGCAACTGAAACAAAACGTTGAATCCTACCTTTACCACTGTACGTTCCTATCAAATTTTGATTTGAACGCTAATGCTTGGGTAAAAGTATCTTTCGCGCAAAAATCATGACTAGCTATATCATAATAGGGTCCTGTCAACCGATTATTTTGTTTCCTCTAGGTTTTTTCCATTATATTATAATATATGCGTCCATGAAGACTATGTAATAATTGTTCGAGGGACTGCGTGAAAGAGAGCAATAAACACTCATTGTTAATAACAATTATACGAGTAATAAATATGAATTTAGAATATGTTATCGGTGTGTTGATTATTAAATGCTAGAGAGCTATTTTACTGTAATTTTATTTTATTTCATTTTATTTTCGACTTTTTGATTATAAACAAAATATAATTTTTTTTACTAATAAATGAATATTTTTATGTTCAAACTTATTGTATTATTCTAAATAAATTACCAACTAGAAAAATGTTTTTTTTAACATTTTCTAAAAATTTCGATGTTTTACGTATTATAAAACACCTCTATAATGTAATCATATTATTTACCTAAAACAAAACAAAAGAAGCTGTTTTAAGAGTTATATATTTTTTTCATTCATAAACGCTTTCAACTTATTAATTGGATCTTCTTTCAAATTATAATCTTAAACAATACATTATACCGATAAAGGTAACAATATAATTGATTCAAGTGTTAAGATTATGATAAGAAATCATGTTCTCCCCTAGCAAAACAAAGGTTTTTAATAAAAGTCAAAACCAACGAATAATAAATATAATATTAAAATTATTTATTTTATAAGTTTAATTAAAATAACTCTTAATTAATCGATCGTTTCTCATTATGACTATTTAACTCGCTAATATATAAAATAGAACAAAATTTGCTATTGATCATTTATAAAAAATAAAAATAAAACTGCCAATCAAGTATCAATATATTTTATGATTACAATGTATCATTGCGTTCGACGTGTTGCAAGGCTCGTCAGTGTTTCGAGGAATTGAGACATCAAAAATATAAAAGAGAACTCGATTTTTAACGACGCATATGACGGAGGAAGCGATGAGGTTTTGTAATGGAATAGATGGTCCTTAATGGGTTGACAAGTTGTGGAAGGAAAAGAAGATAATTTCTTATTTTGAAATTAATAATTATTTTATTTTTCTGTACGGTCTAATTTTGACGTGATCCCGCGATTTAAATAAAAACAGACCGAAAATAAATTATTTTAAATAAGTCATGATTAAATATTGACTTAACAATGACGTATATGTTAAGGCAAGTTGCCAGTTGTGCTGAGTCGTTACCCAAAATAGCATACTTACGGAAAATAAGTAAAAAAAAAGCACAAACCGATATACATTATTAAAATAAATAGGTAACAGCCTAATACAGCGTTCTGATGAATTACCGACAATTTTAGATATTATTTTTCCTAGATTATTTACAAAATTCAATCTCAGTTTTAGTTTGTTATTTATGTGCTTATATTTTTAAAGTGTCAATCAGATCTGGTGCATTTCTCGACTACCAGTTTCACCAGATAGATACAACAATAACTTTGGGGTTGATACAGTTGTGGTTCGTCAATCAACGTGTTACAACTATTGGAACATAATGCGTTTCATATCGCTTATTTAATTTTGTATTTATTTATTTTTTTTTACTTGCATTACAGTAGTATACAGAATATTACTTTAGGATAGCTTTTTTGGGTGGCAATAATGACGGAATAACATAAACTCTTTTGAACGATAGTATTTCTAATGGAAAATAAAAGAGCACTTTATTTCATATTGTGCGGTATCAAATCTTTAAGAATGATAGCGTTCCAGATTTCTAACTCAAACGCATCATTAAACGATTTTTTTGAAGATACGAAAACATTTCACAATTTTTTAATAACACGGTGTAAATTACCTACTTGCATCATCTGAATTTACAATACTTTCATTTATTGACCGACCGCTCTTACATATTCTTATACTGTGTATGTAATTCATGAGAAAAGATGATTGCACTCGTTTGTGTCACTTGCATGTCCATGTGGCAAGTATGGATACCCAGTGACGGGCAACTGCGTCAATTTCTCTAAGGAGGTGGTATTTTTTTTTTTTATCCACTACGGATAATTATAATAAAATGTATTCATAAACATATTATACTTACACAATAATTTTAATTTTGATTTCAGAAGCTTAATGAAATGACAATATAAAAATTCAAATATTTACCTATCTAGTATGCGAAAAATGTAAAACTTGTTTTTTTGTCATAATACGAGTTAATTTGGAAATCAAGAGGGTGAAAAGTAGCCCCAGGGATTGACGAGGTTGGATATTAGACCCCTAGTGATAGTTATTACCAGGGCTCATAACTTATAGCATTTACATATTTTTTTTTGAGAGATCCTAGAAATAAATATGTGAGCTACACATTTATTTTAGATAACTAAGAAGTTAAATACAAAATTTTATGTTGCATATTTTTGTATATTTCAAAATATAAGTGCCATTTTGCTTTTTTCTATTTTGCATATTCTTATATATATATAACTTATTCTTATATTATATTATAATATTATAACATATTCTTATATAATATAACTTATTCTTGCATATTTAGAAAGTTGTTAGTTGCTATTTTACTTTTATAAGTCATTTTCAGTTCTATAGCGTTTAAAACATTTTTTCTGAATAATGACAAGTAATTATAGTAGTATTAATTTTTATATTTGTAATTAATTCTTCTTCTTTTGATTTAAATTATATATTTATCTGTATTATACTCCGACGTGAACATAATTTTAATAATAAAAGTTTAAATTTCTTTTTTTATACATGATATATATTTTTTTAATAATAAGTGAAAATTGTTTTTTTATACATATATTTTTTTTTTAACAATAAATAAATATTGTTTATTTTCATGTTATATTAATTTTGCATATTTTTATATTTTTGGTGCATATTTAAGTGCTTATATGAATTTGTTTAAGAGCATATTATAGAGCTTATAACTAATTTTATTAGATCTATAAGCTATGAACCATGGTTATTATTTAAATATGATAATGCGCAATTTAAAATTTAAGTTAAGTCCGACAATATAGATACCTATCCGATACTAAAATTGTTGTATTGCGGTGACACCTCATTGCTGTGGTCTAGCACGTCGGACGACGGCTTCAACGGCTTGATGTTGCGGACTTGGTAGGCCTTTACAAATAGGGCCTGATTTAGGCTTTTTTAGGTCTTTAGGCAAACTAAAATATTTTACGCTGATATGGATGAATAATTTTTTTTTTATTTTAAATATTTTATTTATATAATGATGGAAATGTGTATAAAAAAAAAAAAAAAAAAAAGTTCATACAAATCTAAGGTACTCTAATAACGGAGGCCATAGGTATTTTCCTTTCGTACCTATTGGTAAATATGAACCTGCTAAAATAGCTTAATTATTGTGACAATAAAAATACATAAATACGAATAGTAAAAAAACATTTGTATCATATTGTACTTCAATCAAGAATATTATTATATAGTCCCATAGAATGAAGTATATAATACTTATATATACCTGTACCTTTACCTATATTTCAGCAAGATCCATCTTAAATCATGGTAGACTAATGTTTTTTTATATGAGAAAAAAATAAAATTTGAATGTCAAGAAGGTACATAAAAAAATCACAACTAATTCATTATTTTATTTTACTATTTATTATTTACAATAACTGGTCGAGGATAAGCCACTTTTTAGCGGTATTAAAATTAATTAACCGTCAAAATAATATAATTGTTCAACTATTCTGGTAAGTTCCGATCCGATCCAATGTGCGGAGGCTTGTTTAAAATTGTGGTAACTATTTTTTCCGATCGGACGGTTTTAATTCAGTATGCTACAACCTTTAGATCGTTTGGTAAAGAATACGATTAACAGATTGTTCAAAAATTGTATACAATCGCATAGCAATTTTAGACGTATAATGAAAACCCGCCAATAACATTTATAATTCCAGAAATTATATGATTTGATCGAAAAGCTATTAAACTTGAAAATAATTGTACTGCTAATTACTCTCGTATAGACTAATGAAATGACTACTGATTCGTGAACAAATATGGTTGTACTAATAATACGCATTTCCAGATATGGAAATTGTATAACAATAATTGTTGTCAGTTGTTATATTGACATTAATCAAAACACATCAGGATGTGGATAATTATTTACATAGAACGTCAGTGTTACGTATTTTACCCAAAAAAAATTACAGAATGTAATGTTGAAAGTTTTGATAGGATTTTACTAAAAACGGAACGAAGACAGTTTCATTTATTGTAACTACACGGGAAAAAAGTTACATCTTGTATGACAAATCGTACAAATTAATAAGAAAAAAAATTTAAAAAAAAAAATCCTTAGCCGCATTTGATACACGTTACTTTTGAATTTTAATGTGTTAATTTACAAAACAATCAGTTCGATGCAATTATTATTTTTGCTGGTACTAAACTTATACGGAAATCAAATAGGATTTCGTAAAAAGAGCATTTGCATTTGCGTTTGACTCGTTGACGTGCAAAAGGCTATAGGAAATTCCAGAAAAAAACCGCTGTACAGTAAATTGTGCTCTTGACGATTCGATTCGTTTTGATCGACTCAGAAATAATACTTTTTTAAAACCGTTCGTACCTCTTGTGTGTGTATTACCCGTCCACCCTGTGCAAAATGAGCTTTTGAAATCGACAAACGTGAAATATAAAATTCCTCAACGGGAGAAACCCTTAGGAAAAACTACATGTATATTAAGTGTATCGTCGGTGTTAAGTTACTCAGCTGGAAATATAGATTTTTTTTTTTTTTAGGTTTGGATCTCAACATTTTGTCTAACTATACTGAAATCATAATTTATTTCCACCAATGTGATTTTCAAGATTTTTACTCTGCATACGGTTCCCAAACGGAGTTAAACTTCAAAACTTCAGTGTCGTAACCCACATAACATGTTTTCAATATGAATTATTTTTCTCGGCATGTGTCCTGTTCCGCTGCCTATAATTTCTATACATGCATTTTATCTTCACGATATTTGGCCGAGTAAAATTGTGCAACAATGAACATGTGATCACAATAATAAGGATAGTCACAAGACTACAGTGATTTATTTTTGCCTACGAATATTGGTTTAATTATTACAATTTTTTTTAAGTACCCACCGCAGTCTTTGACATCAATAATGTGATAAATTTAGAAATTATATTTTAATAATTTAAATAACAATATAATATATGTTATGATTAATTCGTAAATCTTAGTGTTGCATTATCATATAAATATTTTACATTCAACATTGTTATAGAATATTGATTATTTGTAGCTTGTTTAGTTGAGTAAATGTAAGAGTGATACCACGAAACTACAGTTATTTCTTTAGAGCGTTTTTTAACATTAGACGTGAAACAAATTATGTTAAGTCACTTGGGTATTGAAATAATAAAAAAGACAGCTTCACATTTTCGTCCGTAATCGATATAATTATTTCTAATTACGATCCCCAAAGTTTTTACCGAGTAGGATCACGACAATTCCATTCCAGAGACTAACCACGGCCGAAATGAAATGTATAGCTTGTATGATTACGGTTTATTACAACAACAATTGATGTCTATGAATAACTTTTTTATTTGCAAAATTGCTTTCGCACGCTTGTTTTCGTTTCTAATCCAACACATTATGGGTAAATTTCAAAGAATTATACGCACATAAAATTTATGTATTTATGTAACTAGTCATTTTCATTCATATTATAAAATAGAAACATTTTTTTGGCAAAGGTGGGAAGGGAGAAATTGCAGTCACCAGTAAAGTGCGTAAATCAAGAGCCGGGAGCAAGAACTGCATTTCGCTCGAGACTGAAATTATTGTCTACCCAAACTATACGTATAAGACACCTATAAAGTTTTTTTTTTCTCGTCTTTCATCGACAATACTGTGACAATAGTAATTATCGTTTCACAGCCGTTAAAATACCACATTAAATTTGTTTTGACTATAGTGTATGGCCACTATTTGTTAACAATAAATGATTAGGTACATTGAAACATTTTATTTCGCTAAACGCGCGACCTGAAATGTAGCCAGGAAACTAGTTTCTTCTCTTTTCGGACTGACAGATGGACTTAGATCACTTTTCACCATACATATAGACAAAAATAATTAAACTTTCAGATAAGGTGTGACGAAAAAAAATAAGACATAGTATAAGTATAATAGTATAATTCATGCAACCTAGTAATAATGTCGATTATTATTAAAGTTATAATACGATGAATATCAGCACACACCGTTATAATAACTTTATTTTTTATTTTAGCCACAATTACCTAGATTATTGGCTTAATAATTTACATGATATAAATCATAATTCATTTGACAGATTATGGTATATTTTACAAAGTGTCATATCGTGTTTAATAATTGATTACATTAAATTAATGTATTCAATTTAGTAAGTTTTAAGGACTTTTATCATCCTGGTCAAGTTCAAGAGTTTCATATAGATTTTCATAGATGTTTAGATTTATTTTTACATCCACGTGGTTGCGACAATAAGTTAAAATGTGTTTGATGGTTAGGGTTTCTCCTCAAATTTAACATTGATCCGGTTTTTCTGATCCTATCAAATGTCTGTGTATAAGCCGTGTGTGTCTGATATCATATTGTATTGCATTTTTATATTATGACATGCATGGAAAACCGCTGACTAAAAAACTTGTATATATATATATATATATATATATATATATATATATATATATATAGAGAGAGATTTATTTACAAACGGTTTTATTGAATTCTACATTAGTAAGTTAAAATAAAAGGATATGTGCCGGATATCTATAATATATATATATATATATACAGTAGAAATTTGTACATAAATATTGGTAAGCCCCAGCGCATTATTCTAAATGACACATTAATTTTGATACTTAAAGATCCTGACCTATTTAGATTTAATTTTTTGTAGCAATTCAAGATAATTATTTTGAACAGTGGTGAAAATAAATAAAAATATTGCAAATAAAAACTCACGCAAAATCATCATGGATGGATGGATCTTTTGCTAACGGAAAAAATTAAATATTATCAAAATTTAATGCGTAACGACGCCGACGAAACGGTTGTCAAAAACGGGACGTTGGTTGGCTGATAATTCGTATTCACCGATCTCACACCGATTATAGTTTTAATCCGATATTACTACAAAAAGATGTCGATCAAATCATACCAACCGATAAAACTAAATACCCAAGGAAAATATTCACTTAACTTCCGTTGAGTACGAGTGTAATACCAGCTTTATAATATTTATCAGTCGAGATTTGTATTTATTTTTTCGATTAAAGACAGTATCAATTGGTACTATGAATATAGCGAAGCCAGTTCGAGACATATGTTCAATAACATAGAAACCTGTCCTCGGTGAAAAATTAAAAAAATATTTGGCCCCGTAACAATTTTATTACCGATTTTGTGCCAGATGAGCCGAAAAACCAAATATTTGATTTGTCTTCGTTGCGAATCCGTTGTTTTCTTTCCAGTATTTTATTTTCGCGCGTGTATAATGTGTATTATACAAATTATTACATTATATCATGTTTGTAATGCATAAGTGTTAGTAAAACAAATGATAGTCACCCACAAATTAAATTTCAATTTCGGGTCGGGAGAGTTAGTTAAAAGAGGTAGAGAACAAAAACACGTTATTGATTGAAAAATAACATAGTAATATTCGACGTTGACGAATAAAAAAAAAAAAAAAAGACGGAAAAATAAAACGTAAATATTGGATTATGAAACAAATTAGAATTTTTGTGAAAGTTGGAACTAGCAGGCCGTTTGCGTATGTATAATGTATACATTAAGGTCTTAGGAGATGAATAAACAACAAAGAAATATATTTACATACAACGTAAATAATTTTATTATTGCGTATAATAGTGACTAAATTATTAGGAAAGGGGAAAAAGCACCCTTTTATAATCGTAATAATATTATTAATATTAATCTTAATTAAATTAATTCAAACTAATATTATTATTATTCATTATTACAGTCGACGACCACATAATGTTAATTGATTTATTGAATTCGATATAATTTAAATAGAAACAACCTGACCTAACAATGTAATACATACATTTTAAAATAATTGTGCTTATAAATTATTTCAATGCGTCATAAAAAATGTAGAAGATCGTTTTTAAACATTTTCAACAAACAAAAACCGCTTTAAATAGTGTAACCTGTACGTTACCCAAGAGGAATTATTTATTTTATCACTGCGCTGACCATTGAATATAACTGTTCATACAATTGTATTACGTGGAAATTGTTTTCAAGAAATAAGCTGCATTACCCGACCTCCTCACCTAATGCAGTCAGGAGATATTTTAATATTTTAGATTAGAGCAATTACTATTTCGACGTTAAAAAAGAGTTGAAAGAAACGCAAAACCGTTGTACGTTCTAATGGTACTCGTATTAATTTATATTTATTTATACTATATTAATTTCCATCATTTTCCTCAATCGGTAATTATTGAAATCAATATATTAAACAAAGTAAAATACTTCCTAGTTTGTAAGGATCAAATACATAGATAAATAGATAATTATAACTAAGGCATTTGGCGAAAACGATGTAATTTTAATGCCGTTCATTTTCCGCATTCGTTTTGTCGTCATTCAAGATTGTGGGACAAAAACCGACTATGATAAGGCATATACTACCTTTTTTATTATTTTATGTACTGCCCATATTATAATTGTTTCCCGTCCGCTTAAACGTTTACACATATAAAGAACGCAACCGGTGGCTACTATAATAATCACAGTATTCGTTTTTTTCTCCTTTCCACCATTACAGCAACATGATGAGGCCGAGGCGAGCTTTTATCGATGCTTTTCGGGGACGACACTAGGGGAAGTCTGGGCGTGTTGTGGTATGTTATTATTAATTTTTTTTTATAAACTATTTGCAAATTATACCCGGTGTTCATCGATGCCTTTTTTTTATAATATAAATATTATTATATTTGTCTGACAAACATTATCAATTCTAGTTATTTTTCTCTAATCAATATTTTGAGGTTAAGGTTTTATGCCCGATCGAACTTTCCTCCCCCAATTCAATGATTAGTATATTTTATTTAAATGAAAATTATGTATTGATATGTATATAATAATAGTTATAATAATTATAATTTATTTATTATTACATAATTATTTTCACTACCAACGATGTAGTGTTTTTCTTTTTTCATTCAAATATAATAAAAATCCTATACGTTCGGGTTTTCGGTTCTCAATTGTAAGTTTGTTAGCCCTTAAAAGAGAAGGATTGAAAATTAGTAGAAATAAAACAGAGTATTAGAGATAAGACGAGAGAAAAAACACTGAGATAGTTTGGGCATGTGATGAGACGAAAGGAAAAAATTGCAATGAGAGTTGTTATGAATATGAACGTTGAAGAGAAAAGAGGAAGAGGAAGAAAAAAATGAAGTGGTTGGATACGAATGAGAATGATATGAGAGCCGTTGGTGTGTACATACGGGATGTAGAAAATCGAGACGAGTAAAGGTTTAGGACAAGAGTGGCCGATAATCTAGGAACTAAATTCATGCATTTTGTTCAAAAATAATAAAATAATTTAAAATAATCATTTTAAAATATTAAATATGATACACTGAAATTATTTCAGTGTATTATGTTTAACGTTATCCACTATTGAATAATATTAAAATGATCCGAGTTACGTTTATATTTCATTTTTATAAACGAAAAAATACACAAAATATTAAAATGCAGTGAACTCGGATAATGTCGAAAAAATCCAAATTTCATTATTATTTGTATCATTGTATTTCATGTATATATAATTCACATGAATTTAAGTAGATGGCGATAATAAATAAAATTATACAATTTTATAGTTCGTTGACGACAACAGCCCCGCATCGAGTAACGAGACGAAAGACGTTTACTCGGAGGTCGGTGAAATGATTTACAATGCGTTTTAAGTAAAGTGACCGTACGTCCCGTTTCGAACGGGATAGTCCCGCTTTTTGTATCTTTGTCCCGTTGTCCCCTTTGGACACCCCTTCGGAACACTAAAATGTCTTATTTTCAGAAAGAAGTAAAAGTTTTGCTAAATCATTTTGCATAGATCATTATATCAGTATTCGTTACAGAAATCGTCAATCGTTTTTTTTTTACGTAATCGTTTTTTTCCTGAATAAAAAAAAATTGTTCATAATATGAATTAGTTACTTATTAATGAGTTTAATTAATTCATGATCATGAAGATTTTTTCTTCGTCCCGTTTCGACTAGAAAAATATATGATCACCTTAGTCAT
Organism: Sipha flava; assembly: GCF_003268045.1. Taxonomy (NCBI): domain Eukaryota; kingdom Metazoa; phylum Arthropoda; class Insecta; order Hemiptera; family Aphididae; genus Sipha; species Sipha flava. Next base: position 975,521 of record NW_020273630.1, on the reverse strand, counting down.
ATGATACGTCACAATGCGTTCACTGTTAACCATTGACTATTGGTCGTTTCGAACCTGCTTGTACAGATCGAATTGTCCAAAGAGCGTGTGACTGGAAAAATTGCGAGAAAAGCGTTCGACCAGAACATTATACTGGTCGACCCAGATATGGATATCCAGAGCGAAATGTGTGAGTTCATAGACAGCAATGAGTGTTCGCTGGTCCTCACAGTCAGTTACTTACGAGCAGGATGGAATATAATCTTAGCATGCGGACCGTACAGTGCTTCGATCAACGGTCCCATCAAGTCGGTATGTGTCTAGAGCACTTAATCGTACAGTTTATCACGGTACAGTTTTAATTTTTCAATAATTCAATCGTATTCACTTGTAGACGTGCATGCGGCAGAGCAAAATGCTACTGTTGCACGAATTGAACGCGTTCGTCACCGACGAAAACATAATCAGCGGAGAAGCCGTAAACTCGGATTACACTTCCCAAACCGTAATCGCCAATGAGGTTAGTCGAATGGATGTCATTTATATTGAACTTTTGATTGCGATACTTGAGCTTTAAATATATATACAATGTATATTATACATTCTATATAGGAAAACGATTCACAGGAAGATAAGCTGCGGAAGTTGAACCACTACGAAAAACCTCTCGAAAACGTGTCCAACGAGTCGGTATCGACGGTAAGACCCCGGGAAGTTTCGGATGACTCGGTAGTTTCTGTAGTGGAATCGGATCGCACTACTTCCAATCAACGATGTGACCCGTCGAGTCGAAATAAGATAAACGTACCTGCCGTAGAGCCAGTCGCTCGATCTCAGGAAACCGCGAATCGTACATCAGTTTCCACGGAGTTTTCCGTGACCAGGTCCAATGAGTAGCCAAGGATATCTAGCAATATACTCAAACCACACGAGGTAATTAGAAACCGCCACGAGTAGTGGCATGATGCATCGGATAATAATTATACCAAATTAAAGTGGTTTATGTTGAGCAAATGCAAAAATACTATAGTAAATTATTATGTAATCATGAGCGTATAGCAGTCATATCGCGGTGATTGTGAAACGATAAAGCGCTTTTATTATACTCACAATTATGTGTCGGAAGTAATATTTGGAAAACGACTTTTTTGCTTTGGTTGCAGGAGAACGCCATACGGTTTTTTGATATACTCGTGCAAACGAATCGCGTGAATCGATTTCACTTGAAGATGATTACCGATTGCTTAGTGTCAAATGTACAGTAGCATCGGGAACATGTTTACCGTCTATTCACGTTTAAATTATGTAATACTACTGCACATTTTGCAGGCGATTGACAAACCCGATAACTGCGCCTTATACGCGACACTGTGTTGCGACGCGATCGAAAAAACTTGTGTGCACTCGAGGAGAACCGTACGTCAAGGGTTGTCGAGTGCGTTCAAAATCGAGTTGATACAATACTGCAAAAACGTGTTGACTGAAGGTGGAGTATTGCCCCGGGTGGGAACATCTCGACAACCCCAGAACCCTGGACGATCGGAACAGATGTTCGATATAAAAGCTCGTGACCGTATGCAAGGAACGTGCAGGTAAACTACCAGATTAGAAGCTTTTATATTAGGCAACGGATTTAAATATTCTAAAAAATATGAAAAATTATTTGAAAAAAAATATAATATGATTAATTAACAACGTGACGATTCGAACACAAATAAAGAATGCAATAATTACGAGAAATGTTAAGAAATTGTTATCAAACTTATCCATTTCCAAAACAAATGTCAAAAAAGGCCTAAAAAAAAATTGCATTAAAATTCAAAACTGCTCTGAAAATTGAAACTAAATGTTTTAATATTTTAATTCACCGGTGTATAAAACGAACCTTGTGACGTTCGGAAAAAAAAATCCCATTTTCAATGAAGCCCGTCTCAAATATTTTAGAGATATATGGATATTTTCTAATCGCTGTACGCAACGTTTTCGCAGGCTTATGGGTGAGCTGTTCATGCAAGGCCAAATTTTTAAAACCGTAATGAATATCGTCGACACGTTTATGCAAATACACGTTTTTGTTGATCATAATCGGACCAAAGCTCGAAAAAGTAATATGAACTATAACATACTCCATTGAAAGTGTCTTAGTACCTATACAATATTGTTATCAGTTGTTTCCGGTTAGTTGAATTCATCGTTTCATACTAAACATATTTGAGTTGTTCTTGTATAAATCATCGATGCTCCAAGACTAGTGTACGGACAACTGAAGAACTACTCGATCGCCGGCTACGCGGGCAACATTTCTCTGCCTCCCCGTACAGTACACATGATCGACATTGTTCTGAACGTGCGAATGTGTTACACGAATGATTCGAATTCGCGACGAGGCGATTCCGCCGAAAAAAACACCAGGAAGGCCGGCAACCGCCGTCGTCGGGAAGTGCGGTCGAAGAATCGTCATGCGAATCGCATCTCAGGCGAAATTTCCCGATACAGCCGTAACCCGCCATCCTGTACTATTGCGACGTCTGCACAGCGCCGCGGAAACCACGTATCGTTCAACCCCGTGATGTCTATATTCTTTTATCGCAACCATTAATGGAAAAGTATATTCACCCCTTTCCTCTCCCACCATCACATAGATAAGTATAATATATGGCTCCAAATAATTATTATTTAAACAAATAATTTAATACATTGGCACATTATGCCAATGAATTATATAATTACAATATATAAAAGTTTTGGTATCAAATGTTACAAACACTGTAAGTCTAGTTTCTCTCATAAATTTACATTTGCATTAATTAGGGTCGTTTCACACTTATACGGTTCAATTCGGTTCGGTGTGCGTTTGGTATCTAATAGACAACTAAAAGAACCGAAAGCCCCCTCGACACGAATCGGTTTCGTTCGGTTTCGATTCGGGTCTAAGGTTCACAAAAATAATTGGTCATTTACACATATGCGGTTTAGTTTCGGTTCCGTCACGTTTTCGGCAAGCGAAAATATTATTTTATTTTAACTTCATATGTAATTCATCAAATGATTTCGTAGACATCCTGAAGTAATTTGAAAATTTTTCTTCGTGCTCCCTTAATTTTGGAAAAAGGGTATAAAATGCACCAAACTCCATCCGTTTGTTAAGGATAAGATGTACCTAGTGAAGTCGATTATTTGTCTTTCGTTTTTTGATTCTTCTATAGAGAAATAACATGGCAATAATTTGTCTTTTCTCCGTAGTGAGCATTGTGGGTAAAGTGAGTGACTGCGTATTTGATGATTCGGTCATGAAATCAAACCTTATACTAACCGAATGTGTGTGAAAAGTTTTCATTCGTTTACGATGCGTATTCAATTGGTTTTCGGTAGCACCTAAAACGAATGAAAACTCTATGGTATTCACTAATTTGTTGATCATATTTACCACGGATGTTATCGGAGACAATAATGAACAATTTCAGGACGAAAATATACGGACAAGACGTCAAACAAATTTTCGGGAACGCCAACATAACTGTTCGAGTAACCCCTTACACTACAAAACAACTGGTTTGGAATAGGTCAAGTGATGGCACGGAAATGGTATTCGTCGAAAGTGCTGTGATGCGGAAGAAAGTATAGAACTTCATAAAGTCCTGAATCACCTGTCACTCATTGTTCTTATTTCTATAATAAAAACAATATAAGAAATAGATATCTAGTAATATTGTAATACTTAAAATTTATTTAGTTCATAATTAAAAGAAATGATGTGCACAAAAAATAGTATTGATTTTTATTTTTTTATTTAACGACCGTAGGCAATGTGTGATTTATTTATGATGTAAGTTAACTAAAGATTATATAACCTATTAGTTATAAATATTTTTCTCCTGTAACAAACCAATATTAAAATCCAGTGGGGTGAATATTTTTGAGTATGAAAATGTAATTTTATTTTAGTTCAATCGTATAAAACGATTTTAAGTGAAACACTACTGTAAAACTTAGTATATTATACGAAAATAAAGTAGGTACTTATAAAAAAACTATAAACAGGACGTTCAAAATAATTTTTGCGGAATTGAAATAAAATTAAAATACAGTTTTATACTTTGAAGTATTAAAAATAAACTTAGATTATTAAAATAAATATAAGCATTAACAATAATGCACACCTTTTGAGAAGTTCAACGTATTTCAGCTTTTTCATATTACTTTTTAAGTAAACTACTAAGAATATATTGAATATTAAAAAAAATATATTATTATATTATTCTATATATATATATATAATATATAGAATATTCTCCATTAATAGTATCTTTTGAGTTTTACATTCAGACTGAAGAGCATAGGCGTAGGGTGATCAAATATATTGGGGGGGGGGGCTGCAAAAACAACAATAAAAAAAAAAAAATGAAAATAAGACTACTCGACGAAATTAGCAAAAATAATACAAATAATTCTGAAGGGGCTAATATTCGCACTGGTGGACTAAGCCCCCCCCAAGCCTCCATCCCCTAGATACGCCTATGCTGAAGAGTAACTGCGTGCTTTTTTTGGCGTTTATTCCTATTAAAAAAAGTTTATTGAAACGAATTACATTTTTATAATAACTGTTTCGTGTTGTTTACTTTCACTTGGAATATCAAATACGACATTCAATTCCATTATCCATTCCTCTTATCTAAAATAGTTATAATAAATGTGTGAACCAATAAACCAATAATTCTTATCACTATAACAATCAAAAGACTTAGAAGATAATTGTTTAATTTTTTTTTTTCAAATAAAAAAATTAATGATGAACAATTTATACTAAAATATTTTAAATTTCTATATTTTAGTTAAATTTTGTGTGCATCATGGGCAATGCGAGCGCGTACCGGACCGTCTCCTACTGGAAAAAATCCTCCAACTGGGCTGTGGTCACCAGCTTCGCAGTAAACGTGATAGTCACCAAACGGAACGCGGAAAGTGAAAGGCAAGTCCAGCAGGGAAAAGCTTCTCGGCAGCGAGAATGAGTGTAGGTTAGAGGCGAATTGTTCGAACCAGTGCTTTAAATTTTTTTTTTGTCATAAGACCTTCTATGTTTAACATGAAACTCTTAATGCTCCTTTGATTAATTATTCACTAAAATTGCATGCCCTCGGATTTATTATTGTAGTGTATAGTTGATTGATGTTTTTTAATATATTTTTGAAAAACTTTATAACAATGTAAAACTTTAAACAAATACGAATAAATGAAGGCTCAGAGAAAATAGTTTAAATTAAATGAATATTTTATGGCCTCCGGTAGTAAAACCACGGCTCCTAAACGTTTATTGAGAAGCACCGATCTAACCGAGTCGCATTCCACTGGCCTTCGGTGTTGGTTAAGTTAAGTTAGGAGTCTTTTTGTAACTGTCGTATTTGTAGGTCGATTGCTATAAAATTTAATTTTACCACTATCGTCGATCGCGTAAAATAACCTAACCGTTTAACCTAACAAATCTCTTCCTAAAGACCTAAATTCTCCTGGATTTCGATCACCAGGGACTTAAATGTCAAATGTAGCTCACTTGTTTGATAAGGTTGGCGACCCTGTTTTAAACTGTTGTGAGCCAGTCTGATTAAAGACTGACTCAAAACGATTTAATGTCGAAATCACCTTTGTTCCCGATCCACTTCTGGTAAAGTAAGTCTGAAGTCAAAGTAAATAGACAATTTCAAAAGTATAAATGTTATTTATTAAAACTAAGACAGAACGTACTGGTAGCCCGATAAGTCAATAGCGTAAGATTAACTCTACCGGTCTATGCTTCAGTACAGTTAAATCATATCTGCTTAATAGGATGAATACGGTTTCTACGTATAAAGGCGTAGCCCCGAAATGTACGTGTTATTGAAAACAAGAAAATGACGTTAATTCAAAAGTCGCCTTTCCTGATGTTCAAGATCCCGTTGTTGTTGAAAAGTAAATTATTAAAATGCAGATACGCTTAATGCTATAAAATGAATATAGAATAAAAATACATTTAAAAAAAAAATAAGAATAGTGGTTAGCTAGCTCAAGGTAAAATAATAAGGAAAAATAAGTACGAAGAAATAGTCGTAGTGACGCCCGGATCACTACAGGACGAACACGATAAGATCGTTTTCGCGGTCGGCGGCAATCGTAACCGACACGTAAAGCGGGCAGATCGTGTAAGTAAACGCGAATGCAAAATTTTACGGGGACGAAACGCGAAATGCATGGGTCCCGGACGACGTATGCGATGGGAAGAAGACGACACGACGATGTGTTGATGCATAGGATATTTGAGAACGAACGCTTATGACCGTCAATTCGAATGTGTAGAAAATGAGAGAAAGAGAGAGAGAGAGATAGAAAGCGTGGACACCGTGGACGAAAACCGATTGGTTTAAAGTTTTCGCCGGTAAAACTGTACAGACATCGGTCGACGGGACTTTCCGGTGAAAATCAATAGGATAAAATTGAAATAAAAAATAATCCGATGTCGCGGTGTGGCTGGGACCGCGAAAGTCGACGTCCGATTAATTATTGTGGTGAATACGGTGCGTCGTTGTTCGGCCGACGACGAGCACGGTGTCGACGACAAAACATCGTCGAAAAACTCGTTCGAAGGAAACGTCGAAACGAAAGTGAAACAATGCGCGTGTCGTTCGTTCCGCCGCTGTCGCGTTTCCATCCGAAGCACGTCGCACCGAAATAACGTTATGGTTTCAATAGGGCACCGTCGACGAATAACTAATAATGTTTCGCGTGACACGTTATTATCATCATCATCGTAGTCGTCAACAACGGGTTTGATTAATGCGTTCCCTCCTGCGATCGATTCCGAAGGGTTTACACGCACTTACGCGCGTAACGTTCGTACTATTGTAACGTTTACGCGGTCGTGTTGAGCCTTCCGCGGTGGTTCCCACGTAGGAAAAAAAAAAAACCCAAAGAAAAAAACTTTTTTTTGTGTTTTTTTATCAGGCGCATTATACTAGTGCACCTACTGTTGCTACTGTACACAAATACGACTTGGTGATACGCGTACAACGACAATATGTGCTGCGAACGATTAATGATAACGGATTAAAACATGATGTTTGGATTTGACACGTCGGTCGATAACTGTTCATCGGAACACTATTATCGTATGTTTTCCATTGTAAAGTGACATCAATTTACCTCCTGCACCGTCAGGAGTTTCCAACGACGTGTTTGAAAACCCGTGGTTTCCATTCCCCCGTTATTTCATGTTTTCGTTACTTTAATTAAGCTACTAAATTTACTAGCGGTATACAAATATCACACATTTTCAATACAATTTTGTTTAAAAGAGAATAAACGAAAAAATTCACGGAATCCACAAAATCAATTGGTTGAAAAAAACAAAGACCCTGATTCGTTCGTTTCATTTTTATCGATGTGCACCAGCAATGCCCTGTTTAAAATATCTACAATAATTTTCTGCTTTGCGTTTCATGCAACGAAATACTATAGTATTAATAGCTATTAATCAAGAATATACTCATAATAATAAACGGCCGCTTAAACTACCCAAAAAAAAAAAAAAAAATACCAAGTATAATATTCCAACTAATCTCTGCGAATTCATCTAACCAACGAATATTAAAAACCTCATTCCTTTTCTCAAGGGTATCCCGGAATTGACAATTAACTAATTTAATATTTTCTGCTAGAAATAAATTCTGCAAATAATTTAGTTTTTTTTTTTTAAAAAAGTAACTGATGGCCACAGCAGTCCAAATTGTAATTAGTTAGAAAAAAAAATAACGGTTGGTAAACACATTCATGTGTTATATTTCTTAATCTTTGATGTACTTATTATTTATATTATTATTACAATCAGTTATTCGTACCGAACATTATGTTACAGTGTGTTACAGTATTTTATAGTAGATACTACAATAGGTTCAAACATACTATGCACGTACCTACAATCATAGAACATTCATAGGTACAATATTTCATTACATCATAAAATATCAAATAAATAGCTGTGATTCCTTTGAAAAATTGTTAAACATCAGAACATAGATCGTTATTCATTTCTCAATGGCCCGACAACACTTTATCTGAGTTCAATAAATCATATAAATAAATAATAATCGATTGACCGGACGTTTGTAGCCTACAAGCTTACCGCTCCTCATCATCCCTTCATCACACACCGAGGATGATATCGCCCACGTTGAGAATCACTGCTATAAGGGTTTGAATAGTTTGAATCGGGTATTTGTGTGTCTACTCTATTTTTCCAAATATGTCTAAATGTTTTTATGTTTAAGATGCTAAATAATTCAAATAATACTAAACGATGCGGTAGGGCAAAATTTACATCTTGACGGTCCGAGAATTTTACATTATTATGCACTTTTGGGAAGGAATAGCAAATATCATTAATTCATATGCCTGGATATCGTTTTAATGTTTATATTTTATAGCTGATCAGCGTTGTAAAAAACTCAATCAGGCAGTGGCTGCAAAAATCTAAAAAGCTTTATACTATCGCTAAACTATTATTACGTCTACATTTGGGTGTATTTTTAATTATTGTAAGGCCAATCGATTTTTTATTCCTCCGTGTGTGTTATGTCAATTAGTATTGCGTACTTATACCCGCTGCGAGTTACAGTAAATTTTTATAATACGCAAAAGGTCGCTTTATTATTATAATATTTATTTTTATTTTTATTTTTGTAATCGTGCCACCGTGAGCCAACTTTATTTTTACTATATGATCTACATTAGTACCAAAGGCCAAAATGTTAATTTTACATGACTGTGAAAATCGCTGCGATTGTTATTACAATATTATCTTGTGATTTAATTTTATTAGTTATAATTTTTATTTATAATAAGGATATGATTTTTATTATTTAAAAATATTAAGCCTGACTTTAACACTTTGTGGTTTATTACTATTTTTTTATATTATTTTATTTATTTGTTACATCATTATACATTTATCTTGTTGAATAAAAAAGCTTTTCATGTACAATACACGAATTATGTAAGCATTCAAACATATCATTAAATTAATAGTAAATAATTGTAATAAATATATAAATGATATTCTAACGAGAGTCTGAAAATATTTAGTACGAATATTTCCTTGTATTCTAAGCAATTTAAATGTATTTAAAATTATATCAAATTTGTACTATTTTGGAGTAAAAAGGTCCGACCATATTTTTAACTCCGTTAAGTCTTTGGTTTTCAATTCGATCCAGAAGTTTATGCAATTAACAAAACAGTTTCAAGAGAAATGTGGTTTCAAAACTGCATTTTTATTTCAACGAAAATTACATTTTTGTGAAGACAATCCCGATAGTCTTACGTGTAAAAAAATTTGGAATATTCTCAAGCTACGTGTATCTTAATAATCTTACAATATATTTATTAATATTCTGCTGTGGATATTGTTGGTTTTGTTGATGCATTTTATGTTATTATTACAAGAACATTATTTATATTACATTTACATTATTAAAATATTTTTATATAGACCTTAGAACACAATTGTTTTGCGTTTTAATACATGATAAATTTAAATTATATATATATATATTTAAAAAAATTATTTTTATTCGTCACAGAAATTGCAAATGAGCAAACAAAAAAAATCTTTTATTCATCAAAGATTTATGGTATAAATTGTCACGCTGTTGTTTTGCTATGTTATTTACAATTATTTAAACAATTTAAAATTAAAATAGTAAACGTTTTTTTGATATTTGGTTTATAAATAATAATCGGAGGTCTGATTTCTACCCAATCACTGTATTTAATTTCTGTAAAACATCTAAAGTTTGTTTATTATACCTATTATTTTTGAATTAACAAAACAGAACGAGTATGTGAATATAATACTTTACTATAAAATTTATCGCGAAATTAAAAAAATCAACGGACTGAATAATTAAACATATTTTTATGAATGTGATATGTTTATTTGATTATAATAGTTTTTCGCAGGATTTTTTTCAAATCAGACAAATATATATATACGTATGTTATAAACGTCTGCCGGGTCAGCTAGTATATATATATATATATGGTATAAATAAATTCCATAATAGCTTCATAAGTATCTATTTCTACCAAGTAGGTTAATAATATTTTTAAGTTGAATTGTTTTAATACAGTCTAGTCCTGCACTGACCGGCTTACCGAAACATTGTCGTGTGTTTAATCAATATATTTCAAAAGGCGATTGTAGACCTGCATTTGTCATTCAAAACCATAGTTTAAAGGAAAAATCCTTTGGCTGTTCGCACTTTAAGTTTTATATTAAATCGAAACATATTTCATTGTGTATGATATCATATACTTACATTTTAAAAATAATTCAATGTACGCGCGAGTACATGATTGAAGTTTATATACGTTTCGTGTACTCATCAGGATTTTATTTAGTGATTAATAATAAATTAAGTATTTCCAGTGTGTATGTGTACCGCATATTAATATATACGTTCCATAAAATAAACAAGTGAAAAATATACATATGTTTATATACAAAATTAAAATGAAAAAAGTGTCTGTACTATACAGAAAGAAGCGTAGTTAATTCGTGTCTAAAGCTGCGCTCAGACTGAGGTACATTTGTCGCTGACACATGTTTTATTAACATGGCCGTCAAAGCAACGTGTTTAACAAACATCTCTAGTTTTGGGATGAACCACATTTCGACGGGCAATTGTTGTTATTGCATCGGCTGTCTGCGTAGTTTTAAGCCTTTTCCCAAAATAAATGTATGGTAGTGATGATTTAACGATCGATCTTGAGTCCGATGACATTGGTCGACCAGGAGGATTGAATTATGAGTGTATAATACGTTATGGTACCGACAGCATTTGGCAACACCCCTGTTAATGCGTAGACGACGACCGGAGTCCACGAGAATTTCGTCCCCGAAACGCGTTTGCAACTATTCGAGATTAACGTTGATAATAATACTCGTACAATGGTACAAGTGCGCGGTAAATGTTCAGTAAATTATTCGTACCGTGCGAGCGGTTCACGGGAGTTTTTCTTTTCGCCGTACACTTCGCGCACGTTAATTGTTAACGACGTTTCGTGCACACTTTTCCCGTGCAATGTGTGCGATTAAATCGTAATAACGATTCTGTTTCCCAAAAATATTTCACATACACGTATGAATACGCGTCGGCGTATGGGCGGGTGCCTTAAACTTTAACCCGTCGATCAAGTGCGCGCACGGTTTCGAGCTTAAGGCCTTTGTCGAACAATATCTGCTAGACGACAAAAGGGCGGATAGCAGCGGGAAAGAGTTTCGGCAAAGAGAGAGAAAAGAGTGCGACGTTGAACCAGCTAAAAGTTACGGGTTTGAAACGGTGTTACCGTGTGGTTTGCGTACGACGTCCGCCGCGCGTAGACGTATCGTTGTTCGTCGAATACGGGACGTTAACATATTACCGTGTTTCGGTTGATTTTCCGCCATCTGCGTATAAGCCGTGCCTAACGTTCGCGTAAACTTTTCGACAACAGTCGAAAACTGATCGTCGTGGCAGCGCCGCTCAAAGTCAATAGAATTTCATTTCAAAGACGCTATACTACCTCACACACAGCCGCGCGCGTGTTTATCGGATTTCTAACGTTACGCCTTGATACGGTTTTAAAGTGGAGCTCTACGGTGTTCCGAAATTGCCGCGCGAGAAATGATTAGCTTTGAGAAATATCGTCCTGTTGAGAGAACATACGCTCTTTGAACGATAGATATTTTCACAACAATATTTGTTCGTCCATCATGATGAGTTTTAGATCCACATTGTTTGCAATTTCATAGATTGAACTGAACATTTACAAATCACTCCGACGTATATTTGGTTTTCAAAGCATACAGAGCAAAATGTTAACTGTCGATTTTTCCTACTGCTGATTAGGTAAGTTTTAAATAAATGTCTGCGAACGAGCTCTGCAGTTCGCAGTTAAAGATAATCTTATACCTTCCGTAAATGTATGCATCATAGATATTAAAAATTTATATTTTTCTGTATTCAGAATAAACGAATTCTATGATATTGTTTTTATTGATTATATATTTTTTATTGTTTCTATTGTTTTCGAGACTCCAATGAATAAGATTTTATTAAACGATTTAAATATTTCGTAGTAATGAATTAACTATTTGTGCTACACAAAGTATCACACACAATTTTTGGCACTAGACCGGCTTAAGATGAAATCCTCTGCTCAACTGTCTTCCAACCAGTAAGTGAAATTAGTCAATAACTCGCAATAGATACAAATGCTATTGATAGTACACAATTCACTACATCATTAAGCCATTTCCAACTCGAAAAACACCGTAGAAGTGTATTCAATCGCCAAACTTATATTGTTGTATCGGATTTAATTATAAGTTCATTTCTCTACGAGAATTTTCTAGGGAGTGGTTTTGGGGGTTAAAAAAATTTTTACTTTCATAATTTCTTAACCTTATTTTTTATAAAATAGAAAACAAATTATTATTAAAATATTATATAATTTATATTATATTACCTAGACACAGTGAATTATAATTTTGTTTATCAATATTTGACTAAACTATTATGCACATATTGCGTTTTATTTTCAAATAATCAAGTTGGTCACTAAATCATGAACATGTGAATTTTTTGCTTTCAAAAATTTTTAATCGATGGAAAATGCTAAACCAAAGTTCAATTCCTATAGAAGGAAAAATTATCATACATTTTACAAACAAACCAGATGATTTTATCAATTGATGATTGTTTTGAAACATCAAAAATATGAGTATGTAACCGAATTATTAAATTTAGAATATGCATATCAAATAATTCAAAATCGATCTAAGCTATGTTATATTGTAAAAACAATCTTTCTGTTTAGAATTTTCAACTAGAGGAAAAATGATTCAGATAAAATTAATACAGCTGAGCAATATTATCTGAACGAATGTTTCATGTCCTGTTAAAATTTAAAGGAAATGCCTTTGATAACACTTTAAAAAAATGGATTAGAAGAAGAGGCAGAAAACTCTCAATATACAAGCACCAAAATAAAAAATATGCTAATTGAAATATGTAGTCAAGTTATCACTGGACAAATAATAAATAAAATAAACCGTAAGAGTTTTTTTATTTATTTTTTTTTTTCCATAAACACAGATGAAACTACCGATGATGTGATATAAAAAAAAATGTTGTTATGTATTCAATATACTAATACTGACACCGAATTTCCTTCAATTCAAGAAGATTTTAATATTTTCTAATTGTTTTAAATTTTAGTAGTTCTGGTATAGTATCAGTAATTTTAGAAGATTTATAGAAGCATAACATTGATTTGGAAAGAATGGTCGGACAAGGATATGACGATGTTGCTGCAACGAGTGGACATTAAAATGGGGTTCAGGCATGTTAATAAGACACACATTTCCAAGTGGCTTATAATGCCTGTAGTGCATGCTCAATAAACTAAGCCATTAGTGATGCATGTAAAATTACCACCAAAAGAACTTGGGTTAGATGTGTTCTAAGTATTTGCAATTTTTTCAGGACACAGCCCAGTGAACTAGATTCTAAAAATAATCTATACAAACAAAAAATACTCTTTCGTCCAATATTCAAGTAACACTTATTGTTATGTATGAAACTATATGAGTTTCAAGATATGAATGTACTTAATGATTTGAAGAAATTAAAAAATTCTAATTTTTAATGCATTAAAAATCTTAGGAAATTCAATGAATAAAGAAACATCAACTGTAGCTCATCAGCTATTACGAGTTATTGAATGGAGTATTTTCATTTCTATAACCGTATTAGAAAAAATATTTTCATATATTCATATTATTTTCATCTATATAACCAATCACATGTTAAACTATGCATGTTTTAAATTAAATGCGCACAAATTCAATTGATAAATTTAAAAATAGTCGTACAATACTTGACGAGATAGGATATAATATTAAAATAGAACATGAAAACAAAATAAAATGAAAAACTAATTATTCGGAGACTCAAAGAAAAAGTTAGGAACATATTATTTATATATGATAATCGTAATCAAACTTTTGGTTTATTTTTATTCATATAAAGGTAGTATTTAAATTATCTAACTTAATGTGCACGTTCTGCACATGTAAATTATTCAAACTTATAGCAGTTTCCGTACATTTTTAATTTTTGAAACGACCTTGATTCTCAATGAGGGTTTTATTCTAATTTCATTAATCTTACTACGTAAATAAAATAAAATAAAAATAAAAATTGAAATAGGTTACAGAAAAAGTAAAAATCAAACGACAGCTTTGTATAATGGACAATAACGTGTACGTTTGCTTCCATATAATTTTTAAAGCATTTCGGTTAGGAATTAAGAACTTCTTTTAAATATTGTCGAATAATGACTCAAACAAAAAAAAGCTACCTTAAACAATTAAAATAAATTAAGTATCTTAAATATGTAGGTTCGCATAACGCAATATGAGTGAATGTTTTACCTAATGGAAATTCTTTGATCAAAGGAATTAACTTTAAATTTTATTAAGCGTTGTACCCAGAAGGGAAAATATTTAGTTGAATCTATTATTTATTTTTTATTTTTAAGACGGTTATTTTTCCCCATAAACCATGTTCTTTATTTAATTTTACTTAAATTTTTTCAGTAATAAGCACATAGTTGAAGATAAATAATTATTTCAACATTGTGCCGTGGTTTTATTCAGGTAATAAACACAATGCAATTTGCTCGAATATAATAAATTAATTATTATTTAAATTAAAGAATCATTTATAATTTTTGTATAATATTAATGGTTCTAAAGTTAAATTGTATGCTTTCAAATAAATTAAATGGTAAGAGTAACAAAACCCTGGTCTAAAATAACATAATGAAGTACACGATAATTTTAACTATCATGCTAAAATATATTCGAAATTCCAAACAGCAGTGACCAAAAGGTTCCTACTAGTAATTACAACACACAAGTTGGTTTGTAATATGTTTGTTAATTTAGAACTATAACTTGTTTGAATTGGTCTATTACGTCAAACTAAAGAGCTTAGTCTAGTAACTAGTTTATTAATTTATGTCTAATGATTAATATACTAATACTTACTCGTCTAAAGTCTTCCTTCTACACCCTAGAACTAAGCTTTACAAAGTTGTATGATGTACAGTAGCAAGTCAAATATAACATCCGTTGTAGCGTGATAATGGTAAATTTGAGAATTAGCATTGATCAGCAATACGCGATGTGATATTTAATTGATCATAACAGGACCAAATATTATATAAAAACTCGATTGAAAGCTGTTTTGTTGAAAATTCCAAATAACAATTTAACTATCACGAGTAATCGTTCATAACGTTCTAAAAGGTCGTTTTTGCAATTTTTTACCAGGACTTATTTTTTTCAGTGGATAATTTTACCTAAATCAGTGCGTTTGTTCTCCCCCCCCTCCCCTCTGTTTTCTTGGCTACACAAGCGCGCCTTCAACTTGAAAACTATTTTAATTCGTTTCAAATCCATTCGCTGGTATAGGTATGGCCTATAATCCTACGGAGACTGTTGAGGAATTCTATCATGTCATGCGAAGCCTTTCGGTATAGTAAAACGTGTTACCGCCTCACTTGGCCTGAGGATTTTTCGTTAACTGTGAAGCCAAAGAGACGTGGTGGTATTTATAAACGGCCCGTGGGAAATCATCCGATTGAAGGTCCGTAAAAACCACTGGTCAGCAATTAAATAATACTGCTCCCCCTCGCCGGTACGCACGAGGACGCTGCAGGGTGCACAATAAACTCGGACGATGCAGAAAAAGCACTTTATTTTTTTTTATTATTTTATCGCATTATTATTGTTATAACGCCGCGCCGTTATAGCTGTATGCTTCCGTCCGGCGGGATTTAATTGATCGAGAAAAAGCGGACGATAGTTCGGACACAACGTTCCTGTAATTTTGAACTACAGCAGACTAGAATAATATATCAGTAATGTATGATAAAATTCCCATCGTGAAACGAGAACAAGCGCTTGGAAAACTTCTAAAACTTTGAAAAACTAGGTGAGAACGAGTAATATTGTTATACTTTGAAATTCGTTTGAACGATGAGCATACAGAATGAGACCACGGCACGTCGAGATAAAAATTACAATGACTATCAGCCGACCTTTTATTTTCGGTAATGGGATCATCGGTCGCATCAATGTGAAGCAATGACTCTACAGTCACGTGTATAAATGAGCACCGATGCGATATATTACTACAGTTTTTTTTAGTCCATAAAAAGAAGTTTTCCAAACGATTGTTCTTATATTTTCAGACATCAAAAGTTAATTGCAACAAAATTGGTTTTGAATTCTTCAGATTTTATGTATAGTTTATCCTTTTGTATATACCGTTAAAAAAAAATCGTCGTAAACGATTGCGGGAATTAAAATCAAATACTATTCACCAGACGCGGTTTATTGTAAATACATTAAAAATCAATTTATTGATCATTATTTCGATATTATTAAGCGCATTATGCATATTTTATGACATAAGTTGATATTTGTTGTTCAGAGTCTACTATTTTACTACATATTTTCCGATGAAATTATATCATAATCAAGATTTACATATTAATACTATAAATATTATTAATATATAACTATTTTTAACAAAAAAAAAAAAATATATATATATATATCCTACTAATAACTATTAAATGTCGTCGCCCGATTGCGGCTCGATGTAACCTTTTTACCTTTTCACTTATCCCGATTGCGGTTCATACATAGTAGGTAGAAAATACTATTTAAGTGGTTATCAAACCTAAATAATTATCCCGATTCCATCCGATACGTATTTTGACATAAACATAACTATCGTATATAATATAACTATCACGGTTCACACTATCACCAATATTCGGCGTGGTAATTTCCAGTCTAATAAAGATAAAAAACTGTAATATTTTAAGGTTGCCAGTGGAACACAGTTGTATATTGTGCTGTAATAATTTCATATCAGTTTTTTATTGTAAACAATTTATCATTTTAATATTCAACTATTTACTATTCATTTTTACATACCATTTAATATACTATTCATTTTCCATGTATTTAAATACTTTTGAAATACTTTTTACATTTTACTTATTAAAAGTCGGCTTGCAAAATTAATTTTGTAATTACTAATTTAAAATAGATTTTATGCCTCTTTCTGAAATTTAATATTTGATAATTAAATAGTTGTTAATATAATCAGAAATTAATTGAATTTAAGACTATGTATATTTAATTTTTAAAATATAAAAAAAATTTTCATATATAGTATTTAAAATATTTTTCAAATTTTTTATTTTATTAATTATAAGCTATTTTGTGAACCAATGTGTGTTTGGACGCAATCGGGATATTTATATTTGGGATAAAAAACTACTACCTCCGAATAACTCCGCTATTAAAGTAGTTGTAATAATATAAATTTGATTAAACTTAATAAAAATAATATTTCTCATAGTAAATTAAGGGAATAAAAATTTAAAAAATAATCTCTAAAATAATCTTTCATTTTCATTTCGTTATTTGTTGATCAAATGGTCTGAAATAATGGAAAATTTTTTTATACCAATTATTATACCAATTATTATGTCAAATAACGCACTCAAATAGTTTATAGATACCTAAATATTTTTAAGCAGTAGATATAGATATTTTAATAACTTACCAATAAAAGTAGTTTAGGGCTTATACACATTTCTAAATACCGTCACGGGTAGCCTGAGACACTGTTTATAGTAAAAGTATAGTACGATAAGTAACTATTTAAGGTATCATTTTTTTTAAATTTCCAAAATAATTTATAGCCTGGACTTTGTAAGTTTGTCATACTAAAAATCTATGTAAAGTAATTATTTAAATTTTTTAATAGTAAAATTTTACTCCGTTTTTCCCGTGTAAATATAATAATAATATTAATAATTTTAATGATTTTTATAATTTTTATTTTCATTTTTTCTAGTGCTATACAAGCTTTATGTTGGGGCCTTTTACCTACTTTAATCAAAAATGTCTCTCCATACATTCCGATCCATCGCATCATCTAATTGCTTTGACTCGTTGGTATCTGAAAAATCTTTCTTCACTCTGTCCAATCATCGCTGGCGTGGTCTTTGTAAGTTTTAAATCCTTTCATTTTAAATGATTTGCAAATAATAAAATGCAACTGCTATGAATATATGTCGTTGCACTTAAAACTATTTTGTTTTATGATACTATTTGATTCTAGACTACTTTTGTAGGTACATGAAACTTTAATGTTCTATTTAATCTTATTTATTCTAATAATAATTTATATTCCATATGAAATAGTAATTCTATACATTTAGAAATAATTATATTATTAGTTATTAAACTTCACGTGATTATTTGAAATCGTCATTTATTCATTCGGAAAAAAAATAATACACAATTTCTGGTGATTTTATTTACCGTTAACCCTACATTATTATAATTGGTTTTTTTCTCTATCATTAAAACATATTTTACCGAGTAAATTTAATAATTTTATATCATTGCATAAAAATCTCACGTTCTAATAGTTCTGTGATTCATCGTCGAACATACATCAGTACTCAATAAAGCCCGGTGCGGCGCATTGGCGAGGCAACAGCTGAAACGGTTGCCGTAGCATTTAAAATACTGTACTTTTACGATCGCAGGGGTGGTTTTATAGAGACTTCAATACGACACACCGAGTTTCAATATGCTTTCGCCCAGCTACGGCGATTCGATTATGCTCGGTGACTGGCAAGCACTCAACGGGAAATTTGTTCGTTTCGCATGACAATCGTTCGGTTTTAACGAAGTGTTCGTACGCCATTAGTGTACAAATCATTGGTGATACCGACATCTCGGTCGAGTGTTGTCTTGCAGAAGATGCGATTTTTTCATGCCACCACGAATAAATCATTTGCCTCTGCTGCACTGAACTGATTCAATTTGTACCACTCATTGCTCGCTGCACTGCAGTTGTTGTTAAACACGCTCCTGGAACGTCCTGTTCAGACTTTTAAGTAATTTTTACTATAAAAACAGTTTTCATTTTAGAAAACCTTTCTTTGATTACTTGTTACAGGACTGATTGAAATCGTTTTGCACATGCAGAACCTGTTCAGCACTTTTTAGCATTAAAATGTATGTCGGATATCAAATTTGGGAAATCATACTGTATATTATAGTAATTTAAACCATTCGCGATTTTGGGTAAATCTATTAAATTTTTATGACGAATTCACATCATAACAATGATTTAAAAATATACTAAGATCAATCATCACACCCACCAATATTTATCATTTACGACATTGTGTTAGTCACATAAAATACATTTCGGTACACTGAGTCACAACAATTCTGATTTCAACTCAGATGTAAGCTATATTCGCACATCTATAAATGATAATAGTAGTACTTACGAGTATAATGTAGAATAAATAACATTCAAATGTATTAGTTTAATATTGGTGTTATATTGGTAAATATAATTTAAAATAATTCAAAATGAAACATTAAACTGTATAATAAAACTAAAAATTTGAATCCTTGAAACTAATTAAATTGTTATACTACATTACATGTTACATTGAACTTGATAATTGTAAAAATTAAAAACACTCAATTAATTTACAGCTATTGTGAATTTATTAATTATTTGCGAACTTTTTTAAGTTACTTAAAATGTTGACACACTTGCGCAGTCACCTGCTTTCATTGTTCCATATTTTATTGATAATATAAAATGAACCTTAAGCTGATTTGATGATTATAGTTTGTACTCAAGTCTAAATATTGTTAAAGCTTATTACGAAAATTAAAGAAAAGAACTATATGGTTTCGATGATCTCTTGGTACAGCCGGTGGTATCTTTGAAGTTTTAATTGTTATCTGCGAAAATATTATTCGATTTAAGGTCAAAAATAATATAATAAATATTAAGAGAAAAAATTAAAAAACCATGAAATTCGTTCGGTGTACGCCGTTTTTCAGTAAGACGATGAGGAGCCGCTGAAAACGTTCACTTCACTTCAACAGTTTTAGATTATGGATCGTGTTTGTATTCTGATTTAAACTAAACGACCCAATTAAAGTTTCGAGTACCTTTGACGTAACATTAAATATTGTCTATTTAATAGACGGAGACGTTTAAATGAGGGTATAACGCGAATATTGCCCTTTTCAGTTCGTTCCAATTAAAATGTCGTTAACGTTCTTATACTTGTGAATTTATAATGCGATACTATCTGTACTATACAAAACTCGTCATCTTTACTACATAATATGTACCCATCTACATCGAATATCATCTCATCGGTTTCAGAATATTTTCTTCTCTTTCGCGTGTTAAATATAACATAAAAAATGATGTTTTTTTACCAAAACGTTACAATAAAGTAAATCGCATCCGGATCCGATATTACAACGAACTTATCGATATTCGTATCGTTCAGAAAATTAATTTCATTGATTATATTGCGGCTAAAAGATTTAATCTCGTCCATTGGGTAACGGCGAAAAAAAAAAACAATTATGTACACGGTAAACCACTGATGATATTTCGTCGTTTTCGTGGACGTTATCATTAACTATTATCAGATAATTACTGTTTTTTTGAAGCAATTTGTTTTTATCTACAGCGGTTTACATATTTTTTATGTTACTTTTACCCGTAAAATAAAAACAACAGCCAATTAAAAGCTTTTAAATTATACACTCAACACATGTTATTTTAGTTGATATAAATCAATCCAAGTAGAAAATTATAATTAAATAGAATATAAAAATGCTTTTTTTTTTTTCAACTTATTTAATAAATAGATAGTTGTCTACTGTCAGCATACTAAGTCATACATCTGATCACTAATTTGAATTAAAATATTATTTATCACTTCTCATCTCGTGCATTTATTATACAGATACATATGAACGGTTGTTATGTAACTGATTTTGTAATTTTTGTTTATTTCTTCGAAAAGATAAGGGCTCCCACTGAATAAGTTCGTGTGGAAATCCTTAAATAATAATAATAAATAACATGTATTTTAAAATTGTATGTTACACCATTAAATATAATATTGTTATGTTCTTTATATTAAGTAAAAAAGATGCTACTAGGGTTAACTTAAACAAAATATTATATCTTTTATTTGTTATTTAAAAAGCAAATGGTAATGTAAAAATACCGGGTACAACCTATCCAGTTGAAATAATATCAAAAATAATAATTATGTTAAAAAATAAATAATTAAATAATTTCCTCTTTTATTATTACAATGGTATAATTTTTTTATCAAAAGTATATTAAGTATAAGTAAAAAATATTTTATAGAATAAATAGTTGTAATATTGTTCTGTCTGAGTATTTTTTAAATGAATTAATTTGTTTCATACATCAAAGGCAACTACTATTCACGAATAATATATAATCGAATGAATGGAAACAGAAAAAGAGTAAATATTTATAATTGCGCATTCGAATTCAGCACAGTTGACGAAACAAATATCTTTGTTTTTCTTTTTTTTTTAAATCTAAAATTAACCTAAACAAATAACGACCGCCCTATACACGTGGATATACGCAATTGTAGTCGTTATTCATTGTGCAAATAATACGTCCAGTAATATTAAAATAAAGTGTTTTGTTTGTTCAACATTGTAACAAATCGAACATTTTAAAATAATTAATTCTGGAAATCAAATTTACGGTTATTGACTAACGGCTTCTTGCCATTATGCTAACAAACAGCTACGGTTGTGTTTGTTATTTATGAAAAACGTAGTATTTATGTCAAATTAGTACAATGTACTATCGTGTACTCAGTATGGATTGTGTAAATATTGATACACACATCGCTGAATAGTGACAAAACGTCAAATTAAAACAATTATTAATAGCAATAATAACAATAACACAAACGTACAGTGCTGTGGTGAACGACGTTTG
The DNA here is from genome assembly GCF_003268045.1 of Sipha flava. Classification (NCBI taxonomy): domain Eukaryota; kingdom Metazoa; phylum Arthropoda; class Insecta; order Hemiptera; family Aphididae; genus Sipha; species Sipha flava. The sequence goes on along the minus strand of NW_020273630.1, from coordinate 953,547 downwards.
CCTAATGCAATTATTGCTCAGCCTTACAAATCTGTCAATAAGGTCAAATCTATCAAATTGGTTCACATATTTATGACTATGTATAATTTAATCAGTGAAATCAATTGGTTGATTAGTAAGGTTTATGTTTCTACGCGGTAATGTTTCAAAAGTCATCGGAGTCAATTGATACTTTTTAAAATATTTATTTTGCACTCGGATTTAACGGTTAAATTGATGTGGATGTATGATTAATAAGTTGCATATATGTATAATTTTAAAATATTTGGCTTAGGGCTTGAAATATGCTTTCCATGCCTAACCTAACCTAACATACAATATTTACATACATAAAAAAGTCTTTGAGGATAATTCTATGAACGACCAATGAAAATTGATAAATAATAATAAAGAATTGCGATAGAACTTTAAGAAAAAAAAAACCATCAGTTGTTCTGGAAAATACTTGCAACATGAAAGATACTAAAAAGTTGTATTTTATTGTTACTTTATAAAAATATAAAAATACAATTCAAAGAGTAAAAATATATATACATAACTTTATTGAATATCTAAATTGCACAAAAAAGACACTTGATTCTGATTGAAAACAGGTTTGAAGCATGCTAAAATAATTTGTTAAAATGATTCATCCATCATGTGATGCAATGTAAAGCAATTTAAACTATACACATCAATCGTGCAAACACAGAATCGTATTATTATGGTGTTTAATAATCAATATTTAGTTAGACATATAATATCGTACATAATTTAGATTCAATTTATGTTACATATCTTTGAGTATTCAGCGATGTGATTTTTTTTTTTTTTTTCAGAAATCCATTACCCATTAGCGTTTTCTAGTAAATCTACTAAATGATTACAATTGCTAATTTTGAAATTCCGTTTTTTCACGTCATGTCATTAAATTGTGCTTCAACAGCTATTGTTTTAATTGTAAAACTATTGTAAAATAACTAAAATATTCATAAAAATAAAACGATATTAAACCCCGAGACGGAGCAAAATTAAGCGGAAACTAATCACGCTAAACGGCAATAAAACTTAATAATAAAACGCCGCTAACAAACGACGGTTTTTATTCGCAATTACTTCGTATGCACATTTAATGTAAACACCGAATACCTAAATATTTTGCCGCTGCATGATCAGTACAATGTGGAATTAGGAATTTGAACGTTTGACAATATTGTTCGTCGCAGCTAACAAAAATGTTCTCGGTGGTCGTCAACAAGACAATAGTCTGCCGGTCAACTATACCGACAACAATCGCGGTGTGACTAATTTCAAAACGTAACGACGGATCCATTACAATAATTAATGCACTACAGCAGTTTGTTTTCTAATAAATTATGAAAAATCTGAAAACAAAGAAATGCACGTGGAAAATAAATCGTCGTTGTTCGTAATACAACTAAGGCTCAACGAATACACCAATGTTTCTCGGCCTTTTTAACGTCTCGACCCCTAGAATAGGTAAGAAATAAAATCAATCTCCCCACAACATTCCCCCTTCTTACAATAAAAACTATATTAAGCTTTTATTTGTTTTACCGATCATACCATTAACCATTAACAAAACAAAAACACGATTTTTTGAATTGCTAGGCGAATGAAAATAAGTTTACAGTGAAGGTACTTGTACAATAAATAAAAATTTTCATTTTAATTATTATGATATTGAATTAATGTTTTTTTTTATTTATTTAAATAAATAAATTGTTTTTCTATATCTGCGTTTAATTATTTCTGTCAGATGCGATTGAGAAACATTACGTTAGACCTTCTTTTATAGGGTTCTTGCTAATCGATTTAGTTGTTGAATTCGCACTGCATCGCAATGAAAAAATAATAATTAGACATATTGTTACATTTGTATCGATAATGAGAGGAATAATTATTATAAGGTAATTTGCACAAATATTTTTTCCAATTATGTCATTGGCATTAACGTATTCCTTGTCTCGGCAGAGCGTATAGTGTCTAAACATATATTATTTCATATTATTAGTCACGTCTTTAGTGGAATATTATGTTTTCATACATTTATTTTAGACGTGCTTTCGATACGAAACAGTATTTACACGGTTTCTTGCATAGCGCACGCGTTTTAAAATAATCTAAGAACGTTATTTGTTTTTTATTTGACCCGTTACGGGTTTTATTTTCGCTAAACAACAACTGGCAACAACGCATCGTTTATTATATTTTCTTACACAATTTTATGTCGATTGAATAAAAACAATTTTTCCCAGCAAATCTCTCAGGAAAATTGTATACTGCACCGGCAGTTATAGTATCTTAATACATGCTCACACACACATACACCATCACGTTAATTATTTTCAATAATTTATACAACGCGCAGTTCAATCAGAGGTGTTTTTGTATAATTTTTCAGAGGGGAGGGAGTAAAATCTGTAAGTTTGATTTTTACATAATAATGTCAAACCGTTTACCATTCTAAAACCAAAGAATATTTTAATCAAAACGAAACTCAAAAAACAGAATCAACTATGATCGAAGTATAATAAAAATAAATTATTAGCATAGAATATTAATTATTGATTATAACTATAGAAAATAGATTTTTCTTTATTATCTATGATTATAACACAGTGTGGTATTAATGATAAAAACGGTTTCTGTTTAATAGTTAAAAATTAATCGTAATTATTACAAGATTAAGTACTGTATTTGGTGGAAACGCAATTAATCAAGTAGTCATAATAATGTAATTTAACTTATAATCACAGCTTCCTAAAAACGATAAAAATAATTCCTTGGCATTTCCTCTTATTGCCCTCTCCCCACAAATATGCCACGGAGTTTCTATGATTTCGCGTCATATACCATAGATAATATTAAATTTAATGTTTAATCAGTAATAGATACTAAAATAATAATATACAATTGGTCAGGGTTTTAAACCTTAAATTTTCTTCCATTTATTTACATTATTTTCCTCAAGAATATTCTAAGAACATTCTAAGAGATAAGATCTACAGAAGTCTATAATATTTTTCGTCTAGTAAAGACTTAGGAATTATCGTTTACGTATTTATAATAAGAATATAGACGTGTATAATATCCTCACGTGATTCGTTGTTCGTTATAACTTATTAGGACTAGTTGAATACGATATTTATATTACTTATAGGTTTTATGTACCGAATTCAATTGATTCAAAATGATGTTGATTTGTTCGTACCACGAGAATATTATGAGACTATAAATATTGTTCTCATGTGAAAGTTATTATTTTTTGAGTTATAACCTTATTACTCTTGGGATACTATATCTGTAGTAGAATAAATTTTAATTTTTTTTACTGCGACATAGTTTAACATATTTTATCAATTACATTATTGTTATCTGAAATATTTCTTGTATTTAACATAACATCACAATAAAAATATAAATAATAAAGGTACGTACTATTTTTATTTGAAATATTATAAAAAAGTTTACATATTACAATAATTAGTTAGATGTTAGTTGTATTTCGAGTACAACAGTTGATCTTAACAATACCTAGTCCGTATTTTCTGAATTACTTCAAATGTGTTTTCAGAAGTTGAAAGAAAATATAATTTTATTTTATTGCGTCGTATAATTTTTAATAGAAGAACATTAAAAATAAGGATGTTAGTTTCCGAACATCTAATTTTGCCGGTAACATATACAAAAGAAGTATAAAATACTCTGTATAATCATAGAATATTAATGTAAGGCTATATCGTACCACCAACGTCTAGATAATATTTATACGAAAGTGCATGGGTGCAGTTGGTATTTTTATTATTATCACAATTCAAATACAACTGCACGTTAAATTCGTAATGTTATTTTTGTGATAAATATTATCTGCAGCTCTCGCTTTCCATTTCTTTGTACATGCTGTTCAATTGTTAATTAATATCAAGATCAGCGCACACCACGGTCTGCGTTGTGGCCGTACGGCAATTTATGAAATATATTCGACCTGTTGGCCGAACGCATGCCGTAGGTAAATTTTGTTGTCAATTATATTTTTAAAATTATAATAAGAATGTATTTGTCATTTTTGCATGTGGGAATTTTATTATTTCCGATTTTAGTCCTATATGAACCAACGTATTGGAATATTAAGCGTGCGAGGATTGACAATTAACGAAGTCTTTATTATTATACTGTACATTGTGTAGTACGATCGTAAATCGCCGTCGAGCTATCGTCGATGATTATTATTGTTATACAGGTGCGCAGATCGCCGTTGATCGTTATTGTATTATCGTACTTTTACTTACGCGAATCACATCCATCGTAATTATATTATTATTAACCGTTTTGTGTGGGTGTCAATCCGCAAATTGTCACCACTTTTTACTGGAATGCTTAACGTGAGCGTTCATCACCGCGGAGTCATTATTGTATTAATTATTTAGCATTTTGGGCACAGGTAGGACTGTTGGCCAGTCACAAAATTGTTGGTTATATTATTATTATATTGTATATTTATATTTTGCCTATGGTGCTGGAAATTGATTAATACTATAGTTATTTGATTATTACATATGAATTGTCGTTTGAACATAGGCTCAATTTGTAGCCCATTGATTATTATAATACGAATATACGTATATAATACTATTTTTAACTGTTGAGACAAAAGAGCCGCAAATTATAAGTGTTTTTATTTTTTGATATTTACCTGTTACACAGTTGAATTATTCAATATAGAGCAATACTGGTTACCGACATCATATCAGTTACCATTTTTTATTACTTTTGGTTACCTTTTTCTAGATTTCAATACACAAATGTAGAAGCAAGTTGATATAATTATACCTTAATACTTATGTGTTGCTTGAGATTCTATTGACTTATCTTGTAATGGCTGTAACAGCCAAAAAGGGTTTCTCAAAACTTAATGTATTAAAAAATTATTTGTGATAAAATATATCTCAAGACCGTTTAGGAGTAAGAAGTCAATATTTATATTTAAAACGAAATTGCTGAAGAATTAGATATGGATGAACTTATACAGGGCTTTGCTTCACTAAAAGCAAGAAAAGTCAATTTTAAATAAAATTAAGTTAATTTTATTATATTTAATCAATATTATCATCACTATAATTTGTGATAAACCATGTAACATGTTCATAACATGACAAGAAGTATAAATACTTTACTGCAATACAATAATTAATATAAAAAGTTAGCCCATTTAGCTCAACTTTATAAATAATGATTTAACATAGTATAAACAAAATAATATGGTTATAAATAGATCTAGTGTTTTAATGCTCTCAAAAATTGTAAGAAAATACATAAATGCATTAAAAAATGTATTCATTATAGTTTAAAAACGACATTATAAAAATCATGCTTTCAAACTCAATCAATTATATTTATTTGACATATTAATAATAAAATAAACTATTAAATCTATTAATCCTAGTTGTTAAATATGTACATTTTATTTATTTGGACTCTTGCAAGTAGAAACATTTGTTTCGAAAGTTTTAATTTTGTTCTATTTTTGAAAAAAACAGGTACATTGGCCGACATGCTCGTATTTATTAGTTTATCAATTTAATATCAGATAATAATAGATTAAAATGGTACTAAATATGCAAGTTTGATAAATGTGCAACGCGTGATCAAATACCGTAATTTTTAAGAATTTATAGATACATTCTGAAAAGTGCTCTAAAAACTTTAAAAATGTCCTTTAAACAGCAAAATATGATCTAAAAATGCATATAAAGTAAAATTTGTCATAAAACGCAAAAGAATGCAAAATAAAAACTAAGTTAAATTAATCACAATCACTTCAGTTCGGTTTTGACCTGCAACGCGGTCGCATGTTGTGCGACTGTTCGCTCCGTTATCTCGTCATAATTTAATTAATATGTAATCTATTACGGTCTCCTCTACGTTGTTCGAGCTTTCATTATTTTTATGATTAACACCTCTTCGAAAATGTCCAAATCCAAACGGTCGCTGCCATCATCTCCAAATTCACCAATCCAAACACAACATATAAAAATCTAGATCATTCGTCTCGTCAAATAAATTCGCTGCCCTGGCGAATGAAGAGGATAACGAAATTAATCTCGACACCTCTTGTGTTAATTCAAACATAATCGGTGATTCCATAACTACTGACATTCAACAGGACAACTCTAGGGCTCCGCTAATAGATGTTAAAACCATAATCAACTACTCCGCTTTCAAAAATGCGTTAGTACAAATCACCGGCCCAGACGGGTTCACCTGTAAGTCTACGTCTTCATTTTTAATGATTCGTCCTCATGGTCGTCATATGTTTAATGCATTAGCAAAGCATCTAATGGAAATCGATTCCCGTTTTCACACCATTACGCCCTCAACATAACGATCATGTAAGGTCATAGTAAGAAATCTGCACCACACAACACTCATCTCGGATATTTCTGACGCACACTCAGTATTGGGTCATTCCACCAGACGAATCACAAATGTTATCAAAAACGGCAACCTATACCCGCTGTTTCTCGTAGAACTAAAACCCAATACCAACAACAAAGATATTCTAAATTTGTCCTCAATTTCGCATACCAAAATCAAAGTCGAACTACCCTATAGGACCAATAGTGGTCCACTCCAGTGTATAAACTGCCAGAACTATGGTGACACAGCAAACTATTGCCCCATATTCCACGCTGCGTCAACTGTGAGGGCGACCACTCCATGGACACTTGCACTAAGGACAAAGACAGTCCAGCCAAATGAGCTCTCTGCATGGGCGATCATACCTCTAATTACAAAGGTTGCCCATAATTTAAAGCATTTCTCAAACGTAGCAAATCGTTTCATTCAAAACCACAAAATCCAAATACTGTACTCTCGTCTCATCAACCTATAACTCCCCCTCTTCACCTTCCCAAAGTTTCTTTCGCCTCCGTTACCGATTCCAATACTATCCTATTACCTAATAGCCACACTAGCGATATGTTGTTGGCTAAATTTATTTCTGTACTTTCCTCATTAATTCATCCTCTAATTACGCTCCTTACAGCTGTTCTAAACAAACAACTTATTCCATAGTCCATTCTCTATTACCTCATTAACAATATTTCAATAATATTGATTGCTGTATACGCAATCTATATCTGTTCATTCTAATTGTTTTCAATCCATTATATATTATTGTACTATGTTTACCTAACCTATTAATATTGTATCTGTTTGGTATTATTTGTTATTTTTATTTTTAATTGGATAGTGTTTATCATAATCTACATTATATTATCAGTACTAACCATATTGTGTTTATATACGAATATGTTCTCTTAAATTCTAATTAAATTGTATATTGTAATTGTTGAACTGTAATAGTAATATACTGAAAGTTCTGAAAAAAAAAAATCACAATCACTTGAAATACATTTTCTGCTTATGGACTTACATTTTTGGACATTAGAAAATAAAATGTATTTGCATCAAAATCCCAGCCTAAGTTATAACATAAAATGATAATAATCGCGGTGATTCGCATGTGTGGTGTACCTATTTGATGATTTGAGTGTAATATTAATAATTTGGTTATGGCTAGCACAACTAAAAATAAAATAAAAACTATTACACTAATGTGACCATTTGACTATTAAAAAAACATTTATTAAAAATCACAGCGGTATGGGTATGCGACGTTAGTTGACACAACACACACGAAGGAACAACTAATTAACAACTTAGTAACTCACTGGCGCTGAGCCTTACATTAATTATATATACAAATATAGACATTGTACAACATCGATAGCACATAGCGACGTCTTAATCACCCAATATTAAAATTCACCAACAGCCAAGTGACAAAAATAAAAACATTTTTTGATACGGTTGATGACTGCGATCGTGCGTTATTAAGATGCTGATAATATTATGCACAATACACTTAATAAATTATACACATTTCCATAGTTACGGCGCGAATAGACACTGTTAAAGTCTCCCACAAAATATAGTCGTTTGTATCGTTTAACTGCTCACCATTTTGTCTGCAATACATTGCCTACTGTTTAAACACGGTATTCGAACTCTACCTAACCGATGTTCGTAAAAATGTGCCGAATTTTTGACATTATCTCTACTATAATAATCTATTTCGACGGTACAAAGAAGTATACATCAATTGTGCCGGAGCTATTTCAGTAAGTTGTCTACAAGTAAATTGATAGTTTTTGAAAATTATCAGCTCTTAACCAGGTTGACTTTAAACCATTTCCATTATAAATATGAGCACGAACCAATGACGACGCGTGGAATTATATTGAATAATTACAACGGATTTATTTTCTAAACATACAATATCTGTCAACTTTTTGTTTTTTCGTCAAATAATAAAATAATAACCCGTTTAAATAAATATTTTTGTAAAATAATTATTAAATTACCACCCTTTTGATACGACTAAGGTATGCAATACGTAAAAATCAAAAATCAAAAATCAAAAATCTAAAGTCACCGAATATATTTGTAAATTACTAACTGTATTAAGTGTACAACGCTACTAATCCATAATCTTTAAAATCAATTTTAATAGTATTATGCACGTTTATATATATTAAGGAATTAATCGGCGCATTTTTCTATAACAAATAATTAAATTGGAATATCCCATCATTTTTCATTCTTAACCCACGAGTTTCGGCGCAAATGATTTATGCCCAACTCAATAATTGCATTTTTGATTTCATGCGGATTTCGTTGAACAGCACGACTTAGATACTTAGTACGTTCTAATTTTACATAACTGGAATATGATCCGAAGATAATTTAACATGACAGACGCGCTCGAAAGTGTCCGAAATCAGTGTCGGCTAATGCATAATACGCATACCGTTGTCAATAAATTAAATTACAGAACTATTGAGACACACGGACCCAACCAATATTATTAATCGATGTTATTCAACTACCACGTAACTCAGCTTCATTATGTATACTTAATTATTGTATCAAACATTACATATTACTTATCGTTAATTATTTTATCGAGCAGCACACTGAATATCAGGCACTCCATGTATTGTGTACTCATTAAAATGACAAGTGATTTTTAATGCGACACGCCTCGACGAAAAGTGTTTTTCACTTTTGTAAAATATTTTTCCACAATTCACCAACCGGATCGATTATGTACGTCGTTGTCGTTAGGATAGCGTTTTTCTTACGTTGCGAAATTGCTTTTTTTTTAGGTGCGTTCAATTGAATGTAGAGTTTCAGAGTCTGAGAATTGGAGTACCTAAGCGAAGACGCGTTTTACTACCGGTCCCCTTTCCCCGTGGATGTACCTTGATAAAAGCGTCTATTATTCGCGCACTCCATATCTGAAATAGGTGCGCTATTAATCAATTTGATTTTGTGCTTGAAAATAAAATCGAACCAAACCTGTATACACATTTGAGAATAGCCGAAACGAATAAAAAAAAGCCAGTGTTGGGAGTATTCCGGGATGAAAATTTGCTCAAGAACCTCAACCCTTAAATCTCCCGTCCCCCAGACGTATCGCGTTGTACTATGTGTCGATTTTAACCACGGGTACGATACGCCGTATGATAATAACGTTATTGATATTTGGAGTCAAGCAAATGTGTTATAAAACTTATCGCGCCGAGCGTGGTATACGAACGCGCGTATCATAATCCTTTAACACGGTCGCTCGTCACGCAGCCCCACCGTGCGGGTTTAGGAGAGGAGGACATTGCGTCCTACCAGTGTCATTATTATTTTTTAATCTAAGCCGGTTTGTCATACGGGAAATCACGTATACGTGTTATTATGTTAAATATTTCATCCAGCCGCCGAAGCAGCAGCCGCATTAATCATCTTCCGTCGGATGTCATCTTTCGCCAGACGGTTGCGGCTGGTCCACAGTTTTTTTTTCCTCCAATTAATGTATACAATATACACAGACCTATGGGTTTGTGTGTGCGTGTGTGTGATGTATTTGACGATCGTCGTCTAGGGGATTTAATATTTTCCCGATACAAATCGATTGTTTCGCCGCACGCGTGTGTTTTAAAAATATTCCGTTCTTGCGGTATAATACGGCTGATAAAAGCGCACCGCCGTCATCGTTTCCCACGGTCATCAGTCACTGATATTAACGAGGCTAAGGAGCACGTTCCACACGTCCATTGTGCTATCAACTTTGAATCGTGTTTTTTTTTACTTCTGTGTACGGTTCAAATCTTCCACAGAAACAGGATTGTGATTTTGTACCGAAGGGACGGATAATTGAATTTTTTCAACTCATGTGTCCCTAGACAGTTTATTTCGGAAATAACGGTCAAGCACTTGGTGCAGAAATATTTGGACCTTTTTACTACATTTTATTATTAAATCGAATGCATTTTCCAAAATTATTCCCAAACCGTTTTATTGGCCAATCCAATGAAAATTATTATTGTGTTTTATGCAATTATAGTAATCAAATATTATTTCTATGGCTTTAATTACAATCGAGTTATGTTTACAATAATATGGCGGAGGAGGTTTTTTTGATTTAGCAATTATATCATTTATTTATTTTAATTTATTTTTTTTATTCATCATTAATTTTACCATCAATTATACAATGTAAATACAACTAATATAGCTTGTAGAGTAGTTAGATTGATCGTAATCTCGATTAAAGAGAAGTTATTACGAAATTGGTGTAGTCAGTAGGCATGGTTCCAGTGGAAAAAGACTGGAACGTGGCTTTTCAACAAGACATTTTTTTATATTAAATATATATATAACTGTTAATGTAGAAGATAGAGATGTAGGGAATCTAGAAAATCAAGACGAGTGGAGGTTTAGGACAAGTAGCCGACCCCAAATAATTGAGAGAAAGGAGAGGGAGAAGAAGAAGAATATATATATATATATATATAACTATTAAAACTCTTCAAAATCACTTGTGTATATATGAGACAACATGGTGAATTCCGATAAGAAAAGTAAATATTATATAAATTACTTTAAACTGAAAGAGAAAGATAAAAAAAGAGGATAAAATCTCTAGAGTGAAAATATGACTTTGGTCTAGGGCAATTGGAGATGACTAATTTATGTATTTTAAATAAATATTATTTATCAAAAAATATGCATTAAAAATATATGATACCAACTATATTACACTATATCGGAAAATAAATAATAGTTTAGATTTCGCTTGAATTACAATTGTGGCCTTTGCTTCTAAGATTTTAGATATCATGATTCCCTTCCAAATAAGATCTTATAGCATTGCTTGACAGTTTGATCTCAAATCTGTATATCACAATCTGTAACACACAGTTTTTGGTATTCAATTGGAATAACTTTAAAATTATTGAAACATGAAATGGACGAGAAAAAACTTATTTTTTCCGACTTAACAAACACTAAAGCTATGTGAACTACTTATTCTCAAAATAAATATATAACACGGGGTTTTATAATAATATTTACTAAAAATTCATAATTTTTGAAACTTGTTTATCGATTTCCATTGTTACACATTGAGTTTTTCTTCTTGAACTTAATGAATTCTTGTTTGAACAATGTCACTATAGCTACCGTCTGTGGAATATAACAGTAACTATCGAAAAAATATATCATTCATTAAAAATAAACAAGTTTCTTGTAGATCTTTATTATGTACGAAATTGAAAATAAAAAACCCTTAAGTGAATTACATATAACAACTCAGTAACTAAAAAAAATTATGTTCTTTGAATTATTTTCTTTATTTCAGTAATTAACTATAATTCATTAATTAATTCAGCACAATATAAAAGAGATATGAGCCCTTCTCCCTCACAAAATATCATATATAAATGTAGATAAAAAAAACGTAGCAAAATCTATTTTGATAAAAATTCTAGGTGGACCTTTTTTTGAAATTCACGATTCAATCCGATGTATGCAATTTATTTATAGTTTAAATAAAAACTGTTTTCATTTTAATAATATCACTTTCGACCAGACAACTTGTCCGGAAGAACATGCAGTCAGAAATTGTAAAACACCATGGGTTTCTGGTGTCACCGGTAAACCATTTTTGAAATTTGATTTGAATTGTTGCATAATTTAAAAATATTTATATTTTTATAAAAAAATGATTAAAATATAATCATATGGCACTATTGTGTATGTATAATGTAATGCAAAAAACAAATAAAAAAAAAAAAATCCATGAATTGTTTTAAACGCGTCGACCTATTTTTACGGGATCTGGATTGAAGGATTGACATGAAAAACGACGTTTCGTGTTCGGCAAGAAAAAAAGGTCATGTTTCAAGAAGTGCAAGAAATATTATTCGGTAACCATATATATCGAAACGACAGTACCTCGTGAACTTCGAACAAAACCGGGCGAGTGCTGGTCTGAATATATTGGTCGTCAAAGGAAACGGAAAGGGGTTTCTTCTTTATAACACAGTCGAAAAAGTGAGTGTGTGTAAAAAAAATAAGAACCACTACGGCGCGTTGTGAGACACTCCGCAACACACTGCGGGCGCGGAGCGGTGGCCGCGTCGGCGGCGGTGATGATGTGTCGGGCCAGTGGTGCGAAATTAAATAAACAACTCGGGGGTGCTGTTGATTAACGTTCTCGGTGCGCGGTCCTTTCAAATCAGATTAAGCATCGCGCGGTTAGGGGATAGGGCAGGGATGGGGGCAAAGGAACAAGGGGTGTGCGCTAAAAATTATTTACACCCCCCTCGGCGTATAAATAATAATGAGTCGTATCAACAAACCGTAATAGTCGATCCTCTAGTCCCGGGGGCGGCCGTTCGGAGATGAGTCACGTGGGGGTTAAGGCGACACGTCCTGGACGTGCCCGAAGTCGTAAAGCCACGGTGGTTTCGTAGAAAATAATAATCGCTGTTGATGCGATACTATTTTACGTCCGCACCGCCCCCCAGGATCTGCCCAGGACGCGCGAGCGCAGGACATCTGTCGCCACCGTATTGCGTTAAAGGTGTACATGGATGCGACGCAATCTGGTCGGACGCGCTGGACTATGAAATCAAGTGACTCGAGGGGGTGGGGAGACGACGACGGTGACGTTGCCGAAGAGAGAAAGGGGGAATAGAAATTACTCGCGAACAGTGTGTTAAAAATAAAAACGCACGTTCGTGAACAAGTCGTTCGCGCTCCGGAAGTCAGGAACGCGGAAAATACAGCAGCGATTTTATTTTTTCCATTCGTTTTGTACGCGTTCGACCGGAAAAGAGGAGGCGCGCGTGCGCCACGTCACGGCCCGGACGAAATGAAATACGTCGACGTGCACCACGCGAGAAACCCATTGTACTCTTGCGGGGCACCGACGACGAGCACTTGGTACGCGCGTGCGACCAGTGCCGCAAGAACCACAGGGCAGCAGACTCCTGTAAAGAAGCCTCTTGTGATTGGTTTCGGCCCCCCCTTCCTCTAAATAATTTCATAATGATAAATTATATAAAAATGATTTAATGCATTTATTCTTATAATTATACGATTATATATTTTTATTAATTATAATTTTATCAGAACGGGGATCGCACATTGATGTACTATAAGCTCTAATATTATAGATAACATATTATAATGTTATGCAATGAGTTATTTTTATACATGCCATTGAGATTTCTGGAATAATTATTGTAATCGCCGTTCGTGGCATATTTATATAGGCATGTAGCGAGCTGGGCCCCCCCCCCCATCATTGCTTGTCCGACTGTCCGAGTGTTTGACGATAGTCTCATAGTCTCATAGTTTTTACGTCTTAAAGATATTATACCTAATTAGTTATTATCAAGGCTCGGAATTTAATACGCTAAAAAGTACTAAAATATGCGTTAAAAAACATCAAAATATGCGGTATAATATGCAGTAGAAAATTGGAAAATGATTGCTTAAAAAATAATAGACTGACTACTGACTAGTGTACACTGTACAATGAAGTCGCTTGCATGTAGATGTATGCAGTATTATAACGAATAATATTGCGTTTAAGCTAATGGTTAAACATAATTGTTTATGAATTACCTATGGTTAAACAATTTGCTAAAGGATTATGTCATGTTATAAAATATTAACGCAGTGGTAAATTTGTATAAAAATAAATACCGGTGGTGATCACTATTACGAGTTCTCGGCACTATAAAGATTATAATATTGTTGTTAAATGCATTGGGAGCCGGAGCAATACAAATAATGGCCGTTGATGAATTAATTTATTTTTTCAAACGATATAAAACTTAGAATTTTGGTTATCATATATCTAATATTTTATTATTAAACTATACATTTTTTTAAACATTTTGTTAAATCCATGAAATATGCGTATAAATATTCTTAAACCCAAAACATGCGAATTGGTACAAAAAGTAACAAAATATGCAAAATTATGCAACAAAATTTTTTATATCTAAAATATACATACTTTGAATCGAATTTGTATCGAATCAGAATTTCAATATGCTCTTTCTGACAAATATGCAAATGCCTAAAGTTCTGAGCCTTGGTTATTAGTAAATAGTAATCTTGCCGGTTTTAAGAATTATGTTAACGTTAAGGCAGTAGGTATTTAAGCGGAGCTGCTAAAAGAAAACGAAGAATAGAAAAAGAAAATGAAAACAAAAAATCGCTGGATTTTCTGCTCATTGCCCAATAAATTAATTGTATCCAAAGCCCCAAGAATTCTGTTTGTGGTACTGCGTACGACTACCGTTTGTTGAATATTCATTTGTGGTCAATTTATCGATTTATAAACAGTTTTCAATCGTTTCGTCTGCGTCGCGACTGCAGACGTAATTAACCCTTTGATACCCACTATATGAATACCTTTAAGAATTTTTTTTTTTTTTAAACTAGATTAAAGAAGCATCAATAAAAAAAAAAGCAATTTTGATATTTTAATTTTCACAACTTTTGAAGTTTTTGAAATTATGATTCCGTATGTAGTCATTGGGCAGATACTGATGTAATTTGATTCATTTTATAATATATACCTAGGTACCTTTTTATATTAGTTTATTTTAATATTTTCAATTTTAAAACTACATTTATTCATAATATCATAATAATATTACATATAATCATAGCTGGTAAATGAACACTAAAAATAATATACATAATATTTTTTATTTTGATGTCACATCAACCCAATGATTCCATTTGGAATCATAATGTTTAGTTCGATATTGAACAAAACACAAATATATTTTTTTAAAGTAAATAAATTCATTAGATCTATTGTGATATTATGAAAAATAAAATATTTTATTTTAAGTAATTATAAACATTTTATTTACCTTAAATAAAATTTTTAATCTACAAATTAACCTAAAATAATGTGCGTACAAAAAATTCAAACGATTCTCACGTACTGATCGCTACGTGTAAAAATTGAAATAACATATATTTTATGGCACTGCATTTTGTTTGATGTGTTGATTTTAATAATCACTGATCCCGGGTAGTTACAAACTAAAACAGTAAAAATAAATATATATACTATTAGAAAATACGACAATAGTGCTCTTTTTTGAACCTGAAATGTTTAAGCTTAACATTAGTTATTGCTCGAATCTAAAAATGTAAATATTTTCCAGTTAGTTTAATCGGTAATGCATAAGATAATGACAAAATTGCACAGTTATAAATAATATTGATATTAGTATGCCAGCGTAGGTAAATGTGTGATGTGTGCCCGTATTACGATTCGTTCATTTATTATGCCTTACACTTAAAATGTATTACGCGAAAAGAACTCGTAAAATGGAAACGAATTTTCAATAAAATTGTTATGGTCCGGTAAAAGCAAAAATTCGCCGTTCAATGATTTTGCGTTACATAGCATTTCTACTGCAAACGCGGATACGTATAGACTACATTCTAACCGTGGTGTGCTCGTGAACGTTGGACCATTACTCGCTGAAGTCGATATAAACGGCAATCGGAAAGATTTGGAAACTAATTGACGTTTATCAGAAACCTATACGTTTCCTAGTTCATAAGACTCGAGTGCGCAAACTCTTTCGCGTTAAACCTTATACTTACTTGAGTTTACGGTGTTAAATTTACACTTTTACGGACTCTTATTGCACACAGGATCGAAACGTCCGGACCCGCACGTGGCGTGCGTGTACTTACACACGTATATGCTCGTGCGAGAAAATCGTTGTCGGAAACGACACAGCGGCGTCGCTCTTTTGTGCCGGTACATTAGTTAACTGCACTGCAGCGTACGCGGTAGCCTTCCGGTGTGAAGTGCACGAGGACTACGAGAAAAGGAAACAAAAAGAGAACGAAATAAATACAGAGAGAGAGAGAATCCCGTGTGATTTTTACTTCATTTCGGCAGGTGGGCGGCAATTTGTGTACATTGGCCGTAATTTTTCTAATCCGGTTAGCGTGACTCGGCAGCGGCCGTGGCGCAGGCTCCCCAGAGAGCGGGCCATCTTCGTCCGCCTATCCATTTTTTCCGCTTCCTCCGCGCTTTGATAAACGACTCGAATCCAACGTTAAACGCGGTCGAATTAATCTTTTCACCGATTACGCGCCTCTGTACGTAGTCGACCACGTGAGTTATGGCCATGGGAATAGGTGCGCGTCAGCAACGCGCCGTTCTCCGCCGGCCGAATAAATCCCGTAAAACTCGGATATCCCGGGACCGCGCGGCACGTCCTACGCGCGCGTTTTTTTAAATATTTTAAAAAATTCGCACTGTTGTTTTACGCACACGAATAATGCTCACGCGTAATGTGCAACATGTTCGAATTGCGTTTCTGTAATATCATATCGTCAACGCTCTAATTTGTGTTATCCGTATCCGTATCGTCGTACGGAACGTAAAATTTAATATTATAATTGCGCGCTTTGAATTCGTTTTGTGCTGCAAAGTACGTATTATAAAATTTTAGCATAATATCATTATGTCGAATGTGCCTAAAATGACCAAAAACGTTTTGTAATCACCACATATACCCATTTAGTAACTCAAGCTACACCATATGCGATGCGTGTTTTGTTGCAGTAACGCGAAGTTAAGCGAAATAAGGCGATGAAAAAAATAAATAAATAATGATCTAAAAATCTCTGTACGGTACTATAGTACATGATCGTTTTCGTTAAGTGAATACTTGTCTCGTAAAAAAAAATCTATTTGAACAGGTATTACGAAAATGTAACGTTAATACATAAGCAGTGTCAGAAGTGATAAGTAAGTACAGGGTGCTTAACAAGCACACACACACACACACACACACGTATCTGGATAGACTTGTCGGAAAGCGTTTAATTCCCTTTGTGGCTACAGAGGTGGACGAGGGGAAAAATACTTTTACTGCACCTCGTCGCACGACAGAAGCGACATTAGCGACTCGCCCCTCGGTATCGTGGACCCTCGCCGAATACCTCCACCAGTTAATCCCGTTTCGCGTAATTCTAACCGCACTCCGGGTTCAGCAGTGGTCACCTGCGACTTTACCGGACGCGGGTCAAGCGATATAAACCTGCTCGTCCCGCACCTGGGTCCCTCGTGGACGAGTCACACACATAACCACGCGCTAACTCAATCATGGTGTACACCTATACATATATATATATATATATATATATATATTACTCGTGGAATACCTCGTGAGTAACAGACCGTCGTCAACACGTCCGATTACGCAGTACTTGATGAACCGGAATTTAAAAGAAAAAAAAAAGAATTTTAAAAAATAGAACGACTTAATCACGTGGCACGAATTGTAGCAATCACTTTGGGGAAGGGAAGAGGTTGCTTTATAAAAATACAAAATAATGCATGCGCATAGTAGATACGTTAGACAATAAACATTATTATTACCAATGAAAATTATATTTACATATGTGTTTTATGTGTTTTTCTTAGAGAAATTGATGAAGACATGAATCACAAGGTCCGAATAACATTTTCAAGCATGTTGTAAATATTTTGTTATACTCCTATGAAAATTATTATGAATCTCCGACCTTTTTACCTTCTTAATAGTAGTTTTAATTTCAGATAGAGGAATGATAATAATGTTCAATACAGAAATATCTGTAAAGTGACCTGACATTTTTACTCCATGCTTGTACCTAATCGTATAAACCTACACAGTAATTCTTGTATGATCTTGGGAGTACCTACCTCATTTTAATATTCCGAGAAAGCGGTTAAATTATGATATTTACATTCAGGGCCGGCTTAGGCAAAACCAAATTTTGCCGCCTGTAAAAAAAAAAATTAGCTCTTATTTTAACATAGCCCCTCCCCTATTTTTATGTTACAAAATATCTGCATAAAAAAAATTAAAATTTTTTATTTTATGTATAAAATATATATATATATATATATATATATATATAGACTTAAAAATGATTACTATCATTATTACTCAAAACCAATCACTATCGCGACTATCGGAAATCGCTGAAGTGATTGTGTGGTTATTTATATTTTTGGAATAATTGAAAATGTCCAGCCTAGGCCGTAATATTAAGTTATATAATAACTTTAGACAATATTATTTTATTATAAAGTAAGTGGTTTTACGAATGAATTAATTTCAATATTTTTCTTAAAAAACACTGATAGAACTAAAAAAAATGTAAGAGTCAATTTTAAAAGTGTCGCTCTAGGCTGGTGCCTAGCTCACCTATACCTTGAGCCGGCCCTGTGTACATTACCATTCGCGTTAGACTACATTTAAGGATGGTTAATAATTATTCACAACAAATGATTTGTCTTCGTGACCGTGCGCAGTTAATATACGAAATGTATTATTTTTAATTTGTGTAAACCGCGATCGATAGCTAATGATAATTATTCCGATCGCACTACGCAACCAAATTTATGAGATCAACGAAAAATGTTACCTCATTCAAATTGAATATCTACTTGGGCTATGAATTTGCTTTTGATTTTACATCAAAGTTATTATCCGTTTTAATTTATTATTTCATAATGCATAAATGTATACGTATAGTACGCATAAGGCGAAAGGTTTTATCCATGTTTTCTGTATTTTTTTATTCATTAATTCACATTCGTGAATTTCCAGCGTTGATATTAAAAACATTTTAACTTTTAAACCATAATAATTTAATATGATATCTTTCATAAATATTATTTATGAATGATCAAAAACATTTCGCTTAAAATTTCTTTTGACTTTTACACCTGTTGTTCGCTAAAATAATTGTGATAAAAGTAAATGATATACGGACCATCATGATATATAGCATAATAAAATTGTATTCTTTTAGTTTTATAATTTAAAATGTTTACAAGTTTAATTTTATTGAATTCTAAACAATAAAATATTACTTCCTTTTCACACTGAAAATTAATTTTTTGAACAATAAAATCGTAATGTTTTTATGAAAGTATAGCTCATTATGTCTTTACGAATACAAAACTAAACAATAACGAATTGTAAATATTTCAACAAAAAAAAATTATGTGTTACTGATGAAATAAATTCAAACAAAAATCGACAACGCTTATGTTTAGGAGATATTTTAATATATCCATACACCTACGTGTAACATATTGATATATAAATTATATGCGTGTATACAGTAGTACGTATAAATTAGGAACCTTCGTGACGATAATGATTGCATAATTTCAATAGCTGAAAAAGGGTTGCAAATACAGTAATAATTTATTATAAAAGATAAATTAACGATAAAAACTCAATACAAAAAAAGAAAACCAACAAATACCGCTTGGCAATAAAGTGCGTATAATGTTACAGTTTCTACGTTGAGGGCAAACACTATGTAAGTTCACCATGTCTCTTCCGGAAATCAAAGCACGCGCAGGTAGGTCATCGATTTAGGTGACACTTATATTCCCTTTCCAACATATGAGAAACCAATAAAGAATCCTTTAGCTTCTATTCCATTACATCCTAAACTTATTTTACGTTTTCCTAACAATTCTCGTCTAACCCCAAGCTCCGCGGTCGAATTGAATCTAGTTATGTGCTGTAATCAGTTCTACGTAGCTTCAACACTGTATTTTTATCTGCCGTCTTACATTTCTATCAATTATTCAATCATATTTGTGGCACTGTTTTCCATAGTAATTCCTTCTCAAAATTCGTTCACTTTTTATTTGTTGAATAATCGTTCAAAAGCCACCTGTTTAGACGTTAAAAATAATGAATAAATAATCGTAATTGATTTCGTTTTGGTCTCGTCCGCTTCGGCGACCTTCGACGCGAATCGATCGACATGTTCCGTGGCTTAACGTTCTTTTATAGTGCGTGCATCGCAGCAGCGACGATCACTGAACGCGCAGGACAACACGGACGAGGATTACGCGCGCGTTCGTACCCGGTTTACGTTTCAGGACGACCGGGGCGGCGTGGCGTCGGTGGCGGCGAAGACGATAAATCACGCGATCGCCGAGAAAAAGGCGACGGTGTAAAACCGTTGGTGTGGTCGTCACGCGATACTCGCTGCGGGTGATGTAT
The DNA here is from genome assembly GCF_003268045.1 of Sipha flava. Classification (NCBI taxonomy): domain Eukaryota; kingdom Metazoa; phylum Arthropoda; class Insecta; order Hemiptera; family Aphididae; genus Sipha; species Sipha flava. The sequence goes on along the minus strand of NW_020273630.1, from coordinate 933,058 downwards.
GGACGAGCGACCAGGACCAGGATGATGACCAGGACCACGGGCTCCCTGGCAGGGTAGTGCCCGGGCGACCGGTTGTGTACGCGATACCGTAATAATACGAACGGTATATATATATAAAAAAAAAAAATAATAATATAAATATTAACGATACACGTAAAATGTACGTGCGCGTACCGTGTCCCGCTGTGAAACCGCGTTTCGCTGATAGATATGCGTTTATCACGTCATCACGAACCCGAAAACCTGCAGACGTTCCCCGTTGTCCCGGGATTTACATATTACATGTTCTTGTTGTTATTATTATTATTATTATTATTATTCCTGTTTTGTGTTGCGAGTCGCGTGAGACGAGAAAAATAAAATTATAAACAACGAGCACCGAATAATAATGATAATAGCGGGCGTGTTATTAAAGTATTGTAACGACGAGCGAAAGACGTTAGCGGTGGTTTGTTTCTCTCGGCCGGTGAAAACAACAAGTAATCATCGTCAGCCGAGCACACGGTCTCTCGTTAAAACATTTGCCCGCCCGATGGTATCTATCAAGCGAACGGCCGGCGCGACGTGTTATTGATAGTGTTACTCGCCCGAATAAAGCGCCTGGAACCCGATAAATAATTAACATCGTCTGTGCATTGCGATCACTGGATCGCGCTCGTAACGAACTTATACTTCTCGGGCATACGTATACACACCGCGGTGGCAGTTATCGTATTATTGATATATTGTTGTTGCGCCACGTTTCCGATTTATTGAAACCCGTTGGGTTTCGGTTACTCGACCGGTATTGACCAACAATAAGTGTTCTTGAATAAAGCCATTCGCTATTATCGTTGTGCTTTTCGTGATGATTAAGTTCAATCGTTACAATACTGACGTTCGAACTATAAGTTGAGATAGGTTTTCTGAAAATGGTTTAAATCAATAATAGTTTTGATTTGATCATCGTTAAGAATTTTAACGTTTATTCGTGTACGGTTTGTCATTTAATTATTTAAATGTAAGTATTTGTAAAATATACGACAGCAACATAGACCGATGTACCTGCTAGTGTCGATTTTTTTTTTTTTTAGCCTAAAACTGATTTCGCTTTTTTTCGGTGTAGACGAATCGACTTTTTTTCCGCATCGACATAAAATATTGGTCACTTTCTTCTAATGGCTCAAAAAAAAAAAAAAAAAAATCAGTGGGACCGCATTCAAGTGTATCAAGGAACTGTTATATGGATACGAAGAAATACGTATTCATTAGTTGGCGTTAGAAGAAAAAAAATTATACCATAATTTTACGGATGTTAGTTCTCCGGACTTGTGCGTCCGTTTTCAATACGTTCGCGTGATCCTGTTATTCAGTCGGTTATCAATTTTTTTCGTTGACATAAAAATGATTCTTTCGTGTAACCGACCGCAACTGCAGTGCCTGCCGTACACCGCTTCCCTTTGACGTACATAAATGACATGGCGTGAGAGGCGCTCCGCGCGTATACACGTACAATTAATAAACCGTAAGGCAAACATTTATAATGTAGGCAACGTCAGGTATGTGAGGTACGCGTATTGTAATGCCGTCGGGGCGCTCACCATCGCTGTGAAACGCCATCATTCAACACTGGTAATAATAATGAATCAAAACGTTATTAATCGACGTAAGACGTTTTCCTGTGCTTTCTACAAATCGTCGTGTATGCTTGACGGTCGACGATTGTCGTTATTGTCGACAAAACATTATCCGTTTCGCACGTACCATAATAACTTCTAAACGTTCCCGTCATATTGGCCACGTCTGATCACGAAATCAGCCTAAAACTTTTCACGTTCCATACAAACCGTTACAGGCACCATTTTCAGTGGTAGTTTTTAGTGGAGGCACGTACACTTTGAGGTATTTCCTGTTCAACCATCCTTATGAATGAAGCTATTTTCAGCTGAAACGCACCGTAAACTTAAATGTTTAACCATCGAGGCGCGATTTCTAATGATTTAAACGGCAGCATATCGTCGGATATTCGTCACGTGTGTGGTGATAATTTACATCAGATTTTGCTGTTAACTTTTCTAGGACGGAACATTGTTATAAATAAGACGGTGTAAACACACAACACTAACCTCTAAGAATTTGTGGACGTCGTTGCACGAAATATTTCCGTGCGTAATTTGACGCGAGGAGAACCATATTCATCTCGAAAAATTCCACGACAATGTATCGTTCTGGCAACAACAAAAAGTTTGTCTGTGGACAATATGCTTTTCGGTTTTGATGCAAGATCAAATATGATCACTTTAAGCGCACGTTATAATTTTAATTATAATCAGTATAACTGCATTTATTTTACGAGCTTCAAAACGTTTTATTATTATTATTATTTTGATGATCTTTTTCAAATATACACACCAGTTTCAGTTAAATGTGTTTTGTATTTCAATAAATATAAACACAAAACGTTTTATATTTTTGTAATTTAAAACTATTCACTCGCGAAAAATAATAGCTTTAATGGAAATATAATTGTTTAAGTGTAAGCAGTATTTGTATGTCTTTACTTATAATTAAATTATTCCAATTGTTCTCGTAAATCACGTTAGAACTTGGAATAGTAAACTCATTTTTTTGCAGGTAAAACAATTTACAATTGAATAATTTTTTCGGCATAAAAAGGTTTTCAATCATTTTTTAATTGTTTTTTTTAATTTTGATTTGAGGCTCGACAAACTATATCTTATGGAAATGTAATATAAAAATATATTTCGAGAATATTTTTTTGGTATGACGTAACGTATAAATATTGAAACCACTGTATACTTTTATTACAGTAATATGGTAAATAAGAAAAATGTAAATTCAAAACAATTATTTTTCTGTTGAAATCAAATATTCGATGTGCATAGAAATAACTTGTAATATATTGAATACGTTTTATAAAACGGCTGTTGTAATGTAAATTTTCCCGTTGGCGAGTTTAATTCAATACATTAGTTTTTCAATTAATTTAATAAAATATTGCTTTTTTTATTTTTTCTGAGAAACAACTTACAAATGATGCAATATAAGTACTATCGTACTTCATTATGTATCTAAATTTATTACAATCTTTTTTTATTAATATAGTATAACTTATAAGTATAATAATTGCGAAAAAATTGAACTGAATTAAAAAGGAACAACAAGATGATAGTTGAAATACAGTGTTATCCAGTGTTGAAATTATTTTGAATGTTTACATTTTATAAGGTACAAAGTACATATTTGAATAAAATTACTTTTATGTTTTTGTATTAAATAAAGTATGAATGCTGAAAATCCCTAAGCTTAATTACAATATGAATAAATATTTAAAAAATAAAACATGAAAGGACTTAATAATAATTTTTCGTAATGTGATATGTATAAGATTTTTTTTCTTAAATTCATATTGTGTTATTATAATTTGTGTGTTAGCATTATAACAACAGTTATAATGCTAATAGTAATAATATATGCTATTAATGCTAATAATATAATGCTACAGGGTATATCATATTTTAAAATCATTCAGTTCAACGAATATAGTATTGAAGTTTTAACGATCAAGAGATTCATCAATTATTGTTAAAATAATTACAATGCTTTTATTGGCTAATGATATGCAAATATTACGAATTTCGGTGTTTTCATACGACGTCATCTGACAGTAAACAATTAATAATTATCACATGGACTCCTGATGGAAAAAAATGAACCACCGCCGATATGCCTCTCATGCAACATAATCATTTCAATAAAACACATTATCATCCACTGTCCAATTTATACAGAGGCCAGAAAAGAATGCCAAATTACGGACAATCTATATGAAGCGTTAGGATCTTATTTCAAGGCTATAAAAATTTTTTTTTTTCATATTATTAATTCTGTATTAACATAATGATGAATTTTTATTTCGAAACCGGTTGTACTTTAAATATATAATAATACTCCAGGTTAAGCTTTAATTTATTTATTTCTATAAATATAAACTATTTGTTTATTTATTTATAGAATAATTAATACTTACAATTTATGCACAGGTTTAATTTGATATCAGTTTCAGAGCTCTTTGTCAAAACAATCATATAATCATTCCGAGATTAAAACCTAACTTTATAACAAATACATATCTCAAAATATATTTATAAAAATAAGTGAAATTACAGAAAAATATAGTGAGTTATACATAGAAGTATAATATCGTTTTTAAATCTAATTATCATCTCTTTCCTGATAATTTAAAAACAATTTTTAGTAAAAAGTGGCACAGCTTTGACGTAAGCTAAAAAAATAATGTTACGGCACATTTACAATACAAACACATTTTTCGTAAACAATAAAGTAAAAACCAATTTTTTTTTAAATTTCTAACTAAATAATAAAAATTTAATGAATACATGAATATTTGTAGTCCTTAAATTCGTGAGCCGTATAAAAAAACAGAATTTGATATTTTTCGTTATTTCAGGATGTATTGAAATTAGTATATCTTCGTGAGACACTCAAATACTTATCGTAAAACGATATGGTTAAATTAAAGATTAAAATTTAAACACGTATGGTTGTCGATAAAAGAAAAAAAAACCGAAAATCGATTACGCTTTGATCCAATGTCCTAAATTTTTGTTTATGTTGAAGAAACAATTTTTCTTTTTCCCGATCACGCATAATAATAGAAACATAAGCGTAATGTTTCTGTAAAACGTTCAACTACAGCATTCACTAGCATGAAATAAGTCAAACAACGTTATAATAAACAGGACTAAATATGATGATGGACAAATTACCAATATAACGTGTTAAAAAAAAGATAAAGAATATCCAGGATGTTTATTGTCAATATATTTTTAAAGTAGATGTTAACTCGAAAAATTAATTTCTTGGAGATCCATCCAAACGCAATAGATAAATATTGTTGACCATTACACGAACGAATATCGAGTAACGCGGAACAAGGTAACGATGGTCGTAACTCTTTGACCACATCTGTTTGGTAACTCGATAAATACGGCTGTTTGGTAACAGTAACCAGAGGTGTAATAAATTACGCGTTTCGGTTGACCTAAAGAACGGCGGGTTGTGTCAGGACTGTCCCGGCGAATGGTGCGCAAGACACAATTTTTTACGTTACTGGTCACGATCGGTTTATAAATGTCACCGATCGGCGAGAATTGAAAGCGAAATGTTGATGCTCGTGTATGACATGCTTTCGAATCACCGGACAGGTGTAGAAGAGTTAGGTTAACGAGTGCACAGCGAATCGTGTGTTTCGTCGAAACGAGTAAATAATTATTACGTCAATTTTTCGTACGGACAGAGCATGGCTTCTCGATGGCGCGTTACTGCGCAGAAACCGAAACTTCGCGTAGTTTTAATCGTTTCAACGGAAGATTAATTATTATTGCATACCAACACAGCATAATGCGCACGATACATAAATGTGCTCTTAACGGTGGTCGGATCGACGCGTTTTCACGAAACATAAAAAAAAAAAAAAAAATGTAAAGAAAACTTAGGTAATTTCTCTCGATTAGAATCGTGACCGAGCACGATTTCTGTGTAGGAAAAAAAACGAAACGTCATTAGAATTTTTATTGTATCGACGGTGTATCGCATGGGGCAAACGCGATGATTACTCATTTAATTTACCTTAGATTTTTGTTCATTTAGAAAAAAATTAAACAAAACTATGCGTAACAGCATCCGGAAGACAAACTCGTGTTCGATTCATCGTGATCTTTGTGTGATTATTTATGGGATCACGGTCATGCGGTTGTTGCGTTATTTTACACCGTCCTGTGTAACAGACGTTTAACGTTCAACGAGTACTAACAAGTGTACAACGTCGGCCGGTACATGGGTATGCACTTTCAACATAAAATATTATCGGACAAGACTTTATTCGTAGGATATTTTTTTTAACTTTTTTTTTAACAACAATGTAATGCGTTTTTTGTTCACACTTAACACACCCATATTGGGCGGCTTTCGAAACAGTCGATATCCCGTCCAATAACTTTTTTACGATAACGAAATTACACGTTCGTAGACGATCACGTACACGTCATCGGTACGGACCAGAAATGAACAACTTTAAACATAACATAAGAGCTTTCTGAGTGGGTATTTTTTTAAAAGAAATCGGGGGGAGGGTGATAGCAAAACCCAATAGGATGTTTAGACCTATTAAATCTAATGGCGAAGAATATAAGAACTATTGCTATACAACACGACGGATACGACTATGTTGCGATGTAATAAAATTAGTATTAGCTATGGGTAGCATATAATGCTCTGCATGGTCCGGTCTTAATCAGTCCGGCCTAGTACAGTCCTTACATATAAAAAATATTGAATCGTCAGTTTGGTACGGTTCAATAATTTTTAGGAGTAATTCAGTTCAGTCCTCAGATCAAATGCATTATTTTCAGTCCGGACCGGTTTCAAAAAAATAAAATGAAAATCAGTCCGGTCCGGTCTCAGTCCCCGGTCCCAATCATGGTACTTAAAACCTAAATACAGATATTGTTATGTAAACATATAAAGTGAAAATTAACCAACAACTTTAGGTAAATATTTATTTATGAAGTCGGGTAGTCCGGTTCAGTGTAATACTAAACGCATCATATGGTACGATCATGTGCGCTTATACAGACTGAACCTTATGGACCGGTCCATAAACGGTCCAAAATGTTTTAAGATCGAACCGAAAGTCAGGTTCATGGTCTATTTTATTAAATGTTATTAAATTACTAGTCTGGTCCGGTCTAAAAATAATATGAAGCCGTCGGTTCGGTCTAATTTTAGTTTTTGATTAACGTTTAAGTGTGGTCTGTTCCGACTTCGGTCCCCTGATAAAATTTGAAGTCCGGTAGGTTCCTTGAAATAACGGACCGTGCAGAGCACTAGTAACATGCCATATTTACACATTTAGTAATACAAGTATATAAGAATTTATATTCTTATTTTAAAACATCACGAGTAAACACGCAACGTTTTCTCGAATAACTTTTATTTTCAAACTTAAATGTATCTATGTTGTATTTTATAATGTAACGCTGGCCAAATCAAAATGTTATTCGGCCGGTTCATCAGTTATTTATCGCTGGTATATTGTGGAGAGATGATTCTAAAACTTGTTTTTTACATTTTCTAATGGAGTACATGGATTTTACAACTTTGGGAGATGTTTTTATTTAACCTCATGTTACATTGTACTCGATATTAATTATATACAACTTTATGAACTATCATATTCTATTATAAATAGTATTCAGAATGTATTTCAGGTAATGGATTTGATTCTTGGTAGTTTTTCCTTTGTCAAGAAAAAAACTAAGAAACAATTTATACTATAATAAAATACTATGGTTAAAAAATATTGCTATGTATAAAATATTTAAAAAACGTTAAATTTTTCTATGACAACATAAATATAAAGAAAATATTGGATATAAAAACTAAAAATAAATTAAAGTTATCGTCGAAGTATTATACGATATTTAATTTTTAATAAACTATCTATATACGAGTATTTAATAAATGGTAATTGGTTATATTTTAAGAGTATCAACCACAAATGATTCTTGTTTTTTGAATAATAAATTGATACAGTTATATTTTACAACGATATTTTCGAAACGATTTATTATTGTTTTTAAATGTTTACGTGTATAAACACTCAGCCAATATTCAACCAGATTCTTTTTTAAATTTCGGTTGTAGGTGCTAGAATAATACCTCGGTTATTCAAGTAAAAATAATATACTTAGTTTCATGTAATTTATTATTTAAGTCACCGTGTAGTAATAATAATTATGATAATGGAAGAACGAAATTTTCGAGTTAAAAAGCGGTGTAAAAAAAAAAAAAAAACTGAAACTTTATAAAATAACGTAAGTAGCAAACAGAATTACTATTATTTATAGATATGATATTTGATCTGAAAACTTAATGTTGACCCGTAATATTTCAAAACATAATGGCCTTTTACAGAGAAACATGAAAATGTAAAAAAAATTATACTTTAGTCACCTTGTGCCCACATTTTTAAAATAGGATCCGAGTACATGTATTTTTAATAATCTTCTTTTCTCGAAGGCTTGTAAGTTATATGTGGCATTCAGTTTTAAGAGTGTTACCTGGTAAAACCTTGTAAATTAAAAGGAAAAATTTGTGATAAAACAGCAAATACAGTGTTTTGTTTCTAGTAATTTTATTTGTTTCTCGTTTTTTACACAATACTGTTCGAACATTAGAACAACGAATTTTGATTTTAATTGAAATAAGGAAACTGTTTTGGAACGAATTCCGTTATGATTTTATTGAAACGTATAAATATAACTGTATAATGTACTAAAAGTGGTCGTAGGTTTCCGATATCTCGCAAATGTGTCAAAACTTTGGATTTTTACTTTTTTACGTAAAAATTATTACTATACGACCACGTCAAGGGGACGTTTACTCTTTTAAGAAAAAAAAATAGTTGGTCTCTCGAAAATCATAATTTGTATCGTACCATTTCATTTGGATTTCATCGCGTATTATGTTAATGTGTTATTAATCCGTGCTGATATAAACCTAACAATACGTTGCATACTTATTGATTCCCTATACCTAAACAGGAAATTAATAAAATACTAATTGAATTCCGTCTGGACATATAATAATTAAGTCGGGAGTTAGGAAACTAATAATATACGAATTGAGTTCGAGGATTGTTTTGAGTAAAATCAATCAAATCAACCGTCCGGAGCCCAGATGCAGCGGAAATTATGCCAGGCATCATTAGAATTTTTGTTCATCGTCAGAAGCTATTCCGTCTGGATGCTCCTTAATATACGTATAGGTACGTGATAATTTTCATATCGTTTTTATGACTCGTCAGATGACATAATGATATATTATATAGGCCAGAAATTTTAAATTTTATTTCAATCAAATAAAACTAGATTTGAATACAATGATTATCCCATACATTTTTACCAGTGTAAAAAATGTTATTTTATCATTACCTATATTTGTTTAATTATACACGCATTATTCATACTATACTGTACTCCTACATTAAATTTTAAAATATTAAAAAAGTAATCTTTTTAACCATAACGGTAGAATTTTTTATAATAGGCAGTCTTATGGATTTATATGTCCTATTGGTATGTACCCCAAAATTAACCAGAACTCAATTTGTCATAAAAGGTTATATTGGGACACAATTCGTATGCAGTCTAATATGTGTTCGACCTGACGTTGTGTATCAACTAAGTATGAAATAAGTGACGTTTGGGTATGTATACAATGATTTTTGTGTTCCCATAAGTGCCCGGTCGAAAAAAAGGTCTTGAGGTTATTTATTTTTTTATATATTTACTATATATTTATATTATATTATTATATTATTTATATTTATATAATTATTTTTTTTTTATATTTATTTACCTGCAAACGTTTCGGAAAATTATAAAGTGCGCCGGAGATCGTGACGTTAAAATCTTTACGCATTCAATCACATATTTATGTAACGTAATAACGTAACGATATTATATTATATACCTATATAAATACATACTTTTAGCCTTCATGTGACTTTTCTTGAAAACATTTATACAAATACGATTTTCTCAACTATGTAATAGGTAATATATGTATGTTACGTTTACCATTAATTTTAAACCGAAAAAATTAAGCAGAACACAAAGTCTATGCATTTTACAAACTTTAAAATATTATCTCATTATATTTAATAATATTTTTTTGTTATCGATTAAAAAAAATCCCTAAGAACATAACATCATGATTATTTTTTTTAAATATTCACATTTTTATTTTATATCAAATGCATTTTAATTAATTTTTAATAATATTTTATTTTTGGGTTTATACCATATTTAACTCGTACATATTATATGTAAAAGTTTGCACATTTTAGGGTTTTTTCGGGTCATCAAAATTACAGTTTTTATTGTTGAACTCTTAAGGCAAAAAAAAAAATTGTGATTCACATTCTATCTCTAAATCTTCGTCGCAACGTGATTATTTATTAAGTATCATGTACAAAGCAGTTAAAATATCCTAATCCTCCTAATTCGATCTAATTTTATTAAATTGTAATTACTATTTGTTAAAATAGTAAATTGTAATGTCACATTCTATATTTAATATGCAATTAAAAAATGTAAGATCAAGGCAAGAATCAACACCGAAATTTGACAATTTTGTTACATTCTCTCAACGTACCATGGCAAAATGTAAATGATTATTACTTTAATTTTACTCAAATAATTATTATTTTATTACATTTAAAAACATTTTACTTTAGCTCTAAAATTATTTGACAATGGCTTTAGTTTATCGATTCTCATTAGTATTTCTAATTTAAGTAAATTCAACAAAAGTAATTTTTAATATAATTGTTGATGGTAATAGTTTTGTATGTGTCCTACAACTACAATATTTAAATTTTTGCTGATTTTTTTATACAACATCAAATTTGTTGTATAATACGATTGCAACATATAATACATCGAAATCATTAATGAATTCCTTGAGTTCAAAATTAAGTTTTAACTATTATTTATATCACAAGAAGAGCATTTCGGTGAGTTATTTTTACTTATTAAATGGCCTTAAGACATTTGCATATGATCGATCGGGAATTATGTTAAACTAATTTTTTTGGTAGGTCTATGGAAAATAGCCATATGGACTCTTTTTTAATTTCGTGAAAATTCATACAATATGATTTTCAGCTTACCTGCTACATATTGATACAATAGATTTTGATTAGGAGTATTACGTTTTGTTTTGTTGAGAGTTAAACTGATATTTGGATATGTTAGTAGGTTAGTATTGCATTTTTTGTTGTCATATTAGTTATTTGTTTGATGTTAGAATGACCTGATATCCAGCATGATTGAATAAAATTTATTTTTCATTATCCGTATTGTATTAAATGTTTTACTCGTATCATAAATGTTAAAAAAATTAATAATGAAAAATTACGTTCAACGTCGACAATTGGTATCAATGCGTATTTAAAATAATTTAAAAAATTTGGTGTTAAATCTAAATAATCATTTTGATCAAGGCTTGGAATCGGAATTAAAAATATAGATATTTTAACCCGAACCTTTTGAAAATATTGGAACCGGAAATTTACCGGAACCGTTTTTTTGATTTTTATAGGAACTGAAACGTGAACTGGAACCGATATTTTTTTGAAGATAATTTTTTGGTTTTTTTTTCGGTTCCAGTTTTATTTCTATTTTATGTATTTAGCTAATAAATAATAATAGTTAATTGTTATTTGCACGTCGTCGTCGGTTGGAAAAACCCGTCATTATGATTATGAATAGTTTTGGACGACGACGTCTAGTAATATTGTAGAAAGATAAATAATAAATAATTATTATAACGATCAAAATACACATCCATATAATGTATAAATTATTATCATGGAATAATATCTATAATCATTGGTATAATGCCATAGAATTATTCGATGTTTGTTATCAGGGGCGTATTTAAGGGGGTGATATGGGTGTTAGAATACCCCCATCGACCTTATTTTATGGTATTTCACCAAATTGTAAACTTATTTTGATTATTTGAATAAACGTTGTATACAACTTACAGATTTTTCACATGCTGTCTTAATGTAATAATTTTCATTTATATAAATACATGGTAATTATTTATGTAATACGGGGGAGGGGGCCGAGGCTCTACTAACCATAAGTCTATTAAATTTTCAAACACCCCCGTTAAATGAATCCTGGATACGCCATTGGTTGTAGTTAACAACTAAACTGGACATTTTGAAGTTTTGGAAACAAATGGAAACCACATATCTAGAGCTTGCCGAACTATCAAAAATTATTTATTCTGTTCCTTCTACCCAAGTAAGTATGGAGAGATTGTTTTCCGGGCTTAAATTCATATTGTCACCTTATCGAACCAGTGCATCATCTAAAAATTCGGAAGATCAATTACTGGTTAGAACTAACAGGCTGTTTGAAAATAAATATGAATACATTTTTTTTTTTCATTTATTTAGTATATCTTAGTAATTTAATGTAATATAATATTAACTATGTAAATAAATTTTTTTGTAGAAAAATAAGTATTTAAAATCCATTAGATGTTACATATAGATTATCTTAGTAATTTAATATAATATAATATTAACTATGTAAATAAATTTTTTTGTAGAAAAATAAGTATTTAAAATCCATTAGATGTTACATATAGATTATCCAAATCGAAACAAGAACAACAAAATGTTGTGTTGTCTAAAAAAAGAGAAAAAATTGAAAAAAGTGTATGTTATGTTTTATTTATAATTATTATAAAATATATGATGATTTAAAACTTAATAGAACAACATTCTACAGTTTTTTTAATTGTTAGAGTTAAGACTCAAAAGTTTTTAAAATAGTGGTACGCAACCTTTTTTGATCCATGACCCCAAAATGTATTTATTTCGATGTGGCGATCCCAACCAGAATTCCATGGTATGTATAATATATAATATTTTAAATATTGGTATAACACTTTTTAATTAGGTGATTAACTTTTGGCGACCCCTATTAAAATTTTGGGACCTCCAGGTTGCGTACTATTGTTTTAAACCTTCAACAATTCTATTTTTTATACTTAGTCTAATTAAAATCAATTATATTCCAATCTCCTATTATATTACATATTAAAGTTTCTTATTAAGGGGCTTCGACACCAAGTAAGATAATGCTCCTATAATGTCTTATAATTTAGTACCCAGTAATAATTTTTTATTATAAGTATTACAAATAATAATATGTAATAGTAAGAAAATATAGTTCGATTTTATCTTATGTTAGTAATAATACTCCATACAATATGAGTCAATCCTATTTTTTAAAATATGTTTTGGATGTTTTAAAATAAAATATTAAACTTATTAGGTAAGCCCTTTAACCTAATAAGATTGCTATAATTTGATTTTATAATTTTAGATAGTATATATGATGTTTATAATAGATTTTTTTATGATTTTTGAAAACAATAACCCTTTAAATACCGTTATTAACCGGTATCAGAACCAGAACCTTAATTATATAATTTTTAAGAACTACAACCGAAACCGGTACCGAATTTTTTTTTTTTTTTTGAAGAACCTAATTGAAACCGAAACCAAAATCATAAAATCATAAAGGTTCCAAGCCTTGATTTTGATTTCCTGTCATAATTCCAATGTAAGTTTTAATAGTTTTATATACTTCATTTTTTTCTAAGACATATTTTAATTTATCTTTAACTATTTTCCATTGAGACCGGGTATATTTATAGAAATATTTTCAATTTCACTAAATATGTTTAAACTTCACTTATTATGTTTAATTGTCTATTTGATTCTTCTAAACTTATGAGTTTTGAGGATAACTCAGATAAATATAATTTTAAAAATCCTAAACTACATTTAACTACATGTAAAAATGTAGGTCGTAATAATATTTTTTTAGTAAAATCATTTTGGAAATAATAATTTGTATACTATATTTTATCACGTGAAGTATACAAAAACTATAAAAATTGCAAACATTGCAAAAAATTGCATTATTAAATTAAATAGGAAAATTATAGATAGTTAATCTGATTCGTATACATATTTGATCAGATTTGATTTACCGGGTATCAATAAAAAGTTGCAAAGTTGCAATATCAATTAAATCCGGTCTTTAATAATAATATACCTATATATTTACAGATCCCATTCAACCATTCACCAAATCAATCGTTTAATTGATATCACCTCTCTAATACTAGAAAAAAAAAAGTACTGCTCCACGGTATTCTTAGTTGTGCACAAGCATTTTATTGTGTATGGCATTCTGGCCTCCTGTTTAAATTAAAAAATATACTATGTCACTCTTATTTTAACTTGAAACATATATTGAAAACTGTCACTTCGCGAGTGAGAACCGAAATTTCAGAACTATCTATAATTCTCGCCGGAGTCCCCCAGGGAACAATCTATCTCTTGTTCTGTTCAACATTTTCTCTGCCGACCAACCAACCACTCTAAACACTTCTATTGCAGAGTACGCCGATGAAAAAGCTATTTTTAGAACGTATAATGACCCTATCCTAGCTCAAATTACCTTCAAAATCACCTCAACTTACTATCTACCTGATATACCAAATGGAGAGTCGAAATCAATACTTTCAACCATTGCACGTAACATGTCAGCTTCTCTTATTTTTTTTATTTAGTTCGTAATTGAGTTTTCTCTATTTAGTATTTTTACTTTTTAGTATTTTCTGGAAAGTCATATATAATTAATTATTTGTTTGAGACGCTGTGAGAATGAGTATAATGTAGTACAGTTCCTAATCAAAAAATGTATATTTCATTACGGGTTTGGTTGGTTCAATCAAAATTCAGAATTCGAGATAAGTAGGAAAAAATAATAACAACATGTTAAATAACTATTTTTAAATTGTTTAGTAAATAAATGTTATTGTTTTCATTAACTCGAAACGCTTTTTATTAGTTTTAAAAAAATACAATATTCAAATATTTTTAAAACAATTTTTAATTAGAAGATTATAAGAATTTTTAGGCATAACATTATATGAGTGTTATAAAAAATGTATTAAAAGAATATGTGGATATGGATCACTGGCCAGTTGAAAATGAAAAAAGGACAAGATGTAAGAACCCAGGTTGTAAAGGCAATACTTTTATGATGTGCAATAAATGTCAAGTTAATTTATGTTGTGGCAAAGGATTGGCTTGTTTCACTAAATGGCATACAACATAAATTTTAATTATTATTTAGTTTTATAATTACGAGTTTTTTATTTTTATTAATAATATTGACAAGTCAGTCAATAATTTTTAAGTTTTTACTTTTGACTTTTTTTAACATTATTATTATTTGTTATTTTATTATATTTTACTATTTTTAACATTTATATAGTATATATATAAATATATATATATTGTTTTGTATTTGATAAGTTGTTCAATTTAAGTTATAGTTTTCTAAATTTGTTTGAAAATAAAAATAAAAAATGATATAATTTCAAAGAATCTATAACAGTAACTGGCATGAGATTTTTTTTAGACATTATTACTTATAATATTGTAATATCTTATTATTTAAAATTTATGTATTTTTTCTTTTTGTTATTGACATGTCCAGCAAAATTAGTTTTAGGTACATTTGGCTTATAAAAAACGAATAATAGAATTCATAGGATGTACGTAACTATGGAATTCCTAAATATAATAAATAATATCGTATAATGTAAATACATAGTGTTACTCAGAGGTAACAAAGTACAAATTAGTGGATTTTGGGAGTAAAAATCCAATTTTGATTTTTCAAATATTTTTCATACTATCTTAAAGATATATAGATAAATAGAAAATTAAGAAAAAAATAAAATAAAAAATCATGCATTGTAGGGATAAAAGGTAATTTTATAAGAGCGCTTTGAAATAATGTTCAGCGAACATTTCTCTTGGGACCAAATAATTATGTCAGAATATTATAGGAACATGGAATAATTATGTGGAAATTAGTTTAAAACTTTCTTACAAGGAAATTGTTTTATTGAGGACATTCTAACAAACAGAGAGAAGAACATTATATTTCATTAACACATTATATTGCTGTCTGTTATGTTGAATCTTGGCAGTCTTCTCTTGACATTCGAACCCTTGTATTGTGGTTGTTATGGCGACTTATCTAAATTCTTGCTATCAGGCGTGGCTGACCTGACTAAGGTCAGTCGGGTTTTCGCCGAGAAAAAGTAACTATGGCTAGGTGTTGTACCAAAGTGTTGTAATTTAATATTTAATTAATATAAATAATACTGATGTAGTACACCATGTATACATGGCTAGAATTTTCTTAATGTTTGATCTCGTTGTAGTTCAAAATACGTTTTCGTTATCTTCGTTATTTTTTAAATTTTATAAAAAGTGAAAAATATTTTAATACCACGAATTTTTGATAAAATACGTTCCGTAACATTGATTGAATTATAGTGTAAACAAACTTGTACAAACTGCATCAATGTGAATAATATAGAAATATTTTGAATGGACAGGAAATGTTTGATAGCAATGAAATATGTATAGAAAAAAATTCTTATAGATATATCCGTATAGAATTTCGGTCATGGATATTGCAGAATCTAATGTCTTTCAGTACTGCCGATATCACTGCAGCAAATATTCAAAGAACATTTCATTCTAAGTGACTCTTCGGTGTGATTAAACCAGCTAACGGTTATATTCCGAATAATATGTGTACATTATTTCGACAAAGGTACAGTAATGTAAACAAAAGTTCATTGATATCACATGAGACATACCAGATTCACTAAAATTGTTTAAGTCCATATTGTGTACAATATATACTACAATATATATAGTACCGTTGGACTGTGAATGGACCGTAATAAAGATGCTATCTTCTCCTCAATGTTCCATATAAAAACAATCTTATGTTGAAAAAAAATGATTTTTTTCATTTTATAAACACATTTTAGATGAGTGTTAATAATTACATTACGAATTAAGTGTTTCTTCTGCTTCAAACCTGTTTATCTTGCCCGTATTTCAGCTGTTTGATCAACAGTACCGCGTGCAATGTCATATCACTTATAACTACTGAATACAATTTATTATCATTAAAACTCGACTTGATTAAACATAAAATTAGTCAGAGTTAAATTATTATAGACAGAAAAAGAGAAATACAATATTTTAGTTTGAAATATATTACACTAATAATTATTTGATTCATAAGGAATATGGAATAACAATTGCAACTTATTTAGATATTTCTTGTCTAATTTTATTTCGACACTCCTTTGCGTTAGTTGATTTCTTCCTCATCGATTCATTGGACAACATTTTAAAGAAATGAGTTGTGTTGAAGTAAATTTTTGAAATTGTTGTATATGAAATCGTTGTGCTAAATTCAAGTTCATATTGATTGAAAATTTATTCGTTTAAATGCACAACTGTGTTAGTATTTTGATTAATTGTGTAAGTTTTTTCTTATGGATTTTCGAAAATTATCTTCTTTGCAAATTAATTTTCAGTGGATTGTTTCTTTTGCCTATCTGAAGATAATTTCTATCTTTCGACTTTGTTGAAAGTCTAATTTCCTCAAAAACCTGTTTACAATAGTGCTCGTACACTACTTTTTCGTTGGTCTGATCACTATCACCGCATAACCATAATTCTGATCCATAAATTATTGAACGTAACAATAACACAATTCTTGATATGTGCTTAAAGTATGCAGTTGGTTTTATGGGTCCACTCTGAATGGCAAAGTTCCTATAACTTCTCCTTACGTAGTTTTTTATTGTTAAAAATCCTTTTTCTAGTGAACTGTAATATGCTGACTGACTGGTGAATAAACAGTGTATATTTTCTTTCTTTATAAAATAAGAGGTAACGTCACCAGGCTTCAATGCTTTAGTTTTAATGTCCTTCATTAATCTATGGTCGGACAAAATAAAATGAGGATTTAAAACGTACAAATTACATTTAGATCATTGTTAAGAGTGCTCAGCACTGATGTTCACGTTTTACTTTTGTTTTAATTATTTATAATATATTTAGCTAACAACAATTAAAACAATGTAATACAGTTGTAAAATAATTACTTTTCTTTGAAAGAAGGATATTCTAAGTTTACAGCATCTACTATGTCATTTTTCAAATGATTTGATTTTATT
This sequence comes from Sipha flava, assembly GCF_003268045.1. Classification (NCBI taxonomy): domain Eukaryota; kingdom Metazoa; phylum Arthropoda; class Insecta; order Hemiptera; family Aphididae; genus Sipha; species Sipha flava. Next base: position 915,307 of record NW_020273630.1, on the reverse strand, counting down.
TGTTCAATATCAATCAGTAATAATAAGTCACTTAGCTTGTTATTAATTTCCAGTAGTTTCTTAGGTGTTATATACACTTTCATTTGAGGTAATGATGGACGATAGAATATCTTAAAATAGATTTATGATTATGAAAACAATAAAATATTCTGTTATTTCCAACACTTACTTTTGTTGGTACACAAACAGTTATTTCGATTCCGGATCCGGCAAAAATATCTTCAATAAGTGGTTTAACTTTTGACCACTCCAATCCATCTGTTCCACAGCCAATTTGAGGAATGCCTAGTTTGTTTATTTTCCTTTCTTGCATTTTTTTTACGAGCGACTTTAATGCATGTGACAATGATAACATTGTCGACGTGCCGTTACAATAATTTTTTGTCACCAGATAAAAAGCATATTCTGTTTCGTTTTTAACCACCACTCCAACATCGCCTACGGTAAGTTTTTGGTCCATAAGTTGACCAATGCCTCCAAAATAACGTCTAGATAGCGAGAAAAATAATTATTGTTTTAATCAATGTAAATTTAAAATAGTTTTACTTGAATTGAACCGCGACTCCTCTTTCCATACGTAAATCTTCTGCAATACAATGGGCTAGAGCAACGTCTCTAGGTAAATTGAATAGATTTTCGTCAACTTCTTTAATTACACTGGAAAACATAAACAATTATTTGTTAATAAATAAAAATTCGGTGGCACTAATAGAATAAATTATAAATGCATTTGTTATAAATAATAATATACCAATTTCCATTTCCTTTGGTTTGGATTTTTGGCATGTTTAAATCTTCCAAAACCTTTTCGTTTTTATCTTTACTTATAATCACGTTAGTTTTTATTTCAACCTTTTTGGTTCCATTATGATCTGAAGACTTATAATTATTCGATGTTGTTTGACCACTAGATTTAAGTTTGGTTTAAAATATAATGGATATAGATTTATACAATTTGGTTTTATAAAACAAAATAGTAATCATAAGAAGCTTTGTGTTAGCAAAAAAAATATTTTTTGAACACTAAGTTATTATTTTGTAATAAATACCTATTATGAGGTCTATCAGTAGAATTGATAATTTCAGTTGGTACCACTTTTGAATGAGTATTTTCCGGTAGACTTTCATACTGAGTCACCGTTCTGTAGAATAACAATGAATTTAGATAAACGAATTTTAAAAAAATTAAATTAACTCTACTCAATGACGCTTGTGGTTGATTCCATTTGCTGAGCGCGTTTACGTTTTTTTGCCGTATTTTTGCTCAACTTCTTCTGTTGAGTTCCGTTATTTCTAAACATTAAGGCATACATTACTATTATAGTCAGATATAAAGGTAATAATTATCATACCTATCTTTAGGTAAAACTTTGCAAATCCTTTTTTTTTTCTCTTTTTCCATTTGGACATTCACGCGCATAACTTTCCATAATCGTGGGATATTCCTCAGTCCTATATTGATTTGATAAGTTAATCACAATAATTTAGAATTTCTTAAAAAGAATAATTTAAAAATGAATTTATGATTATTAAGATTCATTCAAAATAATAATAAATTATTTTTCAATGTTAAAATATAAAACATGTTTGGAATGAATTTGAATGTGTTACCTTTTGATTTGCTTGCCTGTTTTGATTTCACTCATCATGTTGGAAGCACTCATCTTATTTATTGTATTATATTATAAAATAGTCTAAATAGATTATGAGAATCTGAAAAAGTTATAATTTACACTTAAATATAAGGTCTTTGTGTTATTTTGGTAAGTTACAATTACATTTAGTAATGAAGTTTTTACATGATTTGTGCCAGATTAAGAAGTTTAAATAGGTTTTAAGATCAATGTAAAGTCTTTTCATAACTCCTAATGTAAGTCAACTAGCATATTATTAGTATTCTGTTACTTTACTAAAGTCCATTAATTTTTCTAATTTATCCTGCTTTTCATTTATTAGAACAATGGTTTAAACAAAAAATTAGCGCTAAACATAAACGTTTAAGTTATTATAGTTGAATTCAGACATGTTTTGGACAATGGCACGAAAAAACGATAAAATAGTTAATATTTATATAAATTGTCATTAACTGTTGATAGTTTGTAACTTATATATCAATATTTCTTGTTATCGTATTCACAAATCCGAAATATTTTATGTACCTTCCGGGTATACGATGTAAAATGATAAAAGGAAAAGTTTGTTATGAAAATTATATTGTAAAATTTCGTTGTAATCCTTGAAGATCATGATGATATGTACATTTAACGATAAATGATTTTGGGTTTGCCAATACGATTCCGATGAAAACAACTTATACTTCGTATTGTTCTCGCTAACATAAGACTCGACACGTGTGCCCCACATCCCTCTCCTATGATAGGATGATTTGTTTGACGTTGCTCGCCGTGGGCTGGTAGTTGAAGTGAGAAAAAAGTTAGAAAAAGACTACCTCCGTGTGTTCATAACTTCTGTAGATCGAATCCAATTTTAATTCAAAATATTATTATAAATATACTTACTTATAACAGTAGCTGCTAATTCTGTTTTCTATTTAAGTTGTCGGTTACAATACCTGGATACTGCTGAACGACGAATGACAAAATGCAATATTGAGATTCAACAATAAACAAATATAATTGAAATCCATAGCATGTTATGTATAAATTGTAAATACGAGTAATATAATATAACACTTTTTAGCCAACAGTTTTTGATTTTATAATAAAAGTAAATGACTATGTTTTTTGTTTTAAACGGTACAGAAAATATTAACTTTTTTAATCATCACTGTCGTATTGTAATAAAAATGTATATAAGTAATATAATTTTTATTTATCATAATTTATATTTAAAGTTTTGTAGAACTTTGTGTTATTCTGTTAATAAAACTAACAATTGATATTGTTTCAAACAGAAAATGATGCGTTTTAACCAAAGACGGAATAATTTAAATGTTAACATTTGTATATCTGTATTGGGTCCTCATTATTTAAGTCGTGTTGTCTCTGCCCGTGCATGTCATTTATTAAATTTTAAAACGTGATATTCATGAACAATCCACATCATATGTTACTATTTTATATTATTATTTTTAATATTTTCATATTCTTAGATTTATACTGTCAAGAAAATATAATTTTCAATTATATTTTAATATTATTGTTGGTGAAATATTAATCTCGATTAAACCAAATATTAAAATATAAATGCAAAACATTTACCTAATCAAAATTTGTAGTGTTTTATGTCTTTAATCGTGATATAAATCATATTAATAATTCAGTGATCCTATTTTTTCGACAATTACCAAGATTCTAAAAATATGAATATAAGGGCAAGTTGATTGAAATATAAATTAAGATCCATGAAATATTATTATTATTCGTTCAATGGCTGGAAGAAAACCATCTTCTTTTAGAATGAGAAAGTCGATATTCGTACTGAATGCTATCAGCATCAGTACAAAAATTAATTTGATTTTTCGACGCGAAATAAATATATATATATATGAAAATTCAAAAATTACGATTAATTTTACACTATAATTCGAAGAAAAAAAAATATTATGTACAAACTGTAAATATGAATGTATGAATAAATGACATAAGCACATACTTTAAAATACATGATATTTATAAAATAAATTACTACATACTATTTTTAAAATCTATGATTTTAATGCTTAGCACTTTTTTTTTTTTTATTTGCTATTTGATTACTTTAACCATTGATTAAATATTATATTAAAGTTAAGTATATTTAATCAATGCTTCAAAGTTGCTTAATTTAGATATTATTTTAAATTTAATTTATGGGGAACATAATAATAATAATTGTTATTTTTTGTGATGAATGTTTTGGCAAATATATTTGAAAAAACTGTTGAAAAATTATAAATTGCAAAAAAATTAAGTAATTTAAATACCGATACTAATGTAAATATTTCCAGAAGTCAACGCCGCATTAAAATAAACGTTTACTTTTAAAGAAACTTAAGCAGTACCTTCGTGTAGACTCACGTTTGCATTAATATTTTTTGACATCAGGACGTTGAAAAAATAAAACCATAAATTACCTACCACGATGTCCTTTATTATATTCTTGTGTAGTTGATAAATTTCAATCTGAGATAAATAAAACACCTCGTGAGTGTATTGTGTAATACTCGGCAGTACGGTACAGTTTCGTTTTTCCCTACACTATATTTTTTACGCAGTTAATACGTACAATTTATATTCATCAGAACTCGAAATTACCATTTTTGAAAGGTTCGCGATATAATTAACGGGTACGCATAAACCATTTTCGAAAAGAAATAAATACAATTTATAGCTCATGTCACCATTACGCGATTAAAAGTTTTTTTTGGAGCACACTGTACAAACATTTTTGACCGTGAAAAAGCTGAAATGATCTTCTTTCGACCATCAACTACTACTAGGCTACTGCGGAAAACGACGATACTTATATCCAATAGTAATATCAACTCGTCTTTTGGCCCACGTGTGAGTTCACAAAAAGTGTTGTTCGTACAGATATTATCGAATTCGTTAAATAATACAAGTCTAATACGAGCACTACGAATACCTTCGAATGGCATGTCTATAAATATTCACATAAATTAATTAAAACGCTATATTTCTTTCCCGTATGATCGTTCGAAAAAGTCGGGGGTACCAATTAAAAGAGTTTCGTGTTAACACTGTACTAACCGCGCAATATTTTTATTACCGCCGCGGCAATCGACTATCACAATTATATCATTTTATCTTTTTCAATTGATCATGGCCAATAAAGTTATTTCGTTATTGTAAGAGACGAAAGAACGTTTTTCAACCTTTCAAAAAACGATACCGATGTTCACCCTAGTTATGAAGATTCCGCAAACCTCTCATTCAAGAATAAATATAATAATATATAAACTATAATAACTAGCAATGCCCGATAAATTCCGTAACATCAATATTGAAATAATATTGTACAATTATTTAGCAATAACTCATAACTTAAAATTAATATTGATAAAATGTTATACTGTGGAAGAAAATGCAATCAGTTTTGCATATTTTACAACAATTATTAGACATAAGTTTTAAATATTTTAGACATAAGTTTTAAATTTTTTAAACATAAGTTTTAAACGTTTTTAACAATATTGATGATGTTCCAAATAAACTGTTTAAAACAGTTTTAAACATTTTGATTTAAATACTTGGCAATAAATACTACTCTGCTTAAAGCACAATCTCAAGCTACCACCCAAGGTATCTTCCTAACTGTCAAAATTCGTAGGTATTCGTGTTGAGTACTTTAAATTGTAATTTTATCATTGCAATATCAATGTAATGAATGAATAGGACATAACGACCCATACGTGATCACCTCATCATACATGTCCACTCAGAGTGTTTATTAGCCATCTACATCATACTATTCCTGTGGAGGATATCGTTACGGCCATTCAGAGTTTGGCGTTTTCCATTGTAAGTGTGCTAAACGTTCGCCATAGAGTACGGAAATGAGCTCTACCACTTTCTAATGTTGTCCTTGATCCAAACGAATTCAATCAGAGCATTTACCGAATAACTTCTCTTATAAACTTCAAAATAGTGATCGAAAAACCGCACCACGTTTTCCAACACAATACAAACGGTTTTAGCGATACGATCACACACGTTCCTATTGTAATCAACTGACATGGTGTGTCAAATACAGTAACGAATATCTCATAGAGAACTGCGTCAAGTCATCGGATCTACAGTAATTGAATATACCAAAGACGATACATTTAATAATGACTATGTTTACATTTGTATTAAGTTTTAAATTAATTTGTAATTATAATTACAAATTTATAATTAAAATTCCTTATTAAGTATGCTTAATAAAGAATTTTTTTTTTTAGGATAAGATTGTCGTTTTTTATTTTTATTTCATCAATTATTAATAGCGCATAAAAAGTTTATTATTCTTATTAGTAAAGGATAAGAATATGCATAATTCTATGTAAGATTCAATTTCTGAAGTTAATCGAGTAATTGAAAATGCTATAAAAAGTAAAGTGTGAGTGCGGCGATTATAGCGTAGCACTCGTCTTACCAATTATATGTGTACCAACGACAGGTTAAAATATTGGATTTTATATTTCAGAAAAATAATAGAAACATTTTATATTGCATTACAGCATATAAATATAAAAATAAACGGTTACACAAATTAAACTAACGTTTGTATACATAATATTTTTTTATGGTATCAATCGAAAACAAAAAAAAATACTTCGATCGTATTAGGTACCTACTGCGTATATTTTGTAAACCAATAACATTTTTTTAACTTCCAATACTTTACATTCGATTTTTTTCAATGCATAATATTATGATATGGTAAGATGAAAAACAATTGCTGTTTTATGAATATTCTTAATACTTGCGTATACTCGTATACTATATAAATGTCTAGCGTTTTAAATTCTCTCTTATAAGATTATTTTTTATTTTTCAATTTTTCGATTGATTCATTCGATAATTTTAAAAATAACTTTTGTTTAGTTTCATTAAAGAAGAGCAATAAAAAAAAAAATTGAAAAATAAAAAATTCAATTATGTACACTAAAATGTATTCTTCTACGAAACATTTAAACCGTAATCATAAATTCAAGAATTTAAAACTTTTTTTATTCAACAAGTTTGATTTACGGAAATCTGCAATTCAATTGATTCCCAACAGTTATTTCCCAAAACGAATACCTGAGAGAAAAAAATCATTTTGATTAACTAGAACACAGTAGAAACGCAAAAAAATTTCTATTCTACAGCCGTTTTGAAATAAGACTAAACTAATTTGCAATTTATATACCATTATGTATCAATATAAGCTTCTAAGGTAGCTGGCTCAATTAACTTGAGAACTGAATAAGCACAATGAATCATTATTAATATATGCACCAGCACTTGTTATCTCCGAGTACGCTTTTGGTGCATACAATAGAACGCTAACTGATTCAGACATAGGTATTCATTGCTACGGTTACATTTTTTTAATTGGGTTGCATTCAAAATAATCTTAGAATCATTTTTCTTCAATCCCACCGTCCACGTTATGGGTATTATTTAATATATTTTAACACAATTAGTAATTTTAGACTTTTTGTTCTGTCGGTTACCTACTATAAAGTTATACCATAAAACTGAACTAAATTTTGATTATTCTGTATGATGGTTGATTTTGGGGTAGCAGAAACCGAAATCATGATTAACATTTGTAGTAATTAGAGTTAAACTGATAGAATTATAACCCTAAAGATATTTTTGCACAGTTCAAAGATATTGTATGGAAAATAATTACATTAAACAGTAAAATTTACCTGAAATGTTGGATAGCTAACCTAATAATATATAATAGTGGTGTGAAAAATCCGGATTTACCGAAGTTCGAAAATCCGGATTCATGAAATTCGAAATCCGTAATCCGGATTCGGAGAAAATTCCGGATTTCGGAATTCAGATTAGGATTTTACTCGAAATCCGTACATCGGATTTTAAAATATTGAATTATTTTATGGGTTCCTTATATTAAAGCCTTGATAAATTCGTATTTCCTGTGAACGCCACTGTGTTTCATATGTCATACTAGCCGTGCTGCAATAAATAGAGAGACGGACGAATAAATACGTGACTAAGAACGACCGATGCACTCTCGTGAATCGCTGAAGAATAACCGACGCTACGTGTATCGTTTCGATATTAAAACGATTTAATACGGTTTCGTAATGCGGAATATCTACAATGAAGCTAATTATTTACAACGCTGATTGGACGATAAAGCTATGAGCCCTACTACTAGTAACTATGTTATAGGTCAGTGGCGATAAAATACAACAAAAAAATGATGGTATACTTTTGCGTTGCACAATTAATATTAGTATTATTACTGATACAGGTGGATATGTACCATTATCATTTCTGCCTGGACGGGACGGAATTCGGCAATTGCTGGTCCGGCCGAGTTGGCCCGAAGTGTGGATGACCGGATGACGCGATTGGTGGCAGGGGTAGGGGGAAACGAAATTGACAGACACGTTAAGAGCTTATCTAGTGTGCACGGGAACGTCGGTGGTCGGTCGGTAAATCATCCGAACGGCAGGGGGGCAGCGGTGGCTTGAGTGCAAAAGGGCGACGGCGGAGGACACGGTCGGCAGGGGTCGTGGCGAGGGACAGAGAAGAGAGAGCGGGTGAGGTGAGCGAGAAAGCTGAAAAGGTTAGTACTCGACTGGTTCGCTTGCAGCGTATTCAAATCGATTTCCTCGGCCCTGGCCGACATGCGACATAGCTCTTGCCCGTCTCACCGCGCGACCACCGAATCCCCCCCCCCCAAAAAAAAAATAAAAAAAAACCGAAATAAATAAAACCGTCGGGCACGGCGAGACCGTACCCTATTAAAAATAACGGTAAAACTCACGACTTCAGTGGCATTATTTATAACGATGCGCGCGCGCACATATGACGGTCGCGAGCAATTTGTCTTTCGGCGCCGCGTGTGCACGCGAACAGATAACGTACTCGTTCGCTCCACGGGCCGACGACACTACTACCGCGATCGCACGCCGATTATTATACGTTTTGCACACCTGTATAATCGGTTACAGTACGAGATGTGCGCTTTCCTAGGTACTCGCTTCGTTGGCCGGATAGAGCAGGGAACTTTCGAGGCAAAAGGCGTCTCGTGACATTTGGAAATGTTATCCTTTTCGACGATCTCTCCACGTCGTGACCGAATTCGTTCTGGGTTCCCGTATCAATCGTTTCGTTGCGTGCGGGTTTTAAACGAATCAAATAAACTGCATGAAAAACAATCCTAGCCAAACGTTGATATTAATATGGTACTAGTATTACGAATCGTTGGTTCAATAGTTGACACAAAAAAAAAAAAATGAAAAAAATATAATTGTAATAAATCCGGTTTTTAATTAAACCTCTCGGACTGATTACCGTACGCTAGTTTAAATAATTGGTATACAAAAACTGAAAATCGTTTTGATTTTATTGCTGATTCATTAATATTTTTACGTTATAACAATATACGTAGGTACGTAGTATAATATGAACCAAATACGACCAGGTGATAAATTGGTTTTATTTCGTTTTTTTATTTTTTTACGACACTAAAGCAAAATACCACCATAAAAATAAGATTGAAATATTATGGGTAGTCGGTCAAAATGACTTTAATTTTAAATCGTACGTGAAGTATTGAAAAAAGTAATATTCATTTTTTTTAAAAATTAACAAAACGTAAAAAATTACTCGTATTGTAGAACAAAGTTACTACGTCGTAGTAGTTTTATTTAGGTTTAAGAGAGTAAACTATAATAGATACTTAATTACTTAATTAAATTTTAATTGGAAAAAAACATCCTTAAAAAAAAAAAATAAAAAATAAAAAGAATAAACTTTGGCTGAGAAGCTTAACTTAGTTCTATTTTAAAAAATATTTTTTATGGAAATGTTTTTTGTTCGCCGGTAGTACGTATAAGCTGATAAGTATTTTATAATTTGCAAAATAAAAAGAAACAAAAACACGATTTCTTATAGAATTAAAAGTTTTAACACCTTTTGTATAAAATGTCGATAAAGTTTTTTCTTCGAAAAATCAATAAACTTTAACGTTATTTCTCAGTAAAATACTCAATATAAAATTATACTCTTATGAAAAAGTGCATTACCATTAACCATTAAAATATATTGTGCAACAATTCATCACAAAAATAAAACAAACCCACAATAAAGTTTGCCTACGGAAACGGTTTTCAATGTTAAAAAATATACAACGTACGTATTGCGTACGTCATATTTAATTAATAATACTAACAAATCAAAAATACTACACGAACTGTATGTTTATTTTCTAACGTAGATATATTTTACATCTCATGTACGTCAATCACTGAACACGTATTAGTTTTTCATCATAATTGTATTTTTATAAATCAACTATTACCCTTCATAAACATATTTTGTTATTGCGTTTTTTGTAAACCTATTCGGATTATACGCGACATGCTGTAAAATAATATCGCGGTCAGAAATATAAATTTTCCCTCTGAAATTTCACAGAGAAATAGTTATCATTTTACTCTTCAGATAATATTTTAAGTGGTCAAAGTACTCCACGTTGATAAAAAAAATTATAAATATAGATATTTTTTAAAACGTATAGAATTAATGATTTTGATACATACTGTGTGCAGGAACTTAACGCAGAAAAATGTTAAGCTAAAAAAATGTATGTGTCAACTATAGTCAAATTGGTTTTAAAAAAAATAAATTACAACGCTAAATTATAACAATTTATATAATAATTTGAAATTCGACGAGTCGACAAATCTTCTTGAAGTCTTCTAATCACTTAATCGTTCGGTACCTCAAAATCCATTAAACATTAAATTATGTATTCAACGTTTTGGACTTAAAACTACCGTGGTTATATTGTTCAACATATTATAATTAAATCGGAATAAGTACATAATGACTATTTGATCATCCCCGTCTACCGCCATCAATCCCGTTCGATGCGGATGATCAGCGCTCATCTGTACATGACGCTCTCGCTGTGGTCCACTGGGCTAATATAGTAATTGATAAACGAATAAAAATAAAAAATTTAAAAAATATGGGAATTCATTTTTTAATATTTTAAAATTTAAACAAATTTAATTGTACGCTCTGCTGTACAAGTTAATCGTTAAAATGTGATTGATAAATTTGCTTGAAATATCCATTGTGAAAAGTCACCGAAAAAAGCGTTCAAATTGAAATTTTACATTGTACTCATTTACTCGTGTGCTCTATCGTGTATAATCTGCTGCCAACGGATAGCAACATCGAAGTTAATCACAACCACGGGTCCCTTTCGAAATGCATACGACAAAACGATACGTTGTCAATGTGATGACGTGTGCGCGCTGCTGTGTCGTGTTGCGCTCGAAACCGTTTCGGACCGAAGGCTCAATGGGCCGTATGATTTGCGTGAGTGAAAACGGTGTACGAAAACACGCGTCGATATGGTTTTAAGATGGTCGAGGGCGATTGTCGTGGTCCACGGAGAAGTTTTACCGCTGGTGAACGTCTGCGGGTGGTGATAATGGGTCGATGAAAGGGTTACGGACGTGGCGCAGGGGGTGCTAAATTTACGGTGTGATTTTAAGTGGAATGAAGGAAGTTAGGGGTCCTCCTAACTGATATAATAAGGTTTGAAAACAAGAAGGATCGTGAGCCGACGTGGTGGTGGTGAAGTGCGAGAATGGGGGTAGGCGAGGAACACAAACCCGTGGGTATTGGTCTTGGAATATAATGGGTAGTGCTTGCGTGCGTATGCGTCGAAGAAGGGTTGAATAAAATGCAATTGTGTGCGCGCATATACGTAGTTATAGATGCATTATATGTTATCCTCTGTGTATAATATATAGTAGAATACGACGCCTTGTAGGCTTATACGGGCCGTGAGGGAATCGAAATTGATTGAGCATCATACGCGAAAACAGACGGTTTATAGAAGTTGATGGAAAACGTAGATAATGTCTTAAAGGAATCTTTTTGAAACGGCAAAATCGAGTGGTTTCGGTTTAGAACATATATATATATATATATATTATATACGTGGGATAAATACAACGTTAACATTATACAGTACAACATTATTGTCTATTATTATAGCGATCATCGCGTTTTCCTTAAAAACATGCATACATATTCGTTGGACGTTCATATGGCCGCATTTGCTCATGCAGTATCGAAGTACTTATGTACTTACCACTTGGTGGTGATACTGAAAAGTAAGAAATTGTCATGCAGTGCATGGGATTGGGGGGAGGGGCGCTGTCTTTGAAATCTCAACTTTATCTTGACTTTTTTGTACTTTTTGAAGAACTTTTTATAGATCATTTAATAACAGTGCCGTAGCAAACAAACATTGCGCTCGGGGTGAAACTTCAAAAAGCGCCCTTGTGCGTTTTTTAATTTAAAAAAATTATAATTATTATATGTTGTACTCAGCAATTACTTCGATTAATATAAGGGTCATGACGTTGAAGTTTTATTTAAATAAAATGTACAACGTTGACCGTTTTATCGTAAAGTGCAAATTTTTTGTTTTCGCACCCTCACGGGAATCACGCCTCGGGCACCTCTCACCACCCTCTTGATATGGCCCTGTTTAACAATACGATAGAGTTTGGGTGTTTAAATGGTATACTTATAGCAATGTCACATATTATATTAATTTATTTACATAAGTAGACAATATAAGCTAGTACAGTGCCAATTAAACTAAAAAGGTCAATGTTTGTGAAAATAATAATTTATTTCACCATAAACACATTATTTAAAATTTAAGCTTAGACCTAGGCCTTGAAAACAAAAATTAAACTGCAATTCATTTATTGGTTTCTTTTGCAGTAGTGAACCTACTTACCACCTTACAAATGTTCTTTTATACAATTTAAACTATAAATATTATAAAATGAAGTATTATTCTCAAGGTTTCGTCTTCAGATTTCTGTTTTCGGTATATTTTATTAAATTTCCAATTCGAAATTGCTGATGCGACCATTACAAATCAAATAATCCTCAAAATAATCTTTCGCTATCGCGGTTCGATTGAAAAACATGATACATAATTTGGTACACCGTTGTAGAACTATATATCGATCCCTATGAATACGTAATACGCGATTAAAAGTAATCAAATATTGAAATGACGCACGCGCCCGCGACGTTTTAATGAAAACAGAGCGAGCGTTGGGTAGGTGCGCGAAAGTTATTTCACGCTAACCGGAGTTGGAAATATTTATCATCTAAAACCCCCCTCGCATATATTACAAGTTTTGGCGTATCCAGCTTTTGTCGCATTAACCACGTACGTTACGAGGGCCGGATGTCATGGGGCGGCCCGGCGAGGGCTATCTAATCTCGTCGCGTTACCGCTGTTCGCAATTAATTATGGTCGAGTGTCGGGCGTCGTAAGAACATAGTTAAAACGTCCGGAAAAGCCGTCGGCCGTGATACGTCGGACGCGACGAGCTGCCGAAACCTTTGGCGAGCGGGTCCTCCGGTGATCCCTTACGTTTCACATCGAACGCAAAACAGTTTCTCGCGTAGTGTTACGAATCCGAAAAAGGGCTTCCGGGAAAACGGCAAATCTTGTATCAGAACCGATATGCGTTCCAGTGACGCGCGCACGGCGAACGGTGTACGGATACGATTGAAAACGTGCACAACTTACTAGATTTATGGTTCAGCGAGTACGGGACTCGCGCGGAAAAAAATCAGACAACAGCTCGACAAGAAGGGGACCAAATCGCAAAAACGAAACGTTTTTTAAGGTCGTCTCGCCAGGGTGTCAGCCGGAACGCCGTTTGCCGGGCTAGGGACGTTCCGAAATCAAAACGATCCACGAATATAGACATGAAAAAAATCATAATATTAAAAAACAAGAACTGCTTGGCTTATTATTTTGTAATGTAAAATAATTAAAAAATGTATATTGTTGCTTTAATTATGTTGAAAAAATAAAAATAAAAATATAATTTGTATTGAAACAACTTATTTTTTCAAACTTCAAAAACTATTTATTTTCACAATCGAACAGGATGAATCACAAATTGTATTAAATTTATATGTATGATTCTATTCATCCGTACATGAGTTTATATAGAAAGCAGCGTACTTAAAAATAAATATGAATTACCTTTTGAAATTTAAAACTTTAAATTTTTAATGATCGTATTGTGTGTTCAAAGACCCGAATTTGAAGCCATTAATATTCTGTTTTGTTATTTCCATTCCAAAGATATAAGCTTTTAAAGTTGAAAAGTATTTCTATTCACCCTTTTTTACGGTACTCCGCGCATGACCTAACGGAATCGCGAGGGTGGCGGCGTGCTACCAACTTCGACCGTAGGAGCGGTACCTTGTCGCCGGTTCCCGTGCGTCCAGTTGTAAACCATTCGGTGACCATTGGCACGTTTAGAATCGCAATTGAAATTTCGAATTGAATTCGAAAATCGACAACGCGCTTGGCGGACAGCAATGACGATCGGGACGCGATACGCGGAAGTGCGACGTCGCCAAGATGGTTTCCCCCAGTGCGGAACACGTTTTGAGCCCTACGGTTTTCCAGTGTTGCTGTACACCAATAAATGTTGAAGCGATACCGTTCGTATGATGTGCGTTTTAGTCGCGTTTTAACAAAGATAAATTTTACTCGTGACGATTTCAATCGGTATGCCGTTTTAAGGTATTCTTATAATTTAGACAATTGGAATTATTTAGAAAATCGTCATATATAATATTAAAAAAAAACCTATTAAACCGGATATAAAAGAAAAATTAAATAACCCTTGGTTTGCAATGGTAAAAAACCACGATTGAATAATTTAATTAATTTAATAGCATTGATCGTTTTAATTTGATACTATATCAACATTAAGTTACCACTCCTTTCCCTTACACAGGAGATTTAGTAACATTACTGGTCGAATCGTAGTGTGAACGAACATAAAAAATAAAACGGATAACGTATATTTTTTAGGAACAACAAGAGTTAACCGGAGAATTTTGACGAGGCGAATGGTCCACTTAAAAAAATATAAAAGAATAAACAGCAAAAAACAAGCGTGAAACAGCGGTGAGTCCGCCGTATTTTTGGTAATGAAGAGTTATTGTACAGCATATCCGAACACTGCACGTCCCTTAAACTCACTCTTTGGTGTTTCGCTGTGCAGCTCTCGCGCACACACTACACTCGATATTATATTACAACTCTCCGGAACGATAAAAATGTCCACGGCTAAGGATATCGGATTTCCTGTTTGGTCGTTTACAGAAGTTTTGAGTTTCCTCGGACGTCGGGACGTCACATACGTATAATATTTACGCCGGTCCACTGGGAACATTATACCTATTATCGGATCGGTTGCGACGCGTAAGGTGTCCGTCAACCAATTTTCCCGTACGTACGTCGCGATCGCCGAGTTCAGCAAAAATTTGTTCTCCATGTGCTTGATGCATCCATATAATATTGCCCGTGCTTAGGTCACAATATTGGTGTTTCATAATAATCTTGTCTGGTCCGCGTGTGCGGTAAGCTCTTCGACGGTTCTCGTGATTCTGCGAAAACTGCGATTAAACCGGCACGCTTAAGTTCTAAAAATATTATCATCGATTTTTCAGTTTTTCGAACTTTACGTTTAACTCTAAACTTCAGAGTTAAACGTTAAGTTCGACAATTTTTTTTGACTTGACCTAACGCCTCCCGAAATAAAATCCTGACTACGTCCCTGTTATGAACAACGGAAGTTAAATGTAATCTGTCCGCCCATTTACCGAGTGTGTGTGTACATTGTTGTTATATGGTATTATCAATGTCTGTGCACGTTTCCCAAAAATGTGCTTTTCATCAAACATATCCATAAATACTACTGCAATGGCGACTGGTATTCTCGAGTACCAACTGTAAATTATTTAGTAAAAAACTATATTATTTAACATGCACATGACGTAATGGTACTTGTGCGCTGCTCTATATACCGTACAAAGAGTTTCGAGCTTTGGTCGGTTTACGTGAAAAATATTATAATATTCAACGATGTATTGGATTTGTTAAAATCTCTTTAAACGTACATGCGAAAGGAAAAAACTACATAGTTCGACCGTTTCGAGTATTTGACATTTTGTCGAACACTTTTTACGATTTGTCATTGATATTGAAGAAATTACAGAGAAAATTTTTTTTTTTTAATTTTACCATTTAGTTGAGGGCAATTTCCGAACAAAAATATATACCACTCGTATAAAAGATTTTCTACGTGAATATTAAGAATTTTAAAATCATATTACTTTTTCAGTTCGACTCTGAGGTAGAGGCAAATGATTATTTTAATGGAAAAATAAAATTGGTGTTTTAATATCATATAATTAAAATGTCCATTTTTACTCTAAACGATGAAATAACCCCTGTGTCTACGGCACCCTCCTTTTCGAAATTCAAAACTGCAATGAGAAAATGTATGTATTATTGGTAATTTCACTTTTTCCGAATTTTCTTGAATTATATCTGCACAGATGTTGAACTTTAACCATGATAAAATACTTACGTCCAGAAAAATAATGTATTACCAAAGCGCAAACTGAGTACGAACTTAACAGGAACTGACTTGCGTAAACGTTTCAATATGATTTCTAATTAACGTGTGAATGACGGTAGTTCGAAAACTAATATTATTAACGGTTAAATTTCAACTTGAAAGTCATAGTCATGTACTGGCGACGTTGTAGAGATATCTCGCTCGTTCATTTTATTTATAGTGCACCATGTGTAATATCTATATTTTATTATAATAGTTTTTATGAGACGTGAAGAATGTTACTCAGTTGTCCCTTAAGCCGACCGATCAATCATGCTCTTGTATGAATTTGACTTGAGTTATTTTTATTCCGTTGTCCTCTGGTATTGCTTTATTATATATTACGAGTGTACCGCGAAATTATACTGCTCATCGCTGCAACGTATTATGTATATTATGTAAATTATATACAATTATTTATACAGTACAACTGACGGTTTAAAGCATTCGATCGTAGCATAGCGCTAGTGTTTTTTCGGGACATTCATTAATTAGATGTTTTATTTATCAGTGTCGGTACAAGTGACGTTTTCGAACAGATATATTACAATAGTAGACGTTAAGCGCTTTTTTTGTTAGGTATAAACGATACTAATAAAAATCATGCTGGCCAATAATATCGCTTATCATATATTAAAATGTCGATAATACAAAATACATTTGATACAATTAAAATCTGTGTTGTTTCTTTTATTCGTGTTTTGTAGTGATTAAACAAAGCAATACAGTATAAGTCATTGGGTAAAGTAACAAAAAATTATACTAACTAATCAGCGGATAATTTTATTAAAAATTTTCAAATTTATTCACTATGACTCGTAAACGATTCAAAAGACATTTCCTAATTTTTTGATACATGGCATTTGTGCTTCTGTATTTGTTGAAGCTTTATGAATGAAGTCATTACGTATTATCATTAAGTTTTATTTTATTTTTATAATGAAACACCGTGGTTATATTGAAATATTACTTTCATTTTTAATCATATTAAAAATATAATTATAACTTTCCATTTGTTAGCGATTGAATCCGATTTTTTCCGTCTGGGATGGAAGACGCGTCTTGGTACCTTAATTTAAATTTTAACTCTACTAATATTTTTGTCTTGAATCAATACTATAGTATTAGGTATTATAATTTTGCTTAGTCAAAAACTGCTTTTGGTATTTTTTCATATATATTTAATTTATCTTTATAAAATATGAAATGAATCCTTAATTAAGAACAATATTTAAACTTATAAGTTACGAATAAATACTATAAATTGGTATCATTCGTATAAGATTATAAATACAAAAATATCTTCTTTCCTTCACTGTAGTAAATTAATACATTTACAAATAATTTCAATAAATTAAAAACCACCCTTTAGCTGTTCTAATGATATTCTAATTTTAATTTTACTTAGTTTCAAATATTTATATACCATGCATTTAACTCGCTATTTTGTTAAATATATCATACTCTTAGGTACGTTATTTATTTTTAAATGATGAATATTCTAAAAACATGAAACATTTTGAATTTTTTTTTCACATTAGATTTATATATACGCATTGTAATCGGTTCAATAAAATGTATACCTTATTTCGTAAAAATATTTTTATAGAATTTTCACAACCTGTGATTCAACGTGTAGTATATCATACAATAGTTTTATAGAAGATAATTTATTTAACGCAATTCATTATTTTATCACACAAAAACTTAAACAACTTCAAAAGTAACAATTCTCTAAAGATTTTACTAGAATTATTTGAAGTATGCCATACTTGAAAACGTTTGCTGCTTTTTTTTTTTTTTTTTTTTTTTTAATAGCATGTGCAAGTATGCTCATATGCAGAGCCGAATTAAAAAAAATAGTGATACTTGGATAACTTATTTTTGGAGGTCCTAATTTTACAAAAAAAATGTATTTTTATAATATGTTGATTGATATTTGTTAATTAAATAAGAAAATATAATTTCTTGAAGGCCAAATTTACATTAGATACTAAATTTATTAAAAAATTCAATTTAGTTAAGTGTTAAAATATAAAATATGTAGTAATAATACAAAAATACAAACAAAAGATTACTTAAAATATTTTTTTCTAGATTTAGTTTAAGCAAAAGTTTTTAAAGCGTCATAAAATGAGAAATCTTTATATATGTTATTTTCAATTGACATAATTGTTTAATGTTTAATCGATCAACAATCTGCGTAGAGCTTATTCAATTTTTAATAAAAGCCAATTTTGAAAATGTACGTTCTTCTTCATAATTTGTTAAGAATATGGTCAAGTATAATCGAAATGGAATAATTATATTTGGAAAAACATTAATGAGGTTTCGTTCATAAAGAAGTTTTGCTATAGCACCACAACTCTCAATATTTGAAGAAACTGTTTTGATATAACGATAAAAATGAGACTTCTTTATTTTTAAGTTATCATTGAGATCATTATAGTAAATTTGAATAAAATTATTTAATAAGCCAATTTTTCTGGTTCACTGTCGGTTTTAAGGTAAAAATTAAAATTTAAATCGAGGAAGAAACAGATATTAAGAATTTAGTCTTTTGTCAAGTTCATAAACCAATTAATTTATATAAACAAAGTAATATTTAATACACGGTTTTCATAGATAATTTAAAATGATTAATATAAATGTACTTATATTACATATCAGCTTATGACAGCATACACAGAAATAGTCTGTATAATATAATGAAAGAATTTGGATTCCCAAAAAAATTAATAAACCTAACCAAGTTGGCCATGGAAGGTGTGAAGTACCAAGTGAGAGTAGACAATATTATGTCGGAAACGTTCAGCGTCGAAACGGGACTAAAACAGGGGGTTGCATTTTCCCCATTATTATTCAATATAGCCTTAGAAAAGGCAGTAAGAGTATTACAGAACGAAGCTAGGGGACTAAACGTGGATGAACACCAAATAAAAGTGCTAGGGTTTACAGATGACCTCAATATACTAGGAGACTCCTTGGATGATACAGTGAGAGCCACTGAAATACTAGAACGTGCAGCAGAACGAATAGGACTGCACATAAACACAGATAAAACAAAATTAATGGAACTCCTCAGTAGAGAAATATCGCCGGATGTGATGGAAACGATACCCTATGAGAAAGTTGAAGAGTTTCAGTACCTGGGCGTACTTTTAAGTACGAAAAACGATTGGTCTCGTGAAATAGGGTCAAGAATAACAAAATCAGAGAGAGCGTTTTTTACCTTGCTAAAGTTCTTTAAATCTAAACTATTCTCCATACGAACAAAGACAAGACTTAATACATCAATAATAAGGCCGATACTAACATATGGGTGTGAAGTATGGACCAATACAAGTGTAACACAACGAAGACTGTGGACTTTTGAAAATAAGATATTGAGAAGAATATGTGGGCCAATCAGGATCCGAGGACCAGCCAATGGCGCAGAAAGTTCAACCAAGAATTAAAGGAAGAATTAAATATAGTTACAGTTAATGGATTCATAAAGAGTCAAAGGACTAGGACATGTTATGTGGCGTAACACAGATGCATTAACCAAGGTAGCATTAAATTGGAAGCCGGAAGGAAGAAGGCCACGGGGTCGTCCTCGGAAAAGATGGATGGATGTCGTGGAAAAAGATTTGGAAGTCCTTGGAGCACAGAATTGGAGGGAGATAGTACAGGATCGAGATAAGTGGGATGATTTAGTAATGGCGGCAAAAACTCTTGGAGAGTTATGAAGGCCAGAAGAAGAAGAAGAAGAATATAAATGTACTGACCTTTAAATAAATATTTTTAAAACAATTATTTTTTTTTTTTATAATTATACATCTATAATTGTAAAAAGTCTATAAATCTATACATTTTTTTTTTGGGACACCTTTTTTTTTTAAGGCCCATGGACTATAAAATAACCCACATAACCTTCCCCTTAACCCGGCTCTGCTCATATGACATTATTTCATGAATACATTAAAAATCATTAAGCAAACGAAACAAAAAAAAAGTAAAACATTGAAAACAAAAGCAAATACAAAACTATATCGGTTATGAAAACAAAAAGTATGCATTCAAAGAGGTATGGAAGACGATTCACTGCGGTGATCGGAGGACGTAACAGAATGTGTTTGATAATTCCAACGCCAAACCGTAAAACGTACAATAACTTTGGTACATGCGACTATTAGTGCCGAATACACGAACCAAAGAAACAAGTCACGCAGCAAAATCGAATCGAACGTGTTTATAATATAACTTTCCACTGCAAAATCTAGAAGTGCAAGTCGAAATGTTCCACAGAACACAAATCGTTGACGGGCTATATAAACTACGTTTTTATTTATTATTTTTATTCAGACGATGAAGTTTAAACGCAAAAATACATTAGGACTCAAGAAAATACTGAACATTTGAATTTTTTGGGGGGGGGCGCTCGATTATTACCGTAAAATCAAAAAACATTAGATCCCAAGACCGAACATCCCGGCATCGCGTTATTATCTTCCAGTCGCGTGGCCGTGAAGAGGAAAAACAAAAGCCCGCGGTGGAACGATCCGAGGACCCGCGAACGTGTACTGCACCGTGTACGACGAGTAGGAACACGGTGCCGGACGAAGAAAGATCACCGTGGACGTGCGCTATAAATTACAATATCATCGTGTCGCGTACGGCTCGTCGGACGCGCACGTGGGAAAATTAATTAAACTCGAACTCGCTCTGTCCCGCCCGACGTTTACTCGTCCCTCCGTGCCTGGTGCCCGTACACTGCCCACGCGGGAATACGGGACGAGAGGTCGGTCGTTCGACCGTTCGTCATTAATAACATCGTTCGGTGCCCCGGACCCGGATGATTGATACGTTTAGAATAAAAAACAAAACGCACAAACGGACCGCTGTTTGTTCTGTTCGTTATTATATCGTCATAACGTTGTGCACCGCGTGCCCTTTACATGCCGCGTTGGTGTCGCGTGTAGGAAGATTTCGAGACGAAATAATTATCGGGTAACGAAACGATCGTTATTGTTCGCGGGTCGTTGTTTTTTCCTCTTCTTCTGGCCACCGTCGTCTCGCCATCAACCGCCGTCAGTCAACGTCTCGCCGCGTCTCCGTCAGGTCGTCCTGCTGCTCGTAATCAGGGCCGTAGCAAGAGGGCGATTCCTGGGAGAGCGCAAAAACGAAAATCTTGCGTTTAATGTTTAAAATTACAACGATCAACGTCGTAAATTTTGTTTACAAAATCTTTAACATCCTTCGCGTTAGTCAAAGCAATCGTTGAAAATAATATATAATAAGCGTAATACCTTTAAAATTAAAAATACATAAAGACGCGTTTGAAGTTTCGCCTCGGACTCAATGTTTGGTGCACTGCTCGTAACCGTTTCGATATGTCGCGTTAAGACGGTGAACGTTGCGATACGTTATCGTTATCTCATAACCTCAAAAACCTCATAAAATATATCATACCGATATCGTAACATACCGTTTTCTCACTCTCGCGGTGTCAAAATATCCATCATCGTTTTCTCGTCGTTTAACATCACGAGGAGCGGTTTGATATCGTTTTCGATGTACCCGTACAGCTGTATGGATATCAGCAGTTTTAAAAATACACAAAAAGGAGCAGGCGTCCCAAATCTCCGGTTCTTTGTTCACATTAGTGGAATTTTAGAGAACCATTAACCTTACCACTATTTACTTCACGTTTGCTTTACGATGGTTCCTTTGTTTTCTCCGAATGTATACTCAGCTTGTCGTGACTAGCGTTAAAATTCTAAGGTAGTCGTAGTCCTATCCCGTACAAAAATGCTAATCGTCAAAGAAAATTGATTTAAAAAATAATTACAAGTTGAAAAATAAAATAAAATCCGATAAGAATATCGCACGCATCGCAGAATTGTATTTGTGCAAAAATCGTTTATTTCGCGCAAAGATCGTACGAAATATTCGAAAGAAAAAACGAAAAAAAAAGTGATTATGCTGCTCACGTATCTTTTTTTTCTGTTCGCCTTATATAGTCTTTACACACTCTCAATTCAATCGTTCGTTGGTCGGAGTTTAAAAAAATTACTGTGCGCGAATCAAAGAAATCGGTATAAAGTATCGCTATAACACTAGGATTGAAGACAATTGAAGACGTCTCGAGTGTTACTTAGTAAGTGGACATTAAACCGAAAAACGTTCGCATCAAAGAGTGAGCGTAAAAGATAATGCACGTTTTGTGAACATTAAACGGACATTATGTCGGTGGACTATCACCGTTTTTTCGTTCGTTCCGTCTTCGCCGTGTTGGGTTTTGAAAACCAGCGCCACGCGTTTCACCCGGTGCAATGTTTTACGATTACGAGTTACTTCGACGCGCGAATTAAGAGACACGCTTAACATTATTTTTTATTTTATCACTCATAAGCAATATATTAGTAGTTGTAAACTTATTTAATTTGCCTGAAAAAAAAAACCAGAATCGTGACTCATTTATTAATATCGTTAAGAAGAGATGAGGTAATTATGCGAAAAGTTTAGTAAACAGCAGTCACAGATGTAAAAGTTTTTTTTTTTTTATGTAATTTTTTTATGAACGTATTTTAACACGGCGTAATTGCACTGCCGTTTGAAAATCGTTATTGTTCGTACACTTAGAATTAAACACTAGAACGTCTGTTTAGTTTGTTCGTCATAACGCGGTTAGCAACGGTATGATGATAAAACTGTTTAATCGTTTACATTATCGAGTCTCGTACAATAATACTATTGTATAGCGGCGGACAAATAATTAACATCGCTGTGATAACACTTTGCGTACGTTTTAGAATATACTCTGGAAAAAAACAGTTTTTATCGTAGTCATAACACTGTCTCGTTTAACGATCGCACAACTTCGGTCGATCAAACGACGGTTATGACTCATAACTTATGAGATATAACGATCGAGTTTCGTAGTAAAAAAAAAAAAATGCATTTAAAAAAAATCACTGTAAAATCATATAGGAGTACGTATTATGTTATCCACACGCACGGTACACAGCATACTCTAATGAAATTAGATTGCAGTGCCGGTGCGGATTGATGGGGCTGGTCAACAACCTATCATTAATAATAAGCTTGGGTTTTCTACTCTTTTCGACTTAATTATTATCGCCGTCACATTGGCGATCATTCATGAACCGCGTCCGAAAAACCCGCGGGCTAGTGCCTCGAATTCTTCGACCGCGCAAGTGATCCACGAGATTATCGTTCCTCGTGATCGCCGTGCAGGTGCGACGGACGATGCCGACGAAACGCAATAATTGTGTGACTTGCCCCGGCCAGAGCGTATCGGATCGGGACGCGTGGGCGCAATAGTAACAGTACGGTCTCGTACTGCGCGAAATATTACGATCATTATTAAAACGCGCCACTCCGCGTTATTATCCGTTAGATCTTAATCTTAATAACTGTTATGATTCATCCGTTAACGCGAGCGGATCCACCGACGGTGTACTGGCAAAAGGGTGACGGCCTTAAAACTCGTTTAATTCTCACTAATTCGACGGTAATCCGAGCCCCCGTCGCTGTAAGGGACATATTACAACGTTATGTAACGGCGTGTGTGCGTCTTGTTTCTGGGTCCCTTTCATCCGGAGCGCGCATCATCCATCTATCATACCACACGCGCGCGCACTGGCGCTCGTGTGTCGTTTTAAACTCCGACACGGTTGACATCGTCGGCAATGGAAACAAACAAAAAAAACAACATGTAGACGGATGAAATGTGTATAGTACACTGCATCCGTTGCACCACGCGGTACGACAGCGTATTACGCAACAAACCTCAGCAGTGTTTCTCAACTTTTGCGACGCACCATAAAAAAAATCAAGGTAATGATCGAGAATAAAAACATCTACGGTGTCATGTTGTGCGCGTGTGTTAATATTTTATTTCGATCAGAATTCTGTATGACGATGTGATATTCAAAAGCGCGCCCTGGGCGGAACTCCACACAGATCGAGGACGATACGGTATACATGAACGGGGACGTATTATGTGGGTGCGTGACGCGTGATTGTGATCGTGTCCGTAGATCTAAATATAAGATTATTAGTTTTTTACGATTTTGAGGTAGAAAAACTATAACGACCGAGACACAATCGTTTAGTGTGAACTCATAGTAAAAGCTGCTGTTTTTGTATTAAAGATAACACGATTTACGAAGTGGTATATTTTGTTACTTTTTCGATCACTTATTTCAATAATTTTCATAGCTAAACAAAAAACATAACATTTTACAAACATAGATTATATAAGTATGAAAATGTACAACCTAAAGCGCCACCAAAAAAATTTTATTTTGTATTTTATTGTGTACACGTTTGGTGACCGTTTTGAAAGTAACCAAATTACACTTTTAATGACTTTTTTCACGAACAATAAATACACATATTATTCATACGATCATTATAAATATTTTCCAAATTTCAATCCCAAAAATAAGAATTATCAAATGAGAATATACAAAGTAAATTTTAATGGAAAAATTATATTTTCAGTTTTAACGTGCTTTTTAATATTTGCACTTTAAAATATTGTCCGTTGCCCACCAGTTGGTGACTCAAAATCTAAGTTTCTCCTTATTTTAACCCGAAAGTTGCCTACATCAAATAATATATCGCGATATATTAACTGTCAATATTAATAAATACATTAAGCGTATGATTATTCGTTCTTTGAAAATCGAATTTTTATCGATTGAGTTTACCTATAGTTTTAATTTTACAAGTTTCTCTTTCAACATAAAAGTCTTTATGTTTATTATAAAAAATATGTACCTAGCACGAAAAGGAAAAACTGTTACTGAAAGTGCACGTTTACTTTCTGAGTACTTAATCGTATATAATGATTATGTAAAAATAAAAATGAATTTTACAATATATTGTTATACAGAGTAGTATGAAATATTGAATTTTTCACATTTTTGTTTAATATGAATGAATACTAAACTGAAATGTTTGATATTTTTATATATGACTGTTCTCGACATTAAATACTTAAAAAAGGGGTTGTATTTTTTTCGTCGATAAAGTTCTATTTCAAAGCGTTCACTTTGAAAAGGGTCTAACACAAAAAATTTATTTTTTCAATCATACATATAATATCATACAATAGGTATATAATTTATTTTTCAAAGAAAAAATATCTTTTTCAAATATTATATTTATATTTGTGTGTAAAATATGTAATAAAGTCATGAAACGTATTGGATTAGAGTTCATAAAAAATGCTTTTAATAACTGAGTACATATGATCATTTTCGTTGGTAGCCAGAACATAACTTTTTAAACTTTGAAATAAATCATCTACGTTGCCAACCGTATTTATATAGCTCAACGAATACAGATTTTAAACGGGATTCAATTGCTCTTCGATTGGTTAACGAAACATATTTCGGAATTTCAACCGTTTTTGTTTTCATTCGTACATTAATCAACCATCAACGAATGAAAATTCAAACAGAAGTACATTTTAGATCCTTAAAATATCGTTAAGTCAACCGTTCGTTTGAAATTGATGTGTTAACGCGTCCAGGGAGCGAGAACAAATAAAATTAAACGGTTAAAAAAAAAAATTACGCCTGGGCTTTAACGGGATGGTTCTACACGGGTAATTATTGTACATGCCAATGGTAAACGAGTAGTTTTACACACGCTTAAAATAACATTTCGTCCGGGGATGGATGGATGGGAGGTGAACAAGGAAACAGAAATTCGAAACCGACCTTACGAGCAATAACGCCGCGCGTTTTCGACGGATCGATCGTAATCCCACTCACGGGCTTGCGGCGCGTTCCGATCATACGCAATTAGTGGTAACAGGCCCGGCTTAAAGGGTAGGTGACATAGGCCCACACCTAGGGCGGCATTTAACATTTCTAAACTATGGAAAAAATTACTTAGTACCTACTCATATCAAATCATGTGTAGTAAAAAATAAGACTCAAAAAACCGTTTTATTTTATTTAAATTAGCAATGGTTTACTTGTCTACAAATGTATTAATCTAATAAACTGTTAACTTTATACGAATAAATATAATGAACTCAGAATTAAGTCTGCTTTAGTATTGTTTTTGTAAAAACAATGTTTGACGTAGTATTTACATGTAAGGGGCGGCGAAACTTAAGTTAGGTGTAAGTAAACGTTTGAGCCGGGTCTGACGATACGTTACGGTCGCGATGCGACGGACAAAAAAAAATAAATAATTCAACCCCTTTTTTTTCACGTCAGTTCCTGCAGCGGATGACCTATGCGCGTGCAGCTCACACCATTATCACTAGCCGTAGCGGTTTTAAGTCAGTGTATCCTAACGAAGATCGCACCCCTCCTCCGGCATTATCTTACGCTATAACAGTAATAATTATTCCTCCGGAGACACTCGCGATTATCTGGAACTTGGCCCGGCCCGTTGCGTCGCGACCCCAAAATTCCTCGGTCGATGGAACGAAGCCAGTGGCAGGAATGTCCCTCGCTTATTCGCTCCGAAGTCCTAAATCTGACTTAAAGTTTGTGTTCGTGCGGAATGACGTGGCGCGTGTGGTGCGCACACGCGCCGAGCGCGTACACGCGTAATAACGTGCTCAAGTGTTTACGGATCCGGATGGGGTGTTGTTTTCGGTTTAATTAACCGAACACGGGGACCCTCGGCACGATCGCGTCAAGAACAATAGTAACACTGACGACGGATTTTAAATATTATTTTTTTTTTTATATCGCGCTATTTCGTACACGTCCGCGTCAACAGCATGACGTGGTAAGCCCGGAACTTCGAGTTTATTCAACCAATTTGCGAAACGTATGCGCTTCGTTTACACTGCGGTCCTGCGCCGGCTACAGAAATAGTTTTCAATACCAAGAACAATTGTTAACGATTAGTTTCTCGTAGGACCCGTATAAGGACGGCAGTTGTCCTTTATTAGTGAAGTAGTCCAATCACTTTATTTATTCAGCTTGAGGACGGTTGACGTCCAACGAGATAGCCTTTATTCGGAACATATTGTGCGTGACCGACGCATTGTTTCGCGGCTTTTTGAACAATTTTTATTTTCTCAAACAACTCTGCTCACATTGCGGTATAGTCGCAATGTACAGCACTGAAATCCAAAAGAATGTTGCAAGATGTCTAATGTCTTAGCGGTATATTTGTGGGTTTGAATTACAATATTGAAAACATAAAAAGAAATAAAACAAAATCTCAACTTAAATATGACTACGATAGATTCTCATACCCTTCCAGCACAACACAACATCATTGTATTATAGTCGTCTAAAATGCCTTAATATTTTAGTGTAGAAATCAACAAAATACAGAAATCGTGTTCATCGGTCAACAACTCGTGTTGCAATAGGTTTACCTCGACGCGATAACCAGTATTGTGTTGTTGTTTTACATTTGCAAGAGGACATAAATCATTTCATTCAGAAAATGGTTCAAAGAGGAACGGTTAAGTAAAAAAAAAAAAAAAAACCTAATAAGTAATCGAAATTTTGTGAAAATACGAACGTGCTGTGAATTCGATGGCGGTGATTTGAAGTTTGTTTTAAAATAACAGAAAAACAAAAAAATAAACTACTGCCCAACCCACCAATTTGTGTCCGATTTCCAATCTGTATTTCGGTGCGGTTCGGTAGCCAAAAAAATCGTTTCCAGAAAAAATAAAACACACAACTCTCAACTTAAGTCCACTTTTAAATTTGAAATAGTTCACGTATAGGAAAATGTCCCGGTAGGCCTCGGTTACATTATATCATTGAGAACTGTTATAAAAACTTCGTTGAGCATCCACTTTGTACACGGAGTTGATGGACAACGGCCGAACCATATAAGCCAACAATAATTTCTTCGAGTTAATAATATTGATTGATTAGTATGTGAGCTATTATTATTATTATTATTATTATTAGTATTTAATGTGAGTTGAACCGATATTTTTGCCGGGTTAATAGGACCAGACTTTATATTTCGGTCCACGATTAACAGCAAAAATTCTGTAGGCTTTTTGTATCACACATTGGCATAAGTCTTACGCACAACAATAACGAGTAGAATACATCCGTTTCCCGAACAACGATTAGATTGTCATAATACATTCGTTGTACAAACATGATATCAATCATTTCCGCTTTCATTAAAATTTAACACAACATTTACTTTAACTTTGACTATGATTTAACTATGAATTTAGTATGACAACAAAATCATTGTTAGGAAAACGATGTATTTTACTCATTTTTACTCTTCACTTGATGAGGGGACATCTGGCGTAACGTTTCGGACGAAATTTTATCATGACCTCCAACAATAAGACATTATAATGTCAAAATGTTGTCCATAATTTCCTCTAACAATGAACGACTTAACAATAGCTTCAGAATACAAATGTACACTAACAATGCCAATAGTTAATTCCTTAATAAAATTTGAAACAACATTATTACCTCAATCGTAACTAAAAAATAGAAACTGATTGATGGAAAATATATTATAAAAAATCAAAAATCTGTCACTTCAACTTTAAACTTAGTATAAACTGAGTCAAACTTTGAAAACAAAAGTGGGCGAAATGATTATGACAATAAAATAATAATAATAATAAATATAATTGTACATTATATAAAATAAGAATAACATAATTGAATTGAAATATAAATTAAAAGTAAAAGTAAATTGATTTAAAATTAGTATATATAAATATATTAAAAGATGCTCATTAACAGTGATAAATTTAACGATGGTGACGATAATGATATAAAACACGCCCAGTTGATTCGTTAAAGATAATAAAATATCTATGAACACAGACCAAATTCGAATAATTCAGATTTCTCTTGTTTAAATCTTTGCTAAGTAATATATGTCAAGAGTCCTTTATCAATGGATATTATTCAGTGAAAAAGTTACCTACTTTTTATCTTCAACTCTTATTTCATGGATTTGGTAATTCAATTGTTTATGTTATTTTATTTTTTTTATGTACAAATTAAATTGTAAATACAATATTTTAAATACTTGATTCTTTGAAATTGTAAACAGTAAATTTTATTCCAAATTCATTAATTCACAATGATTAACAGTCGAAAGATATTGTAACAAAACAAAATATTTCGACTTCCGATTCCATACCGTATGAATATATAAAATAGTTCATTGCTATACGGTTTAAAGACACAGAAGAAATCTCTATGTACTCGTATATTCATCATAACCATAGTTGAAAATTATAATATAATTTTCAATTCAAATAATCGTTCCATTTTTTCTTATAATAACTACATCAAAAATAAAAATAAATTATAATTTAAATGTTAGTAAAAACCAATACAATAACTTTGAATATTTAAAAAAGACCTTGAATAGAATTGGTTGAAAATAAACTTGTGTTAAATTTTGTTATCTTAAAAGAAGAATCGGTAAAGTTAAATTAAAAAAATAATTGAATAAATGTTTTGTGTTTATGAAAAAAAAACTATCGACGAGATTATTATAATAAACTAGCAGAGCAGATAAAATTTTTGTATTTTTAGTTTCTCAGAATTCGATGACATTTCCATGTCAACTTATTCAAAAATGCGTCATAAAACGAAAACATTTTTAGAAAATAATTATACTGTCCACGGCAATAATGAATATTTACGAAACGAGTAACATATAGTGCATTGGTTTGTCAGGCATTTCGATTTTCCCGTTCACCCCATCAGCTTGCGCTTCGAGGTTTTTCGGGAAGGAGATGGCAGGTAACGGACAGGTTACGATAAAATTCCCGTCATCTCAAAGCTTAAAAAAAAGTCGACTACCTACTCCTCGTAAAAAAAATACTACCACCAATACATCATAAAATAAAAAAATTCAAATGCATATTAATTTTTATCAATACCGCCCGTGGTAAAAATGTTTCAGAAAATACACGTACACGCACGATCGATAGCTCGTGAAATAAAAACAAAATAAAATGTACAATTTTCAATCGAGATTTCGCTCATGCGAAGAAACAATTTGTTCAAAAACGAGTATTTTATTGTTGTTGCAACTTTGTTAAAATGTTAATACCGTTTGATCAAACTTCACACGAGACGAAACGATTACCAGTGTTGTTATTATTTAATATTTGAACCCAGATAATTTAATTGTGATTTCGATCTCTTATAAATTGTAATCGTAATAAAAAAACATTATAATTTTTTTGGCTGTGTCGAAAGATCAACAAATTCCAGATATTAATTCGTAACTATGGATACCATTAAAAATATGTTTACTTAAACGGTTTTATTAGTTATTGAATCACAACCCGCTTTGACATCAAACCAGTCAACGCATTTGATTAAACTTTGAGTATAATAGTGTATTTTGAAAGTAATTATATATAGACAATGGCGACTAACGTTAGCTGTGATGTTGCGAACCATGAGAATGTTAAGCAAATCATTTACAGTCCAAAGAAATGCTCGATTTGTAAAAAAAGATGTTTCTTTCGACTAAGAAAAATGATTAAATGCATAGGTGAGTAAAGTATTTTAGTACAAGAAATGTAATTGCTATATTTTTATTGTATATTTAATGTTTATGAAATTGTGTATAATATACATATACACTAGCGTAAATATTCATGATGAATTTCTAATTAAAACATAACATTATTTTTCGACAGCTTGTAAAACGGTTATGCACAGGAAGTGTTTTGTGGCGGCCAATCGATCGGCACGCAAAGTGGCGGTGGACCATCGCTGCATTTGTACCGTTGTTTCTGCAGTGGTGACGGACGAATGGGTTCTGCCGTCAGAGAAGGCAGACAGGAAAGATGATCTGTTGCAGGTGAGTGGAGCGGTGGTACCGGACGAGATCCATCAGGCTTCAACAGTATCGCTCTCTTGGAAAATGCAGGACGAGGTCCTCCGATCTTCGATTGCAGCTTTAAAAGAGGTGGAATGCGATCAAGAGGCAATGTTGGCCGCTTCTTATACCGTTGGTATGCTTTTGTGCATGGTAGAAGACGCGTCAAAAACTGCGACCAATGAACCCTACAGCGCAACAGTTGTTACGAGTAAGGTGCAGGATGAAGTCCTGCGATCTCCGATTTCGACTTTAAGGGAGATGGAAGACGAACAAGAGGCGATACTGGCCGCATCCTATATCATAGCTATGCTTCTCAACGTGATAGAAGACGCGGCAAAGACTGTAGTGAATGAACCCGAAAGCGCAACAATTGTTGCAAGTAAGAGGCAGGATTGTACGGACAATAAGGACTTTTGATTCTTCGAAGTTTCAAATTGAATGTATCAATGAAAAATCTAAATATCTATTCATTGATCATTGCAAATTCAGAATTCAATTGGCTTATTATTTAATTTTTAGTTAACTTTTTATTTTGCCTTCTCAATATGTTCTTACGCAAACTTTTTTTTTTTTGATTATTATTATATTGTTACTACTAATTTTATAACTATATTATTATATTGTTATGATGAAATTATACTGTAATTATAAATAACACATATTTTTTCTTTTTTAAAATCTGTGCTTTACCTGTATTTATATACAAACATTATTCAAAAAAATGTTTGAAAAAGCACAAAAAGCATTTTTCAAAATACTTCATTTTTTTGAAAGTTTTTATGTAGTCAAATTTTTATTTTTGCATATCAAGATTTGAATCAAGACTTAAAAATTTAATATCACCTTACTCATATACTTATTATCTAACAGTATTAAAAATATAAAAAAATTGCAAGTAAATATATAATTTATAAGTGTAATAATAAAGTTATAACTAACCATAATTGATTTTAACTAAAGCTTGTATTTATTATCATTAAATAGCAATGTAACAAAGCATTTATTTATCATTATAGTTATTAGTATATATTTATATTTCAGACTAGATAATAATATGAGGATAAAATGGTACATACTTAATTAAAATTACATTTTATTAGTAAAATCACTTCAATCAAATATCAAATTTTCATCAAATATTTTTTTACTTACCTTCCTATATTTTAATTTGCTATACATAATTAATAGACAAAAATAATCAATCCTAGCTCAATCACATTATTAAATTAAGTATATAAATAGAGTGAAAAATAGAAAATTATAGTTATTTGAAGTAATAAAAACATTATGATAATTACCACATAAATACTTCATAATTAAAAAATAAATGATTAAATAAATAGATAAATAAATATATTATATTATGTTTATTCATATACGGAAATACGTTTTCGAATGCCCTATAGGGAGTATACTCCCATTCGGATGTATCCTGCGGAACTTTTCCACATAACCAAACGCATTGGTATACGGAAATATTTCAAGAATTCATATTAGTCGGATCATGTGAAAATTCGTGTGAAAACCGCGATTTCCGTATACGGATCCAATTCGAATGATTTCAAGAATAGACTCACAGATCGATTCATTGAAACACTGCCCGATCCGCGTACTCTCCGGAATCGCGATAGGGAGATTTCACGTCAACCGTGCGAACCACGCCGAATTACGATATTCTGAAACGGGATTCGATTTCGGCCCCGCGGTGGCACAATAATCGCACGGGTGAACGCCGAGTGGAAAGTACACCCTCACCACGGCGTGTACGCGAAACAATAATTTATCACCTGCAAACGTAATAATAATAATAATAATAATAATAACAATAATATATTCACCATTTTGATTTGATAAACGATCGGCGTGAAACGCATTTTCAAGCGGTTTCGATCGAAAGGTGAAAATGACTGAAGGAATAGGAAGGAGTAGGTCACACCACCCGCGGTGTCTTTTCGACGAGAAGAGCCGACCTCGGCCTGACCCGGTGGATGGTGTGACATTCGTCCCTGCACGTTACAACGTCTGGGGGGTCATCATCGTGTTTTTTTGAAAACCAACAGCTTTCTCGCGGCCGTCGACGTTGCGATCGGATATCGTTGTACAAGTCTATCGCGCGCGATCGTTTTCAACGCGGTAAGTCGTGCGATGTATCGACGCGATTGCGCTCGGGGAACGAATACGTATTTTCAACCCATCTCTAAATGTTCCAGTCACCGTTTACCGTTTTTTTACCGGCGCTGGTAAACGTACAGTACGGTTCGTACAGGTCTTCATACGTTTCCCCGTTGATGGACGATAAACAGAAATGCTGCGGTATTTCAGCACCCGATCGCGCATCGATCGTTGTCGACGATACATACGTGTAAACGCGATTCGACCAGTTTTGCGAACGGCTCACGGTCCCGCAGAGGATTCACCCTCATCGCTGTCCCTCCTTCGCTCCGTAAATTTTTAAATAACACCTAGGAGGAACACTAACCTCCTTGTCGCACCGACGTGCGTTTAGTATGTGTGGAATTTACATAAATGGTCGTTCGTTTTACCATCGAAATAATAGTCTCTCCACGGTTTTCTTTGTCTAGTTCAGCTCATTTAAATTTTTTTTTCCCCCGTAGGTATATTATTTCACTTTAACGATCAACACATCGATATTGTTATCGTAATCCTATTCCCTTCTGAGAAGTCGTACAGCCGCTTGTAATATACACATTATCGGATATCATGAATGTCATGTTAGTTAACATAATTATCTAATTATGTATGTTATAATAACTTAAAATACTTAGCTAATATAATTATTATTACAATTATCCGATTCGGACGTACAGCGCACTGCTCCATGAGTGGAAATCTATTTTCAGTTGATTCGTCAAACCTAAACGAGTCAATGATTTTTTTTTTTGATTTTTTTTTATTGATTCAAGAAAGTATAGTTAAATTAGTGTTAGAATATATATTTTTAAATTTATTTATGTGATTCATATTTTCCATGTGACCAATCGAATATTAAACTATGTATCAATTTATGTGTAACATTTTAAAACATGCTTTTCTACTAATTGATAGTACAATGAGTACTATAATAAACACAATAAAAATATTTATACAAAATACATATAACATTTTTCTTTTTCATTCAACATTTTATTAAGTACACTTTTGAAATTTATTGTTAAATATCATGGATCGTTAAAGTAAAAATCCTCAGAGCAGTATAAAAAAAAAAAAAAAAAAAAAACATATTAAAAAATATTCAAACTGCATTTAGTTCTATGTCGGATTTATATGTTTCATTGATTTGATGATAAAACATTCAATTCGATTACTATAATTTTTATTAATAATTAAAAAATATCAATAATAGTAATATTCTATGAGCGAATCTCGTATACTTGTTCAAAATGTAAGTGACAAAAAATACGAAAATACATATACTACTCTAAATGAAGTTTGATAATTTGTGATTTTTTTCAATACAATAAAACATATTTATTTTTTATATTTTTATTATATTCATGTAAGATTGATGCGTACCTCTGTTGCAGGCATTGACACTTTTACTTAAAACCTGCTCCGCTATTTACTCTTTAATTTGAATAAAAGACAAGATCACGATTAGATTATTCGTCCCAGAATTTAAATTTGTATCGATGCAAAGGTTTTCATTTTCAGTTATATATTTATATATATAAATCGAGTTTTTTTTTTTATAGAAACTGCCCCCCTAAATTACATCACGATAATTTGAGGTGACATAGATCTAACTAATATTGGCACTTGGGCCGGGGCCTCCGGTATAAGCGATTTGATTGTCATGGTAAGGTACAATGGTGTGGTACAATCAAAGTCAAAACCATATACAATTTGGTATAAATATTTTTATAAAAGCAGAATCGGTTGATGACTATGATTTTTTCTATGATTTTATTACGAATTCACTTAACAACCAAATCATTGTTAGCTCTAGGTCAGCCATACCCTGAACGGTACCCATGAAACCGATTTACGCTATCACGCCCTATAAAAGTTTCAATTCAAAAATATTAAGTTGGTACGGGTGGCTTTACCATTCATTTTTTAAATTAAAACCATTAGTATCTAACCAATTGCTTTAATAGCGGAATAAAAATATTTCCTAATAAAGATATAAACAAAAAATAAAACCCTAAAACGGATCCGATAAAATATATTTCATAAACTAGGGTATACTGTATCTATTCAACTAATAGCTAGTTCAAGTTTAATACAGTAATAGTTTACACGGTTCGGATACTTTGCGTTATCGTGGTAAGAATTGAATAAACGCATTCGAATAAAACGTTAAAATTCGCTTAATTCGTGAACCCAGCTGTAGCTTGTCAACTGACTAGTACGACCGACTTTGTAATATTATTGAAACACTCCGGAAAGCAGCTGCATGGAAGAAAGTACAGACATAATACGTTATCGGAACAAATCCTTTGTACTTGCGTCGTGTCAACCCTTCGAAGGTTGACGTCCTTAACCAGCGTGTGCCATACCAAATAGATCGTCCTGCGACGGATCACGGTAAAAAGCCGTTCGGTGTTACTATCGAAGTATTAGTTTTTTTTTTTCATCCCCGTTTAATGTTATAACTTTAGAACAACCGTCTTAGTAATCGCAGCACAGTCGTGAACCATTCGTTCGAGTGATAACGTCGTATAGGGATTTCGACTAAGGTGCACTCGAGTTAAATGTCACTTAAAACGTCTTAAGACCATACGACATATACCGCCGTTCCGACGTACCGCGATCGCAGTCCAGTGCCCTCGAATCGATCGTCGCGCACTATATTCGACAGCGGCAAATGCACCGTCCACGCTTTCCGGTCGTTTCTCTTGTTTTTCACCTGTGAGATGATGCGCTTTTTATTATTAATATTATTTTTTTTTTTTTGTTTCTCTTTCACTACGAACCTTCTCCCAACAATCGTTTCGACCGTGTAAACATTAAAAACGTCAATCGAATCGCGTTTAAATTGTGTTAGGCGGAAATAAAGACGTCCGTGCCGGGAATGCGATACGCGCGGACCGGTGATCGATAAAAATGCCGGTAAATATATGATAGGCGTGCGTCGTCGGATCGCCCTTGCTCTGGCTGCGCGGCAAAACATCGCGGCACGTACTGGACCCTACGGGTGTGCGCAGCAGCGAGACCCGTCTTGTCAATTCGAAATCGATCGTTATTCTCGAATGTTGTCGATCGCGCGTTGTTGCCGTGTTTCTTCGCGATACTTCACGCGATCCCCGGTGCTCGAATTAAAGACCGTAGCTCATGGTCTGGACTCCCGAAGTGTTACCAACGAACGGGAGGGGGAGGGCGTTGGATGTGAATCTTTTCAATGGTGATTTAAATGCGCCAGTGTTCGATAATTTTAAAAAACCGAGGCATGTGTGTTAACAGGGATATTATATTGTCAATCCTAACGCGTGGATCCAATATCGGTTAAAATGTGGTTGGACGTTGCTCTCGAATGAAACAAAACAAAACTCCGAACACGCGCCTCCGAGAAAGTGTTGTTGAGAACAAATTGTTACAAAATATTTTGCCGATTTAACGCTATTGATAAACACGTTCAAGTAAAAACCGTGTGAGGTGCGGTAGTTGGGTTTGATTTTTTTTTCAAAGGCTCAAATTTTTTCAAATTACGTTGGAAGACGATAGGGGAGGGGAAGACTACGCCCGCCGTTGAGAAACGAATAACTCGTCGGGTGTATCGAAATCACTGCGCTGCGCATACGGAAAGCACGACGCGTTATGTTATTATTTCATCCGGGAATCCACTAGGGAGATCATTAAAATAATATGGATAGTAAAATTGGATTCGAGCACACCGTTTTTCTTTAACCACACACACACACACAGTAATAAAACGTGTAATACTATGTGATCGCAACAAAGAGTCATATTATTTCCATAAAGATTTTTTTTTATTATTTTTTGCAAAAACATTTTGTGTAGGTAACGCTCGGTACACTCGGGAGGATTTTTTCCATACGAATTTAATATTTTTTAAATTTATTTTTATTTCTATCTCTCTCTCTCTCTCTCTCTCTTTCTCTCTCATTTTACCACACCAATAAGCACGCGAAAAGTACAAAAGAAACTCCGTACTGCGGTAACGCGAATTGAGTTTTTTTTTTCTTTTTTTTTTTATTTATTCATAAAGATCCGTACGAAATCGCGGTCCGCACCACGCTGTTATACCGTACAGTACCGAGTTGCAAATCAACATTGCTATCCCTTTGTACAAAAGGATTGTATTTCGTAAATGCAGGGGCCCAACACCTTATGTATTACAATGTTATTATCATCATCATCGTAGCTACGCTATTTTTAACGTTCGTAGGACGTACAGACACCACATGTCCGCAGGATTAAAAGGACGAGTAACCGTTCATCAATATTATTGTTCGTTTATTTTATACGACGAAATTATTTGTTTTTCTCTCTTTTAACAAACCATTCGTAGCTACAAATCGTATAAACAACAATTGCGTTTTTAACAGAACACGCGTCATGGAAAATATCGTAAACTTTCGACGAATATTTTTTTTAATTATATTTTGTTTAACTGAGTTTCGTTCGTTCTTACGCTGTAATAACGAACATTGTCTCAGAAATAATATACAAACATTGCAATCGTTTACTTTTTCGTTTTGTTTTTCTCTTTTTTTTTTTATTATTTCCATTTGTCTTAAACAGTTTTTGAAATGAAAATCGAAAGAATAATTCTTAAAAAGTTGTATCAAAGTGGCGCGCGTGATTGAAGTTAGCGGGAATATTAAAATTGAAATTTAATAAAATGTTGCACTGCGCACTTTTTCTGAACAATACGCGCGTAATAAAAACGGAGAATAATATTATCACGATTATTATTATAATTATATATTAAGTTTGGAAGGCATAATAAAAGAATTCGTAGCAACGCAATACAACATTCACTTTATAAATGAACCGATATTGTCTTTTCAATTTTATTTCAGGTAGAAGTTTATATATATATATATATATATATATATATATATGCAAATATAAAGGTACGAGCAGGGAATATAATATTTTATTGTCTATGTTATTGTTTATTATTCCTGAGAGTTTGTCCATCATCGCAACTTTTGTATTCGTCTTGGCGCGATTTTGTTTCGAGTGCCCCACCCTTAGGCCTTTTGTTCAACAGCAAAACGCGATGTGTATTTTTTTAAGATGTAGATTATATGATCAGAATATATTTGTTGTGGATATAATTTAATTAGATGGAAGTTTTTCTTTGCAACCATGAAAATAAAACATACTCCTTTGAATGAAGTAGGAAAAATTAATAATTCAGTGACTATAATACAATATTGATGTAAAATTATATGTATTAAGTAGAAATTGCATAGAAAAAGATTGGTAGATGAATTATAAAAGAAACGCGATCAATTCTACCCGAAGACTCAAAACGTATTACATTATTATAACTTTTTTTCCTACCAAATATGTGGTTTCAACTTATAATGGTAACCAAATATTGCTTATAATTTATCCGGAAATGTCTCAACTGTTATAATGACATGTCCTATGCTGAAGTTGATGGTTCTAAAACAAAATATTATCTTTAAAATATATACTCGTATGTATTTTTGTCATGATATCAAATCATCACGAAATCGAGTGTCAAATGTTGCTATATTATTTTTACAACTTTTAGTACCATCATTATATGATAGTGATTGATGATAGAAAAGGAAATTAAAAAAAAAAAAGTTTACCTTAAGGGTAGGTACTTTAAAGTTGGATATTTGTGTTCCATTCCATATTATTTTCTTTTTTAAGTCTACATTTTAATAAAAAAATATTAAAAATATTAAAATCCGTAGGTATGTTAATTTATAATAAATTCATTTATTTTTAATTTTTAAAAACTATGATGCTCGTACAATATAAAGCAAGATAAATATTACAAGCGAGTTTTTAACTATTATACTAATCTACAAATCTTCTTTGCATCCTAATGTCAGTAAAGTATTATATTTTTGTGTATTAAATTTGTAAAAGTAAAATCGTGTAGAATTATTCGATGCGATAATTTCTAATAAACTAAGAACAGTATTTAACATTATTCATATTTAATAAAATAATAAAAAATGAAATATTATCAAATGATTAATACTCGTAAATTAATAATAATAATAATAATAATAATATTATTATTATTTACGAGTATTTTATTTGTATATTAATTTATATATTATATAAATAAATAAGCAAATAAACAAAAGCTTAGCCTAAAGTATTATAATATTTGTAAAATACGACTGGTTTCGAATTAAAAATGCATCATCAGGTATACAACAATGTTAATAAAATTACGATTTAATATGAAAAAAGAAAATAACAACTCTACGGATTATTTAACCATTATATTGCCACGCAATATAATAGTTCGTGAATTATTTAACTTAAGATGTTTAATAATAAATCGAAATGCTTGATTTGTGTTCAACATGTCATATTATAAGTTTGCATTCACCGATATAGCTAAATAACATTAAATACAAAAAAAACGTGTCCTGCGCCATGTCAATCTACGTACGTACACGATGTTTTCTCGAAAATTCCCTTTTGGAAAAACGATTCTAGAAGACGCTCGCGTCAATAGTTCAGAGAAAAATTTCTCAACATTTCGATGAATCGAATTCAAAACGGAAAATAATAACACGTTTTAATCATGGGAACACGCCAGTGCACTAATGTTGCGTATGAGAAACGTCCCGGAAAATTAATTTGTATCGTCGTTGTTGTCGGTGCGGCTTAAGAAACGCAAATGAACGTTCAAAACCCCGTACAGAATATCTGTAGAAAAAAAAAAAAATAAAAAAAATACAATTCAACTGTACACCGTATTATTATAATGAACCGGTGAGAATTAATTCACTTCGAAAAACCATTGTGTTCCTATTCATATATATTCACATATAACATGTGCATGTAGCGTGTGATATTAAAATATTATTCGCACCGTACGTTTTGTTTTAATTTTTTTAATTCATTTGCGTATTCTGTCGTGAGGACTTTATCAACGAGTCGTGCACGTCAAAACTGAATGTATGTGTGTAATTACGCGAAAACCGTGTAAATATTATAATACCGGATTGTTGCCGCTGCCACCATGCGGATTGTACGACACGCCTGCAAATGATGTGCATCGAAGACAAGTCCTACGTTATTTTTTAAAAAAAATAAAAGCACTATAAGTGACCACTTTTGTTTTTCGTTTTTTTTTTTTTTTTCACAAGAATTTTCAAGTGATTAAATTCAACGCGCTATCCTGTACACGGAGTGCCATCAGGATATTTGAGATTTTTTTTGATTTTTTTTTTAATTATTCACGTGGGTCGAGTGCTATAAGTATATGACGTTAACGAATCGTTACGGAGAAAGAGAATTTATAGAAAAAAACATAATTGAAATATTATTGACGTCACTGGCGATGCCTCTTACGGTGCATACGATATAATGACCGTTGGCCGAACGGAATTCGCTTCTTTTTCTCGTCCGAGTTGTCCTAAACGGTCGTGTGTACTGCGTCTAACGGAAAGTCGAAACTAGGAAAAAAATCACCGAACGCGAGAACCGTATTCAAACGTAATTGACTTCGTTTTTAGTTCGCCACATCGACGGTACATTAAAATCTCAATCATTTCACACGAGTAATGGCACGTGTTCGATACCAAATAGGTGCACCTTAAGCGGTGAGTAGATTATCGCGACGAATAGTAATAATAATTGACGATTGTGCGCACTAATGCGAACACGTAAATGTGCTTGGTCTACAAATTACATTTATCCAGGATAGAAGGTCACTAAACGGTCTACGTCGGAAATCGTTGATGATTTTCAAACTCAATGCAGTACGAGTAAATGCCATATAATTATGCCCATTA
The DNA here is from genome assembly GCF_003268045.1 of Sipha flava. Taxonomy (NCBI): domain Eukaryota; kingdom Metazoa; phylum Arthropoda; class Insecta; order Hemiptera; family Aphididae; genus Sipha; species Sipha flava. Next base: position 874,327 of record NW_020273630.1, on the reverse strand, counting down.
AAATATGTGGACGGTAATGTAAATCAATATCTGTGCGGAAATAAATTATGTTGTCGATTTTAAATCGCTCCCCGAGTAAGTGTATAATAGTTTTTTTTTTTTTTAGCCAATACATTTATCACAAGCGCATTGTTTTCAATAATATGAGTGCATTTTACAATGCTAAAATATATTGTAAAATTATGTCTGACCGTATGATTACAATATTAACACATATGATGTTTATATATGCATTTTTTTTTTCAAGAAGGAACTAAAATTTTTAATCATTTCTACTAAAAACTGAAAATAAAATAAATCATTAGACGCTAGAAATTTATAAAATTTATATTTTATTTTATTCAATTTTTATTACTTTTTTTTATAAAATTAAAATCGAAAATATCTATGAAACGTATTATAATATATAGTTATATATTTACCCGATTAATGTTTGAAATCACGATTCATATTGTTTACCGTCAATAATAACTAAAAAACAATACGATTTTTAGTAGTGTAATTATTACATCAACAACTAATAATATTAAATATTATTAAGTTAGCGAGTTCAACGAAGACACTGGGATAATGCTTCAGCGAACTTAAGAATGAAACTGGAATTACAACACATAGTTTTTAACTGCAAACTCAGTTCTACGTATTCCCTACTCCGGATTAATACTCCATCACGGTACAGGTATCATAAGACAAAACAATGATGACAAGTCAAAAACCAGAAAACCGAGATGCACCGTGAAAGCTGTATATTTTAATATTGTTATTAAAATATTCAACTAAGTAGGTCGAGAAAATATAAACTAAACATTTGATCGGGCACTTGCTGTAATTTTCTCGGTAACTGTTTACATTAGAAATAAGTTTTCTTGAAAATTAGTTCAATTATACATCAATATCGAAAAATCAACGATGAGATAACAATTATTGATTGAGTTTCGCTCATAGCAATCTACAAACAAACAAAACACAACCGACAGGTTACTGGTCGTAGGCGTCAAAACCCTTTAAAAAATAAAATAAAAAATGTATTTTAAAAATAGATTATAAAATTTGGAAAAATAAAAAAACATTTGAATTGATACTTTGACCTGTTTATCGAAGTAAAGCCTATTATTTAGTTAAATCATTTGTGTATTACACCTACCTCTCACAAAACCGAATAAATTTCATCATATTTCAAATAATATTTGATCCGCTCTACACAAAACCTATTGAAACAATTTAAATTCTGGGTAGTGAGATTAATGTTAGGTAAATGTTAAATCAATGATTTCAATGCACGATATCGAATCAAAAACGTGCAACTAATGTGATTATTATTCGATGACAAAAATAACAACTCGCCATCTAATTCAAACGTCCGCGAACGTAAAAAATAACAGAAAACCGTTATCATTGGCAGTTCATTCGTGTTTCCTACTGCGAATGCACGCGAGACTGATGTTTTTCGGTTTTTCGTAGCAAAAAATAAGGAAAAAAAAAAAACTAAATAACAATAAACCGAAAAGCCGCAGATACGCCTGAGGACGATGGGGGAACAAATAGACATCGGGTAGGGCTAATTTTGAGTTGTTACGGAAGACTGGAAACCCTCGGTCTTTGAACGCGGTACAAACATAACGTTATACGGCTATTTACTCAACTGGTTTATGTACAATATATCACGTCTACAGCCCGTGGTCGTAAACGGGTACGACTCTATATGCGTATAAATCATTTTCGGAGCAAACGTTTTCGGGTGAGTTATTGTGCTGTTGTACGATTTGTATTATCATCATTACCGTTTGTAATATTTATACAGTACAGGGTACACATGCACAAACATTCAATGAAGCGCTAAGACTCTCACGGGACTCGATACTTTTAACGCGCGCGTAACTCGTTAATTATTGAAATTATGTATTGTAATTCATAGTTGCACGTCGGTGTTCGAGCCGATCCGTCGGCCAGACGCTATACACCTATGAAATATTATCGTTATCTTTCGGGGATCGTGACATATTTCTGTACGTTTTAATGATCATATTACATGTTCGATTGTTTCGACGAGAAACTAGTGCTCTTGGACGACTTAGGATTATTGTCCATCGAGAGTTTTGTACGATGTCGTAAAATTTGACGGGACTCGGCTCTGAGAAATATTACAGGCGCTCGGTTCAGATTTCGCCGTTGTTACTGCTCGTTTATAAAATATCATAAGATCATTCGATCGCATGCGTCGAACGCGTGGAATACGAGTATGTTTACGGCAAGATGTGGTCGTGGCCCAACGTGAAGTCAGAGTAGTAATTATTACTATCATCGTGAAATCGACTTAAGCTCTCAGCCTTATGATTCACATGCATTTGTGGTTGGGAAAATGATGCAGTAGTAGTGGTCCATATTATCGGTGGAAATATAGATTCTTCGCATATACGTGTATCAATTAAATAGCGTATACATTCAATTTTCAGCCATTATGAATTATGATGTTATGAAATCTTCTATGAAACACGATTTGTTTTTAATAAATTATTGTAATTTTATGTTTTTTTTTTTTTTTTTTTTTTTGTGCAATAATAGTGCAAATAAAAAAGATATATATTAGTTATTGTACAAGCCATTTAAAGAACATAATCGAGTAGAGAACTTAGAACAGAATTCGAAAGTTCAATTCGTATAAATAATATCAACTCGACATAGTGTTTTTAAATTTGATCACATGAAAACATCATTGATCAATAAAAATTACTCATTATTTTCTAGTATAAAGAATTAATTGTCTCTTGTAATCCATAAATCGTTTTTTCTTAGTTTTTGCCAATTTTCTACGCGCGTTATACATATTTTGGAGAACAAGTGTTAACAGTTACGTAATCAAATTGAGTACTTCTGTCCGAAATATTTTGCTTGATTTTTATTCAAATCTTCTTAGGTTTTTCTTTGTGTTCATTAATCTTCTCATTTACCACGGCAATATTTTTTAAAGAATTATACACTTTAGCAGGGCAAGTTTTATTAGTACAGCGCCATCGAATCGTACCATTATTTGCCCGGTGAACTTTACTGTACGCCTATCCTTAAAAAAAGTAATAAATCTTTTTCTCTCGTGCTTTTGATTAAACTTCCGATAACCATTGCAATTTTAGTTTACCAAAACAAATGTATACGTGTGAACACTTTGCTCACGGTAAATATTGGACTGACGCGACTTTTACACATCTACCGCGGCATTATTTTCAATTATTAATCGGAATACTCGACCAATTAGGCGAACCAATTTCGACAAACATGCGCGAATTACATACGCCCATTTATATTGCAGCGACTACAATATGCCATTCAAATTCTACGCGAAGGGCATGACGGCGGTTTTGTTGGGAACTAAACGTAAAATGTTATCCCAATATTGTGCTATCGGGGGAAAACAAAAAAAAAAAAAAATGTAAAAAAACGAAGTAAACAGTAACAGACACAATGTATTATTATAAATTAAATCAGTGCCGATGGCGATAAACGAAAACGTTTTTAAAATCTCGCGTGTACCGAAAAAAACTATACCGATATCATGATCACTGTTCGATTTTTGTGCACATAAATAATATAAATTCAAACGAAACCAAATGTGCACAAACAGCAGTAGGGTTAGTAAATGTGTAATGAAGAATTACGTTTAGCGTACTTATACTTTTTGAGCGGACTTAGATTTTAAGCGATGTAAATATTTTGTTGGTATCGATGATTATACGTGTATTCCTGAAATAATTTCTCGATTTACTTCAGTAAATTTTCTACGCTAAAATTTGCTAAAAACAATTTTTTCTTTAATTCATTGTATAGTGAGATAAGTTATCTTGTGTTTTTATCTTAAAAATGTAATTCATCCTTCATGTCACACATAGAATTGAAAAATCAAAAAATTTGAATAAAACTGAAACATTTTTAAAAATAATAAGATTTTCTATAGGTATATACTCTATGGCCTTAGTCTCAAATGATAAACGTTTTAATAATACGTAGTGATTATAAGACAAGTAACGATCTACTCGATTCAAATTGTTTCTCTTATTGGATGTTTACCACAATAAACTATTCTTCCGGAGAACAAAGCATAACAGTAGTCTGAGTGTTTAACGATTAATTATTGTTTGATTTCTTGGAAATTTGATAAAAAGTGTCGACTTAAAAATGAAAAAAATTGCCTTTACTTAATCCATGGTCCAGAAATATCTGCTTTGAGAATCATTACGACTGACCTGGAATTTAACATGAAAAGCATTTCACACAGATATTGCTGTTCATAAAATGGTCAAAGGCGAAATATTATTTTTACTCGGAAAGTTTATACAATAGTACAATACATTCATGAGTGTGCATAAGTGACATTTCTGTTGTATTATTACCGATTATTTTTGCCCGTATAAAGGGCAATACTAAGGTTACATAATTTTCTATGCGTTTCATAAAAATACCTTAAATTAGCATTGAAATCGATAGTTGTTCATTGCGGAGTGAGTTTTTAAATCTGTATGATTTGTTTTTTACCATTACAATCTCTAAATCAATTAATAAACATTATAACATATCACACTTCCAAAGAAGGTAAAAAGCAATAACATCAATTAAAATGAAACGTACAAAAATCTAAAATCTATACAGAATCAAACCGTCGTGGGTTATGTTTCTCGGTTAAAATGAGCTACGCAAATATGTAGCTCAAAATCCAAAGTCGTAACTCACGATCGTATGATCTGTTTTTAAATGATTTCAGTTGATAAATTTGTCGGTAAAAGAATAAAGACCAACTCACGTACATATGCGTGTGTGGCACTAAAATTATACACGAGAATGAATTTTTTGCGGACATTTTTAAATACCCTTAGGCCTACGTATGTGGAATAAAAACAAATAAAACATTTTAAAAAAGAAAATCTGAACGAAAACCCAAAATAATGTTTCAAAACGAATTTTCGTTTTCGCACATTTCGTATCCGCGTGATACATTGCAGTAGGGAAACTAAAGCATTTCGATTTTTGTACGGCGATGATTGTGTACGCAACTCGTTCATGATCGACAGCGAGAATGCATCGAACGGACGTTATTCGGACGGACAGGTATAGGTAATAAAGGCACACACGTTTCCGGTCCCCTCGAAACGGTTTGCTGCCCCGACCATGTCCGTCTCGGCGCGAACGGAGAGGATGGGCCCGGGCGCGATTCCAGGGAGAGCGCAAAAATGAAAAATTTGCAATTTAATTTAACTTATAAGTTATAAATTATAACTAATAAGTAAAATTAATGTTATGTATTTATTTGGGTAACTTATAAATATAATTATGTTATACCTATGTACCTATTTATAATTACAATGTATATTTATACTTTAATAAGTTATCGATTTAAACAAAATCAACAAACGCTATTTCTATTGCGTTTATAAGAAATATTCGTTTTTTTTTTTTTTTATAAATTAAAACACTTCGAAGTTTCACCCCGAACGCAATATTTGGTGGCTACAGCCCTGCCGACTAAGCATCGGCTCGCGGAGGCGTGAATGTTCCGTCACCCTCGTGGCCAAAACAAACATGGGAAAGGGGAAAAAACGGTTAGATAAGACGTGGGGCGGTCGCACTCGGCATACGCTACGACACGTTCGTTCGAGGCAGATAACCGAGTGCGTGTGTATGTGTGTACTACATCGGATTACATTGCACGTTGACGTTTAACCCGATGAGAAATAAGTGAACCACAGACAACAGCGTATAAAAAAAAAAAATCCATTTAAGCAATATCGTGTGCGCGCGTATACTGCGGACCTCATCAACCCGTTACCGGAATGACGGAACGCGATGCGACCGGTAGAAAACTAACAAACCTTTGCTCGAGAGAGTGTGTGTTTGTTTTGCACGCGCACACCCGCACCTACACGTGCACGCATATTTCTAAACGGCAGCGTACGTTGTTGTTGTATTGATTAGAAACATTTTGGCGTACAGCGAGGGGGCAAGAAGGACAAGGATCAGGCGAGGGGGCGAAAAGGATCCGGTGGCGTTCTGTTGGCTCGTAATCACCGGGGATTACCGTTCGAACACCTGAGACGCGCCGAAATTACGCGCGTCGACTACTGCGCGAACGCGGCGATCGTAGGCAGGAAAATAATAATAACAATTATAATATTGTGTTTGGTAATCAATAAAAACGTTCCCGCTTCCGATCACCTACCCTCCGTCACGGTACGCAACAGTAACGTGATGGAACGTGTGTAGTCAGTGCCGTAACCACCGTAAGGGATACCACCAGCATAGGTGAAGTTGGGTGGTGACTGGGGGAGTTAGCCTCTTTCCCGAACATTCGTCTATCCTCCACTTAATAGTTACAGATTAAAAAGTAAAAGTACAGTGATAAAAAAAAAAAAAAAATTAGCCCCCTGAAATTAAAACCCTAGTTGCTCCTATGGCTGCCGGGAATAGTAAAGGACCTCTATAACGTAGGCTCCTAACGTTTCATATCCCAACAAGTACTGTGTACTTTTAAATAACGGTTTGAATGAAAATTTAATTTTTTTTTTTTTATCTATTCCGCACAAGCATTATATAATAATTATAAAATTATTATCGTTCCCAAACCAAAATCAATCGTTGAAACTATAAAAAAATCTGATTTTGAAAGCATCTTACGACTTTATGTATACCAATTGGACTTCGGATCTTAATTTACTTGTCAACTTCTTTCTCTCCAAGAAATTATCAAAACAAATAATTTAAAATCAGTTCACAAGCTGTAGCTACATTATTTAATTCTTTGAAATTAATTTTCAGAGTTTTTATTTCATTCTTAATATTGCCAATGACAACAGTAAAAAGATCATTCTACAATTAATACAAATTTACTCTAGACATTTCATAGTTTAACTAATATTTTTATACATAATACTGTCGTAAGATCATTTCAACGTATTATGCAGACGTAGTACACAAACGAAAATAAATATAAGTCTCTTATTAAATATATTATTCGATGATGAACGTTTTCACGTCCACCACTTAACTCCTATTTATTATTCAGTCTTCTCTCTTTTATAATAAAACTTAATCTATTTAGAACATATTTGCAACGTAATCATAATACATATTTGTCAAATTATATTGTTCAACTTATCTAATAAATAATAAATGCTGGCTAATTGTTTACACAACCTAGTTTTAAATAACAGAGATATTTAAGTATTCAGAAATTATACATAATTAAATTGCTGACTATATTATTTTCCAGTTTTATCAAATAAATGTAAAATTAGAACAAATTTACAATTATTATACAATACAAAAATGTAGAACAGCAGCCGCACATGTGAAATTAATTCGGATAAAGTCATCAATGATTTCGCCAATTTAAAAACAACAAAAAATTAATTTTCACTGCAAGTTATATTTAAAGTATTTAATAAGTAATAATATTAATATTTAATATTTTAATAATTATAATAATTAAGATAAAATTATAATTTTAATAAATTTTAATATTTTATAAATATACGTTTCAATAAAAATAAATAATAATAATATTAATAATTCTAATACTATGTGCCTAACTTGAAACTATCTCTTCTTAAAAATTTCATTATATTGCTTAAGTTGTATATACATAATGAAAGTAATTATTTTTACATTTTAATGATTTTAAACAATATAATATTATGAAACCTCTCAAATTGTATAGTTTACCTAAACAATGAGACCATTTGTTACTACCGATGATTATATAACATCAATGACACATCATATTACAATTTTTATTTAAAATGAGTTAAGTTAAAACTATGCTTAACAACAAACAGTTTATACTTAGGGTCACTTTTTTTTTTTGCCCGTGTCCGGTGCCCCGAGAAACCAACTAACGGTTCCGTACGTTTTATACCGGATACGCTCGTGGGTGCTAAACGTTCACGAATCGGTCGTACTTCGTCTGCTATAATTAACGCCACCACGGCAGCTTAGATCGCCATTGCACAAATTGAAAACACTATTGGTTGATATTTTTTATTACGTGGACAATATATTACCACGAGTATGACCTAATATAACTGTCGATTCAAAGCTCTTCTGCAGATGGTCAGGTCTTGCCCCTGCGATATTATTGATAAACCTACAACACGGAACATTCGCATTTTATGGTTTCCATAGAACCGTTCAATATTTTAATTTAATATCATATTCCTGATGTACGCGTCTTTCACGATTAATAACAATGCTTATCGCTATTATTTCCCGGTATTCAGCTGCTATTAATCATGATTTCCGGTTGATCTTTGTTTTTTATCGTTCGATTCCTCGTGTCTTAATCGCCCGAGTGTGTTACGCGCCTCGCATGCACTTGGTGAAATTATTAATTTCATAAAAAGTTATCCGTATCAATATTTCATTGGATGGATACAGTTTCTAAACAATTCACAAAACAAAAAAAAAGAAGACTCTTATTCGCTTCAAAAGTATATGATGTGCTGACCGGTGCACAGAAAAATATTTGATTTTTAAGAAGTATAGAAGTAGTACAAAATAATTTTAATAAAATATTTATGCCCTGAATGCTAACGATCTTTAATGAATATATGTATAGAAAATTTTTTTGAAAGTATGACTTTATTTTTATTTAATTGAGTGACTGACCACCAGTTGATGAAAAAGATTACTCTACGTGTAAATTGTAGAGTTCATTTCATGAATAGTTGTACATTTTTTTTGTATTTCACGAAAAACAGTTTCCATTTAGTGTAAGGGATTTAACTTTTTTTTTAAATATACAGTTTCACCAAGTGGGCATGATTAGGACTGCATGGTTATTTTATATAATCAATGATTTTAATCGATTCATCGATTATTCTCCATACTTCATAAATAATTGATGTAATCGAAAAGATGAAAAGGTTGATTATTAATTAACTTTGATTATAATAGAAAATAATCGAAAATTAACTATAGGTAATCGAGATTATTTATACATTTTGTATAAGAACTAGATAGCTGTATTTTTACAACAGTAGTAGTCGAGGTCAAAGTCAGCCGTCATTTATTCAGCATTACATTTATTCTTATCATTAATAATTTTATTTATTCTGTGATCAACATTATTACTATATTTTATATTTTGTCTGTTATATTTTAATGGAGGTACGACCGATCCATGTATTTCGTTCTATTTTCTCTTTAAGCTCATCTTCGGACTTGGTTTTACATTTACGTTTTAGTTAAATAAAAATCTACATTTTGTGATATGAGTTTATTTACTTAATTAAATAATATCCATTGAACTAGCCACAATTCGTATGATATTATAATAAACGATAGCACTACGTCCACTATTAGAGACACTTAAGTCCTTATGGTTATAGAATAAATTATTATTGTATTAGTTAAAATAAGCATGTTAAGGTTTAAACAAAACAAATATCAAAATAAGTATCACAATGAGTTAAATTTGGTTCAATATTTTTTTATAACTTTGATATAATATAGGTATGCCTGGACATTACTGACAGGGTAGTCATTACATAACTCATTAACATTTAATATAAACAACAAATTTGAATTAAGTAACTTAATTTAACTTAATAATTAATACATTTTTTAAATATTTTTATATTTTACCGTTTACGGATGTGTCGAAGTGGTCGAACACAATATGGTTATCTATTATCGTGGTAATGTAGAATATTTCGGCGGAAATAATTAGTAATAGTATAATGATATAATAGTTCACAGAGTAGTCCAGTGCTTACCCTGATTATCTCGTGCGTACGTTTATCATATTAACATATTTTAACATCTTGTCCACAACGAGAAAGAAAAATGAAAATACGTAACTCCACTTAAAAAATTAATTGTAGTCGACAAAAATAATAAAAATGTTATACTTAATCTAACTTAGTAACATTATACGTCTTATGTTTTACATGACTTATAATTTATAAGTTATAAATAATGACTATTAAACATATTTCTAATTTTCTTATCGTGAATATTTATACATCCAAATCATTCATTCCAATAATTATATTCTTATGCTCATTATGATAGGTGTGCGCAGAATTTTGATTCCGGGGGTGCACACTAAAAATTAGGGCTCATGTCTGCTTGGTAAATGGCGACCAATTTCAGTGATAAAAATGAGACGGTTATCTAGTTGTTTTGAACATATCTACAAAATTATGTAATTGAAAAATATTTTACAAATACAATATAGATATAAAATGTGCTCGTAGTGGTCAACCTAACTGGTTGTGGGGGGTAAGGGGAGGTCATATTAATTTTTCAATTTTAGCTCATCTAACATAATTAGATAGTGAATAATAAACAATTTTATATAATGTGTAGGTAGTAAAGCGGTGTTTAGCCACGGATACCTTTTCCGTTAAATATGTAATTACACATTTGCCCCCCCCCCCCCCCTAATAAATTTCCAAGTTACGCCCATATGTTAACAAGTATGTTTATAAGTATTAATTTTTATAGTATAAATTCCTTGTTTTATCACTATTGAGTAATATGAATATGATGTGAAACATTTATAACGTAATCGCGTGAAAATCAATACGACGTGTTGTTCGCGCCTTATATACGATTTACGGTGCATCCTAAGTAAACGCAATTTTACGGCGGGCGACGCGATAAAATTTAAAATAAATTTAATTTATAGAATGTCCTATTTAGATGGTGGTAAACAAGCGGGCGGGCGGGTAATTACAATACTATCGCTCGCGTTGGAACAAATATTTTTGTTTCTGACGCGGGCGACTAGTACTATTTTCGAATACTTCAGTTCAGTAGTGTGTATATTTTAATTTATAAATCTGAACATTTATTTAAAACCATGGATTCAAAAGTAGGTAGAACAAAATTAGAAGTCATTATTAAAACTCACCTAAATAAATTGGGTTTGTACTTTTTCTTTTTAGTTTTTTTATTTGACATTTTTCGTTTCTCCATAGCATAGTATTTAGCAGGGTATTTTCATAAAGTATTGCATTATTTGGATCCATTTTTAAGAATGTATTACATTCACAACAAACAACCATCAACTTGAAAATAATTGAAAAATATTTACGTCTACAAATCGTCCGCCCGCAACCAGGACACTCGCTGGCGTGGCGTTAAATGTCGCGTCGCCCACCCGCTCGCAAAATCACGTTCATCTAGGACGCACCGTTACTCTCCTACGCTCGTTAGTTTTCCGACTGAACGGTCGTATCCAGTACCGTATTTCTCAGTAAACGCTATAAGCTAATGCTTAGGGTGGTAATTTTTCAAGTGTGGCAAATAATTTTTAATATTACATTTTTATTATGTGTAGCTAGAACTAAAATAAATGCAACTAATTTTAAAATGTTTTATTTTATTAAAGCCGATGGATACTATGCACTAACTACTTTAATTTTGAATATAATTTAATAATGAACTGTTTAAGCGTTTTTTACTACTATGATTTTAATCATTATATATTATATCATATTTTTATAATTAAGTTTTTTCAAATGAATATATGAACGCATTTTTATAACAGTTGTATATTTTTATTTTATATCATTAAAATTTTAAGTAATAAAGGAAATTACTATAACTGTAAATGTTTTAATATAATTTATTAGACTAGAAAAATATTTATATTAAATAGCGGCAATTTGTTTAGTGCTTAAAGCAACAAAATGGTTAAATCCGGCTCGGGTCGTATTGATATACGCTCATAAAACATTTTCGACTGAACGCAAACAGTATTTCAAACTCGACACCCAAAGTTGCCAAGTATTAAACACGCGTTGTCATTGTCGTCGATCTTTGTTAGCTGTACTTCGAGTCCTATGACAACCTATCGTCAATCGTTGGTTTATGATAACATTATTCATGTACTCAGTTTACGCACATACCTGCTGTTTTCAACCGTTCCATCGTCATTTCCGTTGCCCCAACCAAAAACTTAGTCGATTTAATGAATACGAATCGTACTTGACCACATTTCTGATAAACTACCGTAATAACTCACGATGATACACCTAAACCCCATGAGTCTGAGAATTACGTGAACAGTTTTGAATAATTTAATTTGACTGTTGTTACATTTTTCAAAAAGAAACAGTGAGTTTATATAATTATAAAACATTTATAAAAAAAAATCAAACCTAATGTTGAACTATTATTATGAAATAATCAAAATAACTGTTCGCTAAATAACATCGAATTTTTTTTTGACATTGTTTCGTTTTGTATCACAATATATAAACTTTTCTTATTTAAACTTGGAAATTTTCTTGAAATCAGTTTCTGTTATACCCATACAATTTAAATGCGTTTTCTATTTACAGACTCGTGTGAATTTATCATGAACTTATTTTTGGAATATTTCAAGCAATCGGTGTTCATGAATTAATCTAATAAATACAAAATCTATTAAATTCATGCGATTTTATATAAAACAATAATTTAAAATCCATGCAATTATTTTAAGATGGCAAACATTTTATTATAATTATTTTTGTTTTTTAATACTATAAGTCATTACTGTTTTTGAAACTATTTAAATAATCGCTATATTTTTAAATCACATTTATTCATTAAATTGTAAAGTACGTAAAAATTAAATGAAATAACAGTTATTTTGTACAGTCAGATTTTATCTATAATTTATAAACAAAATTATTTTTAACATTAACTTAGCGTGACACATAACTTATTAGATTATAATCAAATTAAAAACAAATTTAAAACATTCGATTACTTGAAGTTCTTAAATCGTAAAATTTGAGGAATAATGTTGACAGAAATAAAAAAAAAAAAAAAAAGATTGACAAAATCAATTTATTATTATTTTATTATTTTGGAATGGTAAAGGTCACAAAAAGATTTTCATTTATTTTTTAAAAAATTTATGGTATTCCAAAAGAAAAATTTTGAGCACCAGGCGAAAAAGGTATACATTCCTTTGGATGTACATTAAACTGAACCGAGTCAATTTATGTGCATTGAGGTAATTTAAAAAAAAATTTGTTCCAAAATATAGAACGAAGAGTTTTCCGATCATTGAGAAGGAGAAAGTAATTATATTATTACCGTATACAGGTTTAAACAATTGAATGATTATCTGTCATGTTAATCTTTAATCTACTGTATTAAAATATAATGTATATATATATATAAAACCTGTGAAACGCGTACAATGAGGATACTAATAAAAACGAAAACATAATAAAATCAAGTCATTTTTATTTGTTTTCATATTAATAAATACATTACTTTCTTATCGGATTTCCGATAGTGAAATGTTACGTCTAGTCTAATATGCGATTGTAAAAATTTCTTGCCGAATCCTTGAAACGAGTCCACAGCGATTTGCGTTGATGCCGCGGCCGTTGCAAACGAATTCCATTAAGCTCTTCCAGTTTGACTTTGTACATCGTCATATTTTGTTGGATTCGAAAGAAATATAAGTCCGGATCCGCATCATTTGGCATCGATGGGCTGACAAACGATTCATTCGACCCAGCGTCGAACGCGGAGACGAGTGGTGGAGTCGGTAAATCCGACGTTGACGGATTGGGCTGATGATCGTCCGTAACCTCCAGGTTAACGCTCTGCAGAATCGGCATAAGAAGCCGGTGATAGTACGGGTTATCCATCAGCCGAGGTTTCCTTTTCGGTGGCACCGCCAAGTCCAAAGCTTCCAACAGCTTCGACTGAACATCTTTGGGCGTGCTGTTATGAATCGCGGCCATATCTTAATGATTGCAACGGTCAACGAATCGGAAATTCTCACAATGACGTACTAACCGCAGCGATACGATTAAGAAGAAAAAATAAATAATTCAAAATCACCACCGAATATGAGTAAAGCAAACACGTGTTGTTACACTCTACGAGAACTGAACCGAGTGTATATGTAAGTACATATAAGTTTATAAATGAGAATAGCTTGCGGCCAGTGACGGACGAGCAGTGGCTCCGTTGGATCACAGTGGTACACTGATCGCATGGTCGAAGTATTACTGTTAATAATAATAAATATAATAATAATAATCAAATTGTTTTACACATACAAATCATAATATGATCGTTAATGGAGCAATTAAATTACATTCTACAGATTTTAATAATCGCCTTTGCCACTGTCTGACTGAAACATTTCGATAGACCGATGATATCTTAAACAAATACAAACATATTATGTGTGTTAATGTTATCGCTATTGATTTATCTCGGGAGGGTTATTGAAACGTTCCCATTTATAATTATTATTTTTTTTTTCACTAAGAATTTTGTATTTAATGTTTTCTATTTCCGTTGTAGATAAAATATAGCCCGACTAATGCAATATTTTAGTCTTATCGTCGTTAATGGTACAAATAATATTAGTTTAAATTTAACTTTAATAGTTGATCACGGTACAATAGCTGTTACAAATGAATACATTTATGTACTATTCTAATTAAAACTAAATCGATTTTTTACGAACAATTTACACGGACGTGTAATTGGAAATTAATGGAGACGAGACCTGGAGCATTCCGAGGTTTTAATTTTTTCTCCAAAAGGTCACATACTTCGATATTTAAATTTCAATCGATTTCCAGCGACTATTTTTTTTGCGTACACTAGATGCTACTGTACCTAATCTTAAGGGTACGAATTATTTTTAGAGGAAAAAAATTTCCGTTTGTTGTAGAAGTTTTGTGTTGCGGACCGAACGAGCCATCTATAACATTATCTAGAACGTCAACGTTGATCGCGCTCTGACCACGTGCATCCTAATCAAACACGGATAATTCCAGAACGACGCATTGGTCGAAGCCGTCCTATTATAATGTACCGTTCACCAATACGCGCACGGATGTGCAGTAGATAAGAAACAGTATATTCCGGTCACCTTTCACCTCAGTTAATGAGTACCACGTGGCCAGGCAACAACGAACCCACTTCGAGCTCACAGAACACCAATTGCACATAATATAGAAATTATATCACGACCAAATAAACCCATAACGAAAATAAAACTTTTTTTTTCTCAATACACGCATACTTTTGTTTCTTATCTTTTCACATACAATTACTTGTTTGTGACCGCAAAAAAACCGTGTTCAAGGATTTACTTTGAACCTATTAAACTAGCGAAATTAATATTTGCTTCGTGTCACTACAGCTGTTATGGGTGCGCCATTATTTTATTTCCATATAATCTGTTATAACCGATTATTTTTATGCATTTTATGCGATCGCACCGCTTGCCCCCCCTCTAGGGCCGGCACTGTATGTATATATACATATATATCAGTTAATAAATTATTAGCTGTTATAATTGATACTAATCGGTACATTAATTATAATCAATTATAATTGATAACATTTTATAATCAATTATTATCTAAGAATCATCTGTAACAACTGTAAATCTGTAAACTGATCATTTTATAATTTCTCTTCATAGAAATATACAGTATACATTATAATAATAAGATATGTAATAATTTAATTATTAGGAAAACGAATAAAAAATTCTTAAATTATCCTTGTAAAAGGAAATAGAATCCATTTAAATCAGAATAGGGTAACAATAAAACTCAATGTTTATATTATTTAAATAGTGATCCAAGAGGAATTTTGATCTATAAATATAAATACTTCAATAATATTCGTAAAATACTTTTCAATTACATAATTATTAAATAATCTTGATTATAATTAGTTTTCGTTAATAACCAAAGTAAATTAATAATTATCGATCATATAAAACAATCGCGCATCCTTAGGTGCAGTGGCGGATCGTGATGATTTGACAAAGGGATGCGATAATTTTTTTTTTTATTTCCTTAGAATATTAAATTAAAATGATAATATTATTTATTTATTATGCATGTAAGTATATGTTATTTATTATAATTTATTAATAATAATTTGTATACCTTAACCAAAGTGAAATAAATGATAAAACTCAATATTAAAATGACGAGTATATTATTTTTGTCTTTTTTCGAAATATTAAATAATTTAAGTAAATTTGGTAGAGGTCTACCCAAATTTTTAATTTTCACTTTTTTTTTTAATGTTAGAGATGAAAATTTAATTTTATATTAAAATTAAATTTAAAATTTCTTGTATCAAATTTGTATTTATTATATTAAAATACTACTTTTAATTCGAGTTTACTAAACGTAAATAGAATAATTAAAATGAAAATATTTACCGTTTTCATACGTATCTGTACACTCTCGCGTCTTCTCCAACGGTAAAATGGTAAAATTAATTCGTTATGATATATTTCGCCACAACCACTACACTACTGCAGACTGATAAAGCAAACTGACAGAAATCGTCGCACATCATAGCTTTATGGCCACTGTCAATGCTGATAAAATACAATTCAATTTAGGTATAGTCTAAACAGAGCCGTAGCAAAGTTCATCAGCGCTCCTGGCTATTTGACATATTTCCGCCCTTGAAAATTTTGTTACCTCCCCTTATACTACACCCAAATAAAAAATGTATACGTAAATTAATTAATTTTAGTTATTAGTTATAACTAATAATGAATAATTATAATTATAATATTTATTAAGGATAAAAAAAAGGAATTACTGAACTTATTATAACCTTATATAATAGTATAAAAAAAAAAAATAGTGCTTTCAAAATTTTACTTTTCGAGTTTTTTTTTGTTGCAAATTAATCAATTACATATTCAAAGTTAATTTGTGAAGCCAATTCACGTTCTATAGATATTGTTCCTTTATTTGTTAATTTTTCTTGTGATATTGTTGACCTTAGATAGTTCTTAATTATTTTCAATTTACTAAAACTTCTTTCGCAAGTGGCAGTCGTCACCAATATAGTCAAAAATATTCTTAGTACAATTTCAGGATTTTTAGGATAAACATCTTTTAAAGAATATTTATGAATATATTTTAGTAGTTCTAAAGGAGTAGTTTTTTTAAATTATCCTTTAAATTTGGAGCTTGATTTTTAAAACACTCTAGCTGAGTACAAAGCAAATTCATTGAGGTCTTCTGAGTACTTCATAGCAATATCTTTTGACCACTTACATATATATATACATATATCTTCTGATTTTATATTAAATAATTTGTTTCCATTTGAAAATCCAAAACTTGATACAACTTTTTCCATCTGTTCGTATCTACAGCTAAAATTAAAAACAATCGAGTCGAAAGCTAAATAGCATTATCTTTTTAGTTCTTTTTCTGCTTTTAATTTTCGTTCGTCCTTTGGTAAATCGTCAAAATATCTTTTGGCAATTTTTGAACGTTTTTCTTCAAATTGCGAAGGAATATTTAAAAATTTAGCTTTTTCTTTTGCTTTGTTTATTGAAAACTCATTTATTGCTAACTCACTTATTTCTGATATTCATTATAGACGATACTAACTCTTTTAACATAAGTGAAGTCGTATCTATTGTTTATATTATGAAACAATAATTTTTATATTGCCGAAGACTTAAGATTAATTATATTATACACTATAGCGATTTGTAGGTTAATTTGCCCAAAAAATTTTGGAGAGGCTTCAAGGAATTCCAGGTGGGCTTCATCCCCTTCATGCCTTCCCCCCCTAGTTATGCTTATGCTCGTGACACATATACGGCCATACGGGAGAAATTGATAAATTTGATCAAATAATAATTAATATCATACTGTAAGAGTTGGAAGTAAAGGCGATGGTGATTAAAAAATGTTTCATTATTTAGGATAGTTTCTAGTATAGAAAATATTTTTATATCTTATAAAGGGAATTGAAAAGTAAAAATACATATGATATTTTAACTTAAGTTTAAATGAATGTCAAGTAATAATGGACTGGTAGGTAATTTGTGTATCAGAAAAATGAAGAGTTTTTTTTACTATGGAAATAAGAATCACTATTATAATGAATTTTTTGGTGTAGGAAAATATGTTTCATCAATTGAAAAATATCATATAAGTGGTTTTAATTATTGTTATTATTATTATTATGAAATATGATTAAATACCACTATACGGATAATAAAGTACTCCCTATTCTTCAACAGACCGAATCACATAATGATAAGTGATTAACGAAACTATGAAACGTAGAAATTGTTCGCTCGACCTGAGTTAAACTTTTAGATTATTCTTATCGCATTGAAATTTCCGGATTACGATGCTATTTTTCTCCAAATATAATTTTCCAATATAATTTGAATTAATTATTTAAATTAATTTGACAAAATATAAATTAATAATTATAACTAGTATAATTGCAAGTTTCATTTTATCTTAAAATTACGTAGGAAGTGTTATCAAACCATCGCATGCGTGCCTTAACACGAGTCGCCACTGCATATAAATAATTATTTTGTAATAAAATCTAGAACTCTACAGCTCTAAAACTTATATTAATATATGAACTATAATTTATTAAATTTAATATAATTATAATAGTCAATTACTTACCGTATAAGTTTTTGAAGATCTTCATGCAATATACAAGCTTCACAAACTCGTATAAAATTATTAAAATTTATTGAAATACGATTATCTATATTATTATTGTTCTGTGTTTGTGATATTCTTACTTAATTATTAAATAATATGTATATATTGGTGGAAGATTTTAGATAAGAACTTTGGAATACTGTTTTTATCTATAATATGCAGTATGCATCCAATAAATATACACTACATATATACATATTATAGGCCACCAATGTTCAACAGTTCTTAGAATATAAAATTATCTCTTGGTACATTATTATGACAAATGATTTTGTAAATATAACTATAAATTGAAAACAATTTTGTGTATATTATAAATAAAATTTATTATGTACATACCTATATTATTAATAAAGACTTAGGTATATAAATATTTAAATTCTGTCTTTTGCGCCCTTTTTTTTTGTTGCGCCTCGGGCGTGGGCTAGTTTCGTCAAGCCCTTGCTACGGCTTTGAGTATAAATACTGTGTTTATGCTATACGTGATTCGCGGTAAATCACATCATTACACACGACCCATTGTAGTGATAGCAATGGATCGTGTTTAAGGTTGTCAACCGTCCTGCGTGAGACAGGACATCCCGTTTCCAGAGCTCAAACAATGCGTCCCGCGATGCATATCCGTGGGACGCTAATTGTCCCGCTTTTGGTAAACCTGTTTAAGTCTTTTAATATAGAAGCCTTCCATTATCATTGTGTGCGTTTAAAACTATTTTCCATCCGAAATTTCGACAGAGTCGATTGCATGTACCGGTTTTATCAAAAATTGGTTGTATTTATAGATTCAATTCAGTATTCAGTACAGAAGTCCTCTTTCAAAATGAAAAACTAATTGTCTTGTGATAGGGTACTCTTAATCAGGCAATGTGCTTTGTTTACCAATGTATGTTGTAAAAAAAACTTGTGATGATTACTTTAAAATACCAATTATTATGTTAATTTTATTTCAATATTTCAAATTTTAAATAAAACTCATAAAAATTATTAAAATTGTTTCCTCTTGTTTCTGTAAATTCGTAAGTATGTCCCGCTTTTTTTTGTCAAGTCCCGTATATAAATATCTGGTTTCCTGCTTATCTGTAAATAAGAGTTTACAACCCTAGTCGCGTTCCACCGCCTGAATTGTACGACGGATTTCATCGCGCATCATAGCTTGCTACCGCCGCCGTCACCAATAATATGAGGTTTTATCTTCTCTAAAAACCGGTTTTTATATGTGCGATTCACAACGTAATATTATTACGTATATATAATACGTATTTATTATTACGTATATATAATATATATTATCACGTATAATATTGCGCTGTAACTACACACACACACACACACACACACATACATACATATATATATATATATATTGTAAGTTATGTATGATGTATATGAAATAATAAATTCTAATAACATTAAATATCAAATCAAATATTATATTGATATATATATATATATATATATGTACCCTTAGGTATAGATTGTGTATGTAATAATAATAAATAAAAAAAATAAAAAATAAATATTATATTATTTCAAATATTTTGTGATTTCAGTGGGGGATGCGATCGCGCATACAGCACGAGCCGCCACTGCCTAGTTGGCCAAGGTGCCATGAGGTACGTACCATGACACCACAACCACCAAGACCACACAACCGTTCTCATCGAGTAGGACGTCAACCGTGGAATTAATTAGATTATTTATTCGCCGTTTCCGATACGAGTATTTCAATAGTTTTAACTCACTTTCGTAGTCGCGAGCCGCATGTTTCAATACGTTTATATATATAATGATTATCGTACGCGTTTAACCGACAGAACATGTTTTTGAAAATAATAAACTAATACGGCAGCGTACGGATATGCGAATAATTCATTTAATAAATCAAACTAAACGGTTAACCAATCACGTATATGTTTATATCGTACACGATTGGGTGAAATGTTAACAATAATTACCAATACAGAACTATACGTGCAGTTCACGATTGTTCAAACACTCGATTAATCTGCTTCAAGATAATGGATTGGCATGAAGTCGTGTAAATATTTGAATACATTTTATATGTATTGACACATATACTATGTTATACTGATGTTTCGTCCACCGCATTATGTATTTCGGACAAAAAATGCAACAACTAAGAAACAAGATATCGGCCGCGATTTTGAACATTATTCCGATATCATTCTATTACAATCAAAGTAAATTTAATAAACTATTCTACCGATTTACGTAAATATCATATTTTCCTGGCTATCATTATATTTCATAACATTTTTTTTTTTTTTTAACTCAACATAATTTCTAATAATAGATCAATTGAAGATTTAAAAAGGTTTATTAAATAACGAATACGTGAGAGGTGGTATTAATGTAGTGACAATAGTAGGCAAGATCAGCAAGGCCGTCCCGAAGATGAAAATCAAGGAGGGGAGTGAATAATATGAAATATACTGACTACAATTTTTTTACTCAATGTAGTATAATCATCTATATGTAACTATATTTTTACTTTTTATCATACATATATGTGTCAGTGTCACACGTTCTTAAAATTGACAGTTTAATTGTATATACATAATAATATATTATATTGTTTAATAAGTTGTTATATAAATTTTATTCGTGTATACACTGTATTACGAAATATGTAATATTTGTTTTCAGTAAGTAAAATTTGGTCCTTCTAGGCTATAATGAAACAAGTCCGACTGCCGACTGGTGTTTTCGTGGTGGGGGAGGGGGTGAGACACCCCACCTAAGAACTCCTCTTCGGGATGGCCCTGATGATGAGAGAAGATAGATCGTGATAATTTGGGCATGTGACAAGACGAGAAGAAATAAAAGCCATAAGATTAGTTATGAAAATTATTGTTGAAGGGAAAAGAAGGAAAGGAAGACCAAAAAAAGAGATAGACGCGATAAAGAATAATACGTTGGTTTGTGATTAGGGGATGTAAAAAATCTTGACGAATGAAGGTTTAGGAGATGGCCGATTCCAAATTTGGGAAAAAAAGCGAAGAAGAGGAAGAAGAAGATCGATTGAAGGTTCACAAAATCAAATGTTATTTTTTAAATAATTAAAATACACATACCTCTAATAATAAATATGTGTTTGTATATATACAGAACATATATGTTCAAATATTAAAAACCATTGTAATAAAATTGTTACGAATAAAGTAGTCTAATCATTACTTACTAAATTACTAAAATAAATCAATATGTATTGTACAATCAATTGATAATAATATATTCTATATAAACCAATTAAAAAGATAACGTGTAAAATGTAAAATTTGTATAGAATATAATATGAATGTTTATCAATATAGACGATATTCTAAATATTTCGAAGTAAAAAAGTCGTACAATTTAATTTTAGTATGAGAAAATATGTTTAGGATAAGTATTCACAATACAAAATAAATACATTTAAGTTCACAAACGTTATTAAAAAACGCTAATTATTAACTATTATTTTCAATCATAATAATTTGAAACTCGCATTATAATGTATTGTTATTTGTATATATATATAATTATAATACTATAGTATATTCAACTATAACACGTTACGAATAAAAAAAAACATGAAGACTAGGGTTGATGAAGGTTATAATTATAACAATATAATATAATATAATTACACTAACATATTATAATAATATAATAATAGTTATACTATTTAATATAATATATATAAATATATATATATAATAATAAGAAAATAAGTTAATATATTAATATATTATAATATTTTTGAATGTGTTACGTTTCTTTAGTATAGCAATTTAATGAAAACACGTTATGAAAGTTCAATATTAAGATCTGTTGGATTGGTATTTTTTCAAAATCATTTTCTACCTCGATTGCAATAATATAATATAAATGGCTACAAAGAATACATTTGCTTAAAAATAAAAAAAAGTGAAAA
This sequence comes from Sipha flava, assembly GCF_003268045.1. Lineage (NCBI taxonomy): Eukaryota > Metazoa > Arthropoda > Insecta > Hemiptera > Aphididae > Sipha > Sipha flava. The sequence continues at coordinate 851,902 of NW_020273630.1, read as the reverse complement.
AATAAATATAAAAATAAAATAATTTAAAGTAAACAAAAAATTATATAACTAAAAAAGCAAAAACAAATACTAAATATTATAATTAAAAAAACTCAAAAATGTAAACTCTAACAAAATGAAATCATATTTATAAAACATTAATCATTCAAATCAAATTCAAAAATATAATTTATACCAAATAAAAATGTAGTCAAACAAGTAATAATTGTTAAATAATTGAAAAATGTAAAATAATTTTATTTCCACAGCTTGATTAAGTTTATCAACGATTTTACATTGCTAAACAAATCTCAAGAATGCTTACTGTCAGGTGTCCATAGTGTAGTTATTTTCATTCAAAATTATTTATATTGTTGGCACGTAATTGTTTTATGTTTATAACGTAGTTATATCTTGTATCATAACTATAATTCGTTTGTAAATTAAAAAAACTATTTGTTCAATTGATTATTTTCGAGCGTACGTGCGTATGTACATAAACTTATGAAAATATTTCCATTACAGACGTCGTCTGTTCGCGGGTGTTGTAGAAAAGTACGAAACCTGAATTTTATTAAGTCCCAAAGGTTACAAAAAAAAATAGCTAATAAAAAAAATAAGAATGGTACAAAGTAAAATACTTGATAAAAAATAATCCACAAGATAAACATAAAAAAAAAAAATAATAAGCAAAACTAATTTTTTTATAACTTAATGGTGACTAGGTATTTATATTATACCGAGCCGACCGAGGTAATATTTTAATACGCGGCTTATACAGTATTATAAACAATATTAATATAATATATTTATACCATTAATTTCATAATGTTTAGGGTTGCTTTAAGATTATTTAAAATTTTTAGTAAATATAATGTTATAGGAGTCAAATTATATATACTTACAGCAGTCTATCGATTTTAATTGAAATTAAAAAAAATATACTTACGTTTCAAGTGATTTATTTTCCAAGGACTGATTACGTTTATAAATGATAATTGTGATCGTTGCAATAATCACAACACTTATTAATTTTGGATAATAGATCAATCAGAAGGCCAATTGATTATTCCATCTTTCTATTTTATTAAGCTCTCTTGATAGCAATCGGGTATTAATGTGATTTAACATAATTATACTGATAGAGAGAACGTGAAAAAGTTAGTTGGTAAAACGTACGTAATTAAATGGTTTCTGTCAACGATTGCTAAGTTTTGTGCTTCATACTTATACAATTTGAAAGTTTTAGATGGGAAATCTCATTAAACAATTGATTTTTTTTTACTATAAAATTTCATTTTATTTGTTACGGCTTACTCATAAAATAATTTTAGTTGAAATAGTGTCTTAATTAATTCTTGTTATAATATTGACAAATAAATAAATAATATAACAATAATCATATACGATAATGGCCCAAGAGCAAAAAAAAAAAAATAATAAAAATAAAAATATTCTGTGATATATGACAAATTACTAAATAACATTTTATATGGTAACATATTTTTAGATGTATTATTATTAAAAATGAAATGCGATATAGACAATTTATATAGCTAAAGAAAATATGATAAACATGGTATTTAATTTAAAGAAAATTAAATTAATTCAAAGAATAACATTTTAACTAGTCGCGTGAACTCATTTCAAATAATTATTACAAATATAAATTCGTTTTAATTGACTTTGGCATAGTTCTAATGTTCAGAGATTATACATTCATTTTTTTTATAATCGTTAGTTAAATACATTTTTAGAATATAAAAAGTCAAATGTTACTTCCAAATTTATTTCACTCAGTAAGGAAACGTTAACTTTATAATAGCTATTAATTTCACGTAATATAATATTCTCGAAAAACAAATTATAAATGATGTTAAAATATTAAATATTCACCCTACAAAGCGCCAATATCTACTCGTATATGACCTAAAAAAATATTCACCTGAATGATAGAATAAAATATTATTCTAATTCTGAAAAAATAATTAAATATTCTGAATGAAATTTTACACAGATGTTTTCGAGTTATATTTATTTTAATGCAATGTGAATATATTTTTATACTTGACATAAAAATTGGTTATCCGCATAATATTTTATTGAACTAAGAATCGTGTTATCGACTTGTAAACGTCTTGGATTTAACGTAAATACACGTTATTACATGTCATTATTATTACGTCCGTACATAGGTCAAATTAAGTTAAAACAATTGCGATTTACCATTGATTCGCTTTTTCTATACAATATGTAAGAGTCTAGACAGTTATGAAAAAAAATAAAATAAAAAAAAATATACAAATATATTATTTACAGAAAACGTTGATAAAATGCATTTTGACGTGCTCATTTCAAAGTGATGCATGGATTGAATTTAAATCGATTCGGTTTTTACCCTAAAATAATTCATTACGACGATGTACTTTTTAATCTTCAATAAAATCAGAACATTTTTTCATCAAAAATAAAAATATCACTTGAAAAATTATAAAGAAACTAAAATTCTGATCACTATCCTAATTATTATCGATGATCATCGATTTATCAAATATCATTGAATTATCACGAGATTATATTATGATTATATTACGATTAAGATTATTTATGGTTATTAAGCTTCTCATAATCAAACAGTTTATAATAATTTATAAACATTTAAGACTGATACAATGTTAGCACATGTATCACATGCAGTGTAGTATTTAGTAATTTTGCGCCCCATCACAAAAAAAAAAATTTGGCGCCCCTCTAAGAAGCCTATCCACGGAAAATATAAGAGATATATCCTCATGAACCTTTTAGATACTCTAAAATCAATGCTATTTTTGTGTAGTAGGCACGCTATCGCACGACATACATGTCCCCAGTACCCTCACATACGAAATTCGTATTTTTTTTTTTTTGCTTAATATTTAGTATGAAATTTGTATGAATTTGTATGCCTATTCCCGACATTTGTATAAACATTGTTGAAGCACTACGAACAAAAAAACCGAGGCGGTGCTGGGGGCACGTGTTATTAATATTGAACTCCCGACAAATCGCGAAGTTTTTTAAGAAAACCATATTTCGTCCTTAAGAGGAGCGTCAATAATTCGAGGGAATAATAGCTCAGCACTAGAAGAACATAATTCAATTTTAAATTGATACAGGTGTACAAGTTGATACAATACAAAATGTACAATCAAGATCACCAGATAATATATTATACAAAACTATCAATGAAGATACAGTAGAAGTGATAAATATATCTAAAACTATACGAGTGAATTCAAATTAATTGGCATGCCCTCTGTACAATACAGGTCAATTAGACATGATATTATAAATTATGTAGTTAAAATTATTTTAATTAATTATAAATTATTATTTTTAGGTGTATTTCCTTCTCAAAATAGAGCTCATCGTTGTACGAAGTGCAATATTTCGGTTCACGCGTTATCCTTATGCTCAAATTATGAACCAGGACGGACGAATTTGTTTTTCTTATATAAATCTTTTAAAATCTACCGAAAATGAACCGACAAATTTAAATGGAGAATCATTGGTATGTGAGAATTGGAATAAGAAACCTAAAAAAAAAAAAATTCTTATCTTAAGCCAAATGCTCATTTGAATCTAAAATTGTGAAGACCTTACCATTATTACAAAATGGATCATGAGCTACAGAATTGAAGGCCTGTTCTGTTAACCAAATAGGAAAAATATTAATGAATACTTGTGCGTTTGATACAATTGCGTCTATATTTTTGGTTGCTTATTGCGATAGTCAATTATATTCTAATAAAATTTATATCATTTTGGATTCTTCTACTTTTTTTAGTTTTATCTCTAAGATAGTAAAATATGGCATTACAGCATCAATATATTCGCAAAGGGCTGATATTATAATAAATACTCTACGACCAAATGTAAAAGAATTGGACGATCTAAAATTAGTAGTTTGTGATTCGATGGCATTAAAATATTTAATTCATTAATGATTAACAATTGTTTAGCCAATTCCCTTTTATTATTAAAAACATTACATGTTCAAACGTAACATGTAAAAGCAATAAAACTATTTCTATGATATACTTAACGTATAATACATATAGAGATTTGAGTGATCTTTCCAACTTCATACAAGTAAGAATAATGACAGAAAGTTCGGTGTGTGGTTCCGTAAAAGGAAATTAATCTGTCAAGAGACAAAAACAATAACCACTTCCATATAAAATATACACATTTTAGTGGAATTAATCAAATGAAAAGGTTGGTGTAAACAAACAAAATATTAAATATTTAAATTTTACATAATTTTCAAATATTTTGATTTAATTGCAGGTGATTATGTCAATTACAGTACGGAGGCTAGTCTTCAATTTAATATAAAACTTGAGGACATACCACAAATAATCGTTTATTCAAATGAAACAATGGAATTGAGAGGTATTGGCTGTTATCGGCCTGGACTCAGCAGTCTAAAGACGGCAGTTGGCCATTACTATGCCGTTTGTAAAAGAGGGAATAGTTGGGAGTTGTTTGATGACATGAAAAAAAATTCAACCCCAATGAAGTTTACAACAATAGTTCCGTGTTAATACTTAATATACACAATTTGAATATACAACATATATAATATGCTTTCTACAAATGTTATGTAAAAATTATAAGATAAAATAAATGAATTAAAGAAAAATTATACTATATCAGTATTACATTTTATTAATATAATTTCAATTTCGGTTCGTTTTGGGAGTGCTGGGGATACGTGTCCCCAGCAACGCCCCGGTTTTTTGTTCGTAGTGCTACAACTGAGTTCGTAAAAATTTGGGGAATAGGCATACAATTTCATACAAATTGCATACTAAATATTAAACAAAAAAAAAAAAAACGAATTTCGTATATGGGGGTGCTGGGGACATGTACGTCATTGAACACCGCACACGATAACATAATACGCCGTATTATTATGAATAATTTATGTTTATTGACAACAAATTTGGGAACTGATATTAGGTATATTAATAATATTCTAGATCACTGATAGCTATATTGCTATAAATATATTAATAATAACATTAATAAATTAAATGCATTAACATTAATTTATAATACTGTTATTAAAAACGAAAAAAAATAATAATTTCAAAATAATTTTAAAAGTTCAATAATTCACAAGTGAGCAAATTTCTGACCACAATATTTAGGCGCCCCCAAAAAATTTGCACCCGGAACAGTTGTAGCCAGTGCCCTCTCCCTTTAATGCAGCCCTGATGACATGTATAGTTACAACATTATATCTCGATATTATATGTATAATGTACACATAATACTTTATATTGAATTTCAATAAACTATAAATTTGTCATTTTTTTCTTGGTAAATTTGTGACGTAAACACAATCACGTTTTCATGAGGCATTTACTCTCAATGTATATAAAATTCGTTCAAAGCTTCGGAAAAATGACCCCATTTAACATATTATTGAATAACTGCTGTCCTTAAGTATTTCAAAGTTGATATTTTTAATGGTATTTACAGTTTATTTATTTATACATTTCATCTTATATTAAAATACGTTTTTAAAATGAGAAGATATAAATATCAACACTTCCTATTCAGAAATTTTTCATAATAACAATTTTTTTTACGTAAATATATTTAAACTATTTATTCATAGTAATGAAGAAATAAAATGTTTATATATTATAGAATTAGACACAATTGAGTGTTTTTGGTTTCGACGGTTTCGCTACTCCCATACCCGGAAACGTGTATTTATCTGGGATTTACCTATATTTATGTGCTATCGGAAAATCGCTTGTTTTATAACATTATGAATATTGCGTACAGCGTCTTTTAATGACATACTATTTATAGTATTTGCGATGCGCAATTCCGCGATCGGTAAATCATTATTTGTGAATGATATCGTTTGCGTACACGACTGCAGCACGGCGAGTGTGCTCAGGGCTGGCCTTAGCTCTTTCAGCGCTCGGTGCAAGAATTATTTTGGCAATCTTAAATGACTTAAACATATAACTAAAACAGGCATAGTTTTGGTAACTAGAGGTGCCTCATTATATATACCTGTATTACCAGCCACGTTCATAATCATAAATGCTAAAAATAATTTTTCAAACGTACATGTTTGCCACATATTTGTAAATCATTCAGATAACAAACATAATAATACTTGAAATACTTTAATGATAGTTTATAAAACTGTAATTGTAAGAGTAGCCTATCCTTGCATGCAGTGCCGCAACTACACACTATGGGATTGGTATGCAAATCTGAATTTGGGGCCTAAATATTTTTTCAATAAAATATTTTCCTTACTATAAATAAAATATGTTACAACCGGTATTTATATTATGGAAGGTAGTCTAGTGGATCTTTAATTTTAAATGACCTGCATTAATGTAGACCCGCATTATTTTTTGCTATTTCTGTTCTAAGAATTAATATTACTATAGGATTATAAATACTTTAGTAATATAATAGTATTTATAATCAATGGTATTGTATTTGGTCATTGGCAACTAGTTAGTAATTGGGTATGTTATTTGATTATAAATATTTAATAATATGATAAATCCATTTTTTACATTTATTAATTTACTTCAGTTAAAATGTCTATAATAATACATCGTGTTTTATCGTGTTTTGGAGCCTATAACGGTTTGGGGATCGATGTGCAATGCACACCTTGCTCACCCGGTAATTGCGGCACTGCTTGCATGTTGATAGAATAATAAATAACTATAATTATAATAATAATCAAATTTATATTGAATCATATCGTAACATTTTTTTCTATCTATAGTAGATGATTTGTGTCGCTAACGGTTGATCAAATTTAATTTTAATTTTGACGCCTCTCACGCGTCCTTCTGATTTTGGCGCCCTGTTCCGTCGCATGTTCAGATCGTATTTAAAACCGGCACTGAGTGTGCTAATATCAGGGGCGGCTTCAGAGCCTTGGTTATGGTAGGGGAAGTTATAATTTTACAAAATTTTATAACAATAAGAAAACAACAAATTCAAGTCGTCTATTTTTAAAATTGGCAAAAATATCAATAATTTGATCTAGAATATCTAATTTATAATATACATTAATTAGACATAATGCTGATAGTCTATCTTCAGTCATCATTGAACGAAATCAGGTTTTTAGTCTCCGAAGTGTGGAGAAAGTCCTTTCAACCGTCATACCTCTATGGCTCTATCTACATACCTGTGCGTGTCGTATGGTAGTACATATTATAATACACATTTTTTGTTAACAATATACAATTTTTCAGTGCATTTTATAAGGAATTTTCACTGGGCGACAAAAAAATTTTTCTCAAAATAGTCAATGTATAATACCATAGTACGATTATAGTATTGCACGTTTGTTTCGCATTATTTCGCCCAATCTTTTAAAATACTGTCGACAGATTATAATCACTGGGCGACATTTGTGTCAACTAGTTAACTAATTAAAAAATGCACTGATTTTTTATAAATACGTTACGGGCTTGGGAGGGGGCCTAGGCCCTCTCCTGGCTGATATATCCAATAAAATGTGGCAATACAAGCGATATAAAAACACGAACAAAGGAATTATAACTATACAGTAGAAAATTTACAAATTGACGGATCGATATTGTTACACCAGCGAGTCGCGGACTTGTTGACGAACGAATTTTCGATTCGAGACGATATTAAGCTGAACGAAACTTTGTTTTGCTTTTCGCAACGAATTTCCGCGATAAAATCGAATTCAGGTGAAAATATCATTTTAAACGTCACGCCGTTGCAGTGATGTCATAAGAACGCCGAAATCAATGCAATGAATTCGATCCTCAAGTCTCGGACACGTTCCGTGCGGAACCATATGAATGTGAAAGCCTTCCATCACCCGGATCGCGAAACCTACCTATAACCGACTGCCGGAAAAAATAATTGTGGTTTTCAGACGTGATATGAAAACAAATAAATAAAACGTATAAAAACTGTGTGCGCGACGACAGGTCGTAATGAGACCGGAGCGTTTTCGACGATCGCAGTGATAATAATTGTAATAATTACGAGTTAGCGGCCACGCGGTAGTCGGCTTTGGTTGTACCGCTTGCCGTGTAATTTATAGAGCCACCGAGCGCGAGTAAATTGATTTTGCTCACCCGTTTCGTTTGATGTTGACCGTCGCCGCTCGGGCACGACAACGCGATCGCACGATGGGACCGCGTTAATGGATCGTAACGCGAAATATCATTACACCTGCACCGATCGTTTACACCTTTGAACGGCCGACGACGACCGCGACACGTCTGGCCGGCACGTTTTGTGCGCGTACCATTATTTTACCGACGTCATCGCGGTGAACTGTTAATTCTAAACGAACCGTACGCCATTGAAATGTAAGATTCTACCCGTGCGGCGCGAGTAGTATGCGCGCAGCGGATTTTTTTCGTCCGCCTTCCGAATACGTTTAATTTCATTTTGGTTTTCTGTTGCACACCCGCGCGTAAGCGATAAATTACAAAATACGGATCACGAGGCGAAATTAAAAGGCGGCGATTCATTTCAATAAGATTTAGCCCCTTCGTCCGACCCACAAACGGTGGCTTTTTAATTTCTCCGGGTTTTTAAATTTTTTATTTATTTCCCGAAACGCGGTGGCCGCAGTTAGCACGTTTTTATTAGCGCGCCCCGACAGCGATTAATATTACCATTACGCTCTGCCGGCGCGGCACGGGGATAAGACGCGGTCGTGTTATAATTATCGTTTTCGTTTTAGTTTTTTTTTTTTTCTATTCTGTACGAACGTGCGGTAACGGTACGCGCGAAAAACGACGGCGGAGAAACAAGCCGAAACGGAATAAAAATAAATAATTAACGCGGCGAACAAAACAAAATGCGCGTCACGGTATAATAATGATATTGCACCGCGTGCGCGAGCACACGTTAATAAAATAATGCGCGATCGGTTCGGCGGTTGCGACCGCGTCAAGTCCCCGGGAAATCTGTTTTCCATTCATCCCGTGTGCACGATAATAATAATATAATGTTCACGGTGCACGCTAAATGACGGCTGAACAATAGCCCGTGATCGCGGGTGCGGGTTCTGATGAAAAATTAACTTTTAAACTTTCGCGCGTCCAAAACGGGGTAATAAATCGACGCGCGCGTGCCGTATATAATACGCGCGTGTACAATGTACACATAATGCACGTCGGGTGAGGAATCATATGGATGCGATATCGGGCACGGGATGTTTTTTCGACAGATCCATCAGGAAAAGACCTTACGCTACCGGAGTCACCTTTTTCTATTTCCCCTTCACCATACATCGTACGATGACGAGACAAATTATTAACGACAAAAATAATAACCGTTGGAAACTATGAATAGTATCGAACACCGAACACCGGATACGAAAATGTTTTACAAGGAACACGAAATATTAATCCCGCGACAACATCCAACCAGAAAACCGACGTTAAGTTTTGAAAGTTTTTATCGCTTCCGAAAAATGTGTTTTTATTATCTCAATCCGTACCGATTTATACTTTAATCCTATAAAGTTGCCGGTAGGTATTATAAGAATAGTTAATAATACGGTACAACATTTTTTTTATTTATTTACTAATTGGATACTCGGTCTACATGTCACAGTGGTGCACACATTTAAGAAACTTAATCGTAGCGGGGAATCTTATTGCAGTAAAATTTAACGGAAAAGTAAAACAATAACTGACACGTGTGACTTGTAATATCCATTAAATTAAATTTTGATTTTATTAGAGTTATTTTTATTTATTACGCTTTCAAATGAACATTTTTAACTTGTTTTTAATTACTTGAAATCCAAAGAACTATAGTTATTGCGTTACTAATAAATTAATACGTTGGTACCCCAGTTTAAGCCGTAAACAGTTTTACTCTTAACTTATAAATCGATTATTCTGTTAAGTTATACGGACAAACTAAGTTTCATTGTTCACATAGGTACATTATTCCTGTTGCATAATTAATCATACGCACTTAAGAATAAATTCATCACATACAAAATTAAGTATAATAATACAATTTTTCATAATGACCACTGTATCATATTCCATAGTATAGTATTTGCTAAATGAAGCAAATGAACTGAGACAGAAGTTAGTAAATTTATATTTATCAACGTGAACACCGCGATAGTAGGACAATGAAGGGTTTTCGATCGGGACACGTATATGTGTTTTCGTGTCTGAGACCCGTGTTTTTTTGTATGTTTGTTTTTTTTAATAATTTCAGTAGTTTTATAATGCTAAGTCTTATTCCTCTGTCCTATCTGTAAGTGGTTCATTAATTTATGATCGTTGAAGACAAGGTCCAAAAGGTGAAGTATTCCTACCGAAAATCTGAGAGCGATTCTGTAACCGCATTAAGAAAGTGTGGTCGTTATAATATATGTAGTATATATACATATATGTGTCAATAACGTAAATAATAACCTTAGTCATCTGGTAACAATCACATTTTACAACACAACTTTTTTGGCTATAATCAATTTGCACCAAAATTGATACAAAATATAAACAACACAACTTTTACGGCTGTAATCAATTTGCACCAAAATTGACACAAAATATAAACAACATGTGAATTTACACCAAAATGTTTGTAACTTGCCCCAAAATAAGGATATATAAAATTTCCACCACCCTCTGGTAGTAAGAAATAGGAACTGTAATTTGCATCTAAATTAAAATCTATTATATTTTCGATATTTTCCGATATTACCAACGTGCAAGTTTCTTTATATCCAAATATAAAAAGCTAATAACATACAATTTTAGGTTTAGATTCTGAGCTGTTATTTAACATACTTATACCGAGGTCTATATGGTATTTCAGTATTGACCTCAAAGCTAGCTTATAAGAATAGTCAATAATTTCATTATTTTAGGCAAAAAATAATTTTTGTCATTCAAGTCTACTTAGTCTCGACATCGACGAGGATACCGAGAAATAATCGAATATTATACTCGTAATATCGAATAAACAAATGCTCATTTTGGAGCACTACTTTCGATTACCTGCAGTGGTGCAAATTACATATCTTTAAATTGGTACAAATTATAAACTCCCACTCCTTCGTTGGAATCATTACTGAACATAATCAGGAAGCCTATTTGAATTTAGTATCATACAGATTACATATTCGCCTTACGGTTTTCGTTACACTTCATAATGAAAAAAATGATAAATAATTATTTATTTATTTATTTATCAATACAAATATAAAAACAATAGCCTGACAAAGTTTCCCATTAGGTACGAGATTTTCTGTATTTTCTTGCTATCAGAAAACTACTGTGGGTATTCTAAAAGATTTAAAGTACTTTTCAAGTACAATTTCCGTTTGGGTGGAATACTGGTTGAAACTTTTGGGACAGTTAAACTATTTGAAAGCGTTTACAGAAAAAAAATAATCTCATCATAAGATCAATGAAAAAACGTTATACTTCATCAAGGCCCAGTGTGACAAGCGCAGTTTCAGGCGCTTTTCATTACTCAGATCCTCGTGCATGATCATGAAATAATTTCCTTGAAAAATATGGGTTTTAGAACTTCCTCTAGAAAAGTGTAAATCGATGAACTGAAAAAAAAAAATTATTATTATTTTACTTCCTCCGCCTTGTAATACATTTGCAGACCTTGTTGGATAAACAATTATTGTTTTCTTGGTAATCCCACTTTAATCCAGTTAAGTTTATACAGACCCATAAATTATTATTAAAATCTGGACGGGGTGCTAAAAATCAATTATCACAAATACATACGAAAATCGTTATTAAATCTACTTTGCAAAACTACTACCCGTGACGATGAAAACCAATTAGTCTAGTCAACTGTCATTGTACGATTTATGGCAATTTATGTGTATCCTTCAAATTAAATTTAACGTCTTCGCATGCAAATTCCTTAAATAAAATTCTGCATTTTGTTATTCGATCATGCACCGAAACAGTATTTAATTCAGAAGCAATAATGCGATTTTCAAGTTTAAAATTTTTAAATCCAATTTATGGTGTTATCATCAATTGAATGGACTATGGTGGTTGACGATAATATGTTCATGAAAATCGGCGAATACTTCGAATTCCATTATTTTTCATACTCGGAAATGCGGTGTGCTTATTTTGAGTTCGACTCATTAAATGCAAATATCGCATTCGAACAAAATTTAAACAAAACACTTATTTCTCTTCAATACAATTTAATATTAATGTTAAACCTCGTTGGTGAAACATATCGTTGTCGAATTGATACTATGGCGATTCGTAATGAAAATTGTTGATGGTCTATTAATTTTTATAATTCTAGAATTCGACAATAATTTAATATAACTATCTGCAAGATGATGATTCGCGATAGAACGTAATTTTAATGAACTTTATCGGTTATTATGATACGACTGCGTATAGGTTCGTTGCTCAGCATATATTTTGGCCCTCCTTACACGACGATACTCAAAAGGAACTGTGGTCGCATGGATATTAGGAGACTAGGTAACTGGACAGCTGCAATTTCCAATGATCCTCATACACGGTTTATCAAATAAGTGTCGAATCACGATTTCAATAAATGTTTTCAGCATTGTTTTTATAGTGTTGATTTGTTTACTTAATTTTTAAATATTTGTAATAATTCTAATAAAGATGAAGATATTGTTTTGTACCATTGTTACAAACACTACACAGAAAGAAAAAAACGAAGCAAAATACAATTCTGGATCAATCCTTGTATTGAAAAAATATAAAAACTGTAGACTATTCGTAGTTTCTAAGGAATTGTTGGACCCGTTGGACCCGGATTTCGACTGTTGGATCTGTAAGCGATTTTAAAAGCGAGACGAATCCGGGGAACGCAGAAAAGCGTTTAACTCTAATATTATCAACTTAAATGTATTCAAAAATATTTCAAATTCACGTATAAATGTACATTTTTACATAATATATTCTAGCGCGCGGGAGAAGGTCGACTAATGGACGACTGACTGTAACAAATTGTGCATCAAATCATAGACTCGGTACGCGTATTGTTTGCCACCCGTTACTACGCAATAACTAGTGGCGTAACTGTGAATAGCCCCACCCCCATTGGAATTTTTTATCGATGATTTTTTAATCATACTTGAAGCCAGAGATGACACTGTCCCTCCCTTGTGATTTTTCATGTCAGTTGTAAAATAAAAAAAAAATTTTCACATAAAGCCGGTCCCGATTCACATCGGGTACTCAGCGACTATTCGCCCCTTCCCTTCTGTTCTCGATAAAACATTTCTCCGGGCGTGCCAGGTTTCTATAGCCTATAGCTAATAAAATAATATATTATTCATACCCGTGATATTTTAAATCACCCTGCTCTCCCTTTAATTGTGTTCCAACTACGCCAGCGATAGCGATAACGTTATTTGAATGCAGCACGACGGAAAGGAAATTTTCAGCTAAACACTGAGCCGCGCAGTTCTCATCTTAATATTTTTAGGCATGACAAAAATATTAATTTTCTTTGTTAAAAAACTCGTAACGATAGGAACGTTTATTAATGTTAAAAAGTGTAAACGTTGGCGTTTCCGAAACAATAAAAATGCATTTAACACTAAAATAAAAATACAATGCTGCCGCATTGAACTCTACCGGTGGTACTGTCGGTACTGGGTGTAGATCGCATGGCATTTTTTTTATCCGGACATGATTTTGTCGGAGGCTCAGTCCACCAGGGTTGGGGGAGGGGGCAGTCGGACATGCGGATGGAAAGCGCGTAGTGTTTAGAAACGTATAATGCGACGGATCCGGTGAAAACGATTTAAAAAAAAAATCATCCAACAACATATTTAAATCTTAAATTTAAAGCGCCTTGTTTCAACTAACATTGTCGGTATATCGGCAGTATTGTCGAAATGTATTTATCGTACACGGCAATTCGAAACGGCTTCAAAGAGTAACCGGGACTTAGTCGTTGAACGTGTGCGTGTACCGATCATAATGACTACGGTACAATATACGACTTTGACGACGATAGCGGAACACGTCTGAATCGCACAAAATGCACTGCGTTTGAATCGGCAAGAAAATAAATTTAACTGCAAGTACCTCACGTGTACCCGGCTTTTGCCCGTATAAGTTACACCATGTGAATACGATCGAGGTCGGAAACGGTAAGTCAATAGACGCGCACAACTATCCGCGGAGGCAGATGAAGTCGTTACGGATGACTTAATACACCTTAAAGTAGCGATTACCGTGTTGCTTGGTCCATATAAAGAGTAGGCGTCCACAAGTATTAACAAATACGAATAAATATCAAGCGCATAAAAAAAAAAAAAAAAGCGATAGTTTATCAGACGCTAATAATATTTCAATCGGTGTAGAAATCATATAATGTGGAAATCATCTAAATTGTAAATAATACAAACGTTCAAAACTTATACCATTTCCGTAGAACCTTTACCACGATTTCAATCGGTAACACTGTGAACTTAGATATGATCAACACGACCATCTGACCTTCCGACAACTTGCTCGCACGCATCGTCTTAGGAAATCGTTTTTAAGTGTTTACTGAATACCAATTGACTCTTTCTATTTTCAAGCATTCGAAAACATATTTGAAACCGAAACAAGTCTCTTAAGCTTTTTTTTTTCACTTCCCACTTACGTGTGTTGTATTTTATCATTAGTATACCATTGGTGAAATAAAACGGTTACAATATTCTATTTTACTCGTGTGGCAAAAACTATGGTACTAAATACCAAAAAAAAAATCGGGTAAAACCCGAATCCAATTTAATTTTAAAATTTCGTATTTGTCAAGTTATTTGTTTTGTTTCAATGTTCCCTAGTCATAACAAATAACTATAATAATACATTTACACATGACATGAAATCACCACATGTTTACATAATAATATATATCCTTTCAGTCTTTAATAGTATTTCAAAAATTCAAATGATCTTGGAAAATGGAAGTATGGTAAAATACATCGTGAACAATTTATCGCTAAAAATACGCGAAAATGATGATATATCCTTCTTAAAAATTCTAAAATAATTCTGCTTTCATATTTACTAAGTATTTAAATAATTCTTTCTGCCTGGTTCTTATATTTCCGTTTTATCTCAACTTTATTTCCAACAATTATTTGTTCAACTTTTCATTTACATAAGCTTACTTATCATTTGAAAGCGTCTATACACTTCCAGATAGTTGGACGGGCAAATGTTAATGTGATGCGCTTTGGGCCGTGACTACGGGGATAAATAATTTATTTTGTTTATTTTACTTATTATTATTAATGAGCACTTCCTATTTGTACACATTCACATCAGCTGGCGTATATGATATTTTTGTTTTCGCGAATAGGCCGTTTTATGAATTTTAATATCGGATGATCATCACCATTTCCACGCAATATCAATATTGCAAAGTATGTTTATATATTTTTGTGAATTTCTAATAATTATAATGTCCGGCGTTCGTGAATTATTTTTCCTCAGTGTGTGTGTTGTATCAACTGACGTTATGACAGTATGCATGCTGACAGTATGTACGTATTTTTATTTATATTTTTCTAATACACAAATATCACTTCTTTACTATTTAAGATTTTATTTGTGCAGTAGTAGTGGCATCAATGATTTATTATTATTGTACAATTTTACTACCACGAATTGTTAATTTTGGACGCGTGAGCGAATTACCGTGATTTTTAAAATACTGTTTTATAATTTATTTTTACATATTTTTACTATATTTACAAGTGTTATTTTAATCATTTAAAACTCGATAAGTGGCATGCCAGCGTTAAGCTTCACACTATTGTGAATTTTACTAGTATTTCACATTATTTTATTTGTTTGTTACATCATTATATATTTAAATGATTGAGCGAAAAGGGCTAATTTTCGTACTAATAAATTATTTATTATTTGATTGCTATGAATTATTTATATTTTATATCTGATTAATTATTTTTGTTCCAGCAATACTTAGTTACCAATTTATGAAGCATTTACCAACTGTAGTTTCTTTTTTTATCTTAATTTTTCGTAGTATACACACTAACATTAATTCACATTATACACAATTGCATTTTAAGTCAAACATGGTAGCTCGTCATATTTTTGCAGCAAGCCCAAACACCCTGATTGAGCAATTTACACCACTGCACACTACTGATCGGTTATAAGAAATACGTAATAATAAAACGATGACCGGACGTGTAGGCTAACCACATTAACCACTATTTACCATTCGGTCTGAACAATAATTTTAAATTATTTGAATGTTATGAGATGATCTTCTTTATAGATTTTATCTATTCACTGATAGCTTGAGTTGATCGTAACTACTTGTTTTTAATTTTATATGCTTTGATTCTGCTATAATATTTTCATTCGATTTTCATTTCGTTGCTCGTTTTCTCTGGTTTCTGGTGTTCTTGAATAATATTTGTATTTACGTAGATTTAGACATTTGTTTATTCATAACTGTTATTTGATCCTAGTATTTTATATTAGTTTGAACTTTCTTATATAATTGTACTTTGATTCAAGTATTAGATGTTTTGTAACAGTCCAATTTTTATTACTTCGTCGATATCAAAATATTTTAACCGTAACCAATAAAAATATATTTAATGTTACGTATAAATAAATATACTACAAATTTAACAGTTTTGTTATGCCCAATCAACTGAATTTTCTTCTGAGCAGTTTGAATATTAATTTAAAAACGACTCTGATAAAAATATGTCTCTGGTTCGACAAGATGATTTAACTACTGTAAAAAATCAAAGTCTCTGGATCAATGAAATATTTTAAATACATTCATATAGGTCGTAATAAACTGTCATAGAAAATTGACATTTGGATTACTGTATGACAAATGATATTAAACTTTAATTTAGTTATACCTGGTGACTAATTTTGTAAATCAATAATTTTATACATTTACTTCGGTACAATTTGTGATAAATCGATATTCAAGGTTAATATTAACATGTCATAAAGTAATTTAATTTTGCTACTAATAACTAAATACTCTTTATTTTTGAATTACACAATAAATATATTTGGTGAAAATGAATAGGTGAGTATTTCATTAAAAGTAATCAATCATATTAATTGGAAGAAGGAAGGATGGAATTGGGAAGTTATTTATCGAAAAGAAAGCGGATAAAACTAAAAGTGATTTGAAATCAAAACGTGTTAAATGCAAAAAAATATCCTTTGATGATTGTTGCATTAGTAGTCTGAATGAAAATATATGTCTACGAAATTGATGCATTTGAATGTAGGAGCACTTATGGATAAGCTGGTTTTCAAACAATCCGTTTTTATATATTAACTCAAAAGAAAACCGTACATACTGTATAAAAACATTTCCTTTATTTTCAAAATTAGTTGAAGTTTAAAAATTAAAAAAAAAACATTTACCTGCAAAATTAAGATAACTATTTTATAACAAGGATAGTATAATAACATTACCCTGTACTAAGATCATAATTATTTAAACTTTTTCCCTTTCAGCAAGAAATTTCTTGTTAAAGTAAATACAAAATATAAGGTTGTTTCACTGATAGTATAAATTAATGTGAAATATGAACATAATTAATAATGTATGGACGTGTGATCCGAATTAAATATTCATTTCAAGTAAATTTAAATTAAAATTTTACTATACATTTTTTTTTTTAATATTTTTTTTTTTTTTTTTTATTCAATTGTTTTAAAGATTAAAACAAATTAAAGTTTGTTTTAAATATATTTAAAACCAAATATTTTAAATAAAACAAGTTTTTTCTTAATTAATTTTAGTGCAACTGATAATAATATTTACGTGACTATAGCCGGAGTGCTAACATTGAATCGATATGAATACAATCATAAAATTATAGTACAATCGTGGTCAACCATAATTTAAAACTATGTGTGTGTTCATATGTCCCAACAATTCAACCCTACTCAGTGTTGAACATTAATTTTTAAGTAGTTTTCCATTTTAAATAAACCATTGATAAAAAAAAAAAAAAAACAATATTATCTATATTAAATTCCCATTAATTGCTTTATAATTTAAATCAATAAAAGTGGAAAAGTTTTGTTATAAAATAATTCCGATATATACATTCATCGATTTACGTTAAGTACTTTTAATATGTTTAAGGTGAAAAAATATATACATTTTTTATCTCACTTCCAGATTTCAACTAATTTATCGGTAAATATGATACTAGACCAAAAACTGATATTAATAGATCACAGAAGCATATGGATAAACGGAAAAAATTTCCTCTAATCAATAGAACGTAGCTGTATAATGTAATATTAACGTTTAAAAAAGCCCTATAGACGAATATATAATAGTCTATGAAACGTGAGAGGTTTTTTTTTTTTATGAATGGATAACACGTAGCCAAGACCATATAGTTATCAAATATCGTCTTAATATACACAATCATATAAATGATTTATACACACACATTTAACGGCGGAATATATGAACTTTGAACTCAAACAGTGATTCTTCCAATACTATAGATGGGGAATAAGAAGAGATTTTTTTAAAAAGCATTTCGTGTTTCAGTCGATTAGTTTAAATAGCATTTAAGCAAATTCCACCACCATTTAACAATTTTAAACTGACCGCGATTGTCGCAGTAATTAGTGTCAACTTTGAACTTTATTTATTGTTCTCAGTTGCATTATCGCTTTTTTTTCTTTTTTTTTTTTTTGTATCACGCACGACACAAAATTAACATATTATATCGGTCCGATCGCATTATACATCCGCGTGAACTCGTATTCAAGTAGGTACGATAATAATTTCACGCGCATTAGTAGTCTGTTAGATTAGTATTATATGTAGTCCGTTGGACTTGCATTCTACGAAAATAAATGACACTACAAAACACTGAACACATACATACATTTGAGCTGTACTATTTTATCTTTAAAATTGTTTTTATCGATAATGTAATCGTGTGCGTGTGTGTGTATGAGTTTCCTCATCATTTTTGCTATTTTACTAGCAACATTTTTACATCATAGACAATATTATAGTGTTTTCAAACATGGGATATTACACGTGGTGCGTTTTATTTTTTACTGTTGGTATCCCCATGAAGGTTTAATCCCCTCGTACAGAAGAGCGTCAATACATCCCACGATAGTAGTGCGACCTATTAACATTTACTATTGACACTAATTTTATCACTTATCTGTTGCGTATTAATTTATTATACTCGTATATCCGATAAAATGTTTATCAAAAAAAAAATTAATGTATTTCAAATTAACATTTTATTTTAATTCTATTAAAAATACAATTTTACAGACAATGAAGTCTAAAATGGTTCGAAGAAATATTGAAAATTATTGTGTTTTTATAATAACCCCAAAATATTACTAACTAGTATAAATTACAATTATATAGTATACATACATTATAACTACGGTTAACTATCATTAAATAAATTTTGTACTAAATGACCAGGTAATAATAATTTATAACTTATTATAACACATGATTCTGTGATCAAACTACTACTAACTAATATTAACTACGGTTAACTATTGCTAAATTAATCTAACAATAGTTAACAAATATTAAATAAATCTTACACTAAGTTACTAGGTGGGTAAAAATAAGTTATACAATTTAATTTTAATTTACTGTTAACTATTAAATAAACTATTTAACTATTAACTTAAATATGACCGTGACACAACTCAAAAATAAATTCTTTATTATAGCCTGTCAACCCATATCCGATCAAAACATGTTTATAATTTCAGTCACTCACTATCTTGTGTCGTTATTTAAATAGAATTAGAAAAAAAATTCAAAAATCAAAAAAATAATTCACTGACTCTCAAAACTTTAAATTAAAATTGAAATAAATGTATAGTACATACTATAATATAAAAAAAACTTCATAATCTTGATTCGTTTTGCTAATTCGTTTATTGAAACAGTTTGATTTTGGTCAGCGTACTCATTTTCTATAAGCAGCTATCATGAGAAACTATTATAACAAAAAGCATGAAAATACATAAAATTCCAAATTAAAAATACCATTAACATTGTGGTTTTTGGAATCATTTCTGGGAATGTAATAAATATTTATAAACACCGTTTATTTTGTTAAAATATAAATTTAGATGAGAACTCAACGTTACAACAATTATTATGATGAATTTGATTAATCGATTTGTTTACTGTTGCACACAGAGTGCAAAAAAATTATCCTCAATAATAAAAATTCATATAAATTATATAAATAAAAGTACTCACACAAAGTTAAGCACAGTTATTTATTAGTAGGTTTAAAAGTTCAAAAAATGTATCGTGAATGTGAGTGATAAAAATTAAAATCGTTAATACATTTACATAAGTAAAACGTTTGATAAAATTACGTTGATATAAAAATACCAGACCCAACTATAATTAGTTTACAGTCATAATAAATCATACGTGAAATCTGGGACAAAACTTTACCATAGTGTAGTACTTGAAACAATACGATTGGATATGGGTGCATACAGACATGCTGTATAGACGTATAATTAATCATTACACCCTTAAGTATAAATAACTAATTAGCGTAGTTAAACAATTAGTTAAACACGTTTCCCATGACATCGTTCAAAATATAGAATAACGCTTATCTACAGTTTCATTTTCGTGATTTAGCTGTTTTATGGAAAGTACTGGATTTCGATAAAAAAAATATTATTCGTTTTCGACACAGCTTTAGATGCAACAAAATCCAGAACATATACTTTCATGCGCGGTGTTATTCGATGCACGCGTTGAATACTATTGGCCTTTGCTCGGACGAGAAATTCTACACGGCAAATCCTGTATTCACTAAATTGGCAGCATCTTTCCTCCACGAACCGCCAAAGATTAATGAGTTTAAAAACGTAATAAAACTGCTTCAGTGCATCATCGATACATTTCGATACAATTATGTTTTCGGGAAAAATCTTTACGCGAGGGAAAAAACCAACTGGTACACCATAGAGATCCAGAGATGTTGAGTTCATCGAATCATTATTAATTTCCTTTCTGGTCACCCTTTCGCCACTCTGCGGATCACTGAAACCACGTTTAAACAATAATTCGTCTGTTATTTTCTTATCACTTGCTGTAGACCGACTACGAGTAGCCGAAACCGCGATCGTCAGTTGATCAAAACATCTGCACACAACACACACACACACTCAAACTCCACTGTACACATAGGCGTATAATAAAACCGTAATTGAATTCTACACAAAGGACTGCGCTCGCGAACCGGAAGTTTTTCGTAATTACGACGGGAACGATAATAACGTAATGTGCGCGCGTGTGTGTTTTTATATATATTTAAAGATAAATCCGGTCCTTGCGCCACCGTCTCTGCGCCGCCGAGTCTTTGATGTCATCGCCAAGCGCACAGCGTCACGTACAGCTGCAGCCGTCACGCGAGTTCTTACCATGTCAAAATAATATTACGTAAACGGTCGCGGAGACATTGTTAGTTGTTATTATTGTAAAATCGTATTTTAATTTACCAAAAGTTCACGATCGCGATAACGACGGAACGGGGTGGCCCGAGATCCGTTTGCGTGCTATTTGAATCGTCAAAACGGTGAACTAGGTATTCGAAATCCCGAAATGTGCAGTAATAAACGCCATTCGCACCATAAAACGTTTATCGGCCGTGATGCTATAACAATATAACGCAATGCGTCACCAGCACCAACGTTACATTGTAGGACGTCGAACCTTTCAAACGTACATATTTTGTTCTAAAGTCATATCTGTAATCATACATATAACGTACTACTTAGCCCAGGCTGACATTACCGTTCGATAAGATTTTTTGCACGTTACACATAGTGTTTTTATTATTTTCAACAATATTGATCCATGCTATTTGTGTAGACCAATTTTCAGATACTCGATTTTTTCGTTTATTTCACAAAACTTGAAATTGTCTTATAAACAGAAAGCCATGTTAAAAAATTCACCTTCCAGCATCCTTTGAACAGCAGCAAATTTCCTGGAAATATTGATAAGCTAAATATATATTCATATTTATGTACTAGAAATAGTGAACCGGAGTTTTAAAGTGTATCTTTAAAGTTTCCAATCAACTCGATTTATAATACGAGTACATAATATATTTACTGTTAATATTGTAATCATTCAAATGGTATATGGACTTGAAATAGAGCTTCCGTAGGAATTTCCCAAAAATTCTACTACTTCTACAAAAAGTTAACTTATAAATCGTCATGTATTATATATGTAGTATGTATATTCATAAATAAGTGTCAATTGACTTAATGTTACGACTATACACGTAGATAATTTAGTTAGAGGTCAAATCCAATTGGTCTTCGTAAAAAATCTACTACAAGTTTCCAAAATAATATAATAAATATATATAATACTTATTTTTTAAAAATAACACATTATATGTTTCGTTAAAGGGCTATTAAGGATTTCAAAATAGGATAGATTTCGAGTGTTCTGTATCAAGAAAGTTTTCGAAGCCGAATAGCGAGAAACGGCCTTATGAGCTTTCCAAGAGCTTTCAAAGTATACACTCTTAGTGATCCTAAATCTTACTTGTGGGTCGTAGTTCTTTATTTAATCTTTCATTGGGCACTTGTTTGGCTTTTCAGGGAAACATTTTTATTTTGTATTTAGGATATAGTTTGACGATAAGCCAAGATCGTTTAACCAACATTAACCAACATTAACTAATTTTTAAAATTTTTTTTGGCTAGTAAAAATGTGTATGATTATTAAAACTGTGGACGATAAAAGATAAAAAATCTCCTCGTTTCCTGTTATTATTATTATTATTCGCACTACTACTAATATATATATATATATATGAAAAAATAGGTTACATTTTGACGGCGGCTGTAACTCGTTAAATATGTACAAATAATTATCCACCCGAGTTGTTTCGTAATTTGTTCAGTTATGCGTATGATAATGTATAGCAGTAACGATAACGTTTGTTGTTCACGATAATGTGCAGCATTGCGCAATATTGCAGAGATTTCATCAACGGGCCAATAATTAACAAGGTAATTAGTTATAAATAATACGATGATGATATATTCACAAAAGAGTAGTTTTAATTTTTTTTTAACTTTGCATTTTTTCATAATTAATAAAAATTTCGGCGTTAATGTATGAAACAAAAAATATGTGTTGCACAAACGATCAAGACTTGCAATACATTTCAGATACCGTCTAATTTATGTTTCACAGTAGGATTCAAATGTCGACTTTAAGTTACCCACATCTACTCAATCAAACTCATCTAACCTGGGTGAGTGGTTGAATTTCAGAGTAAAAATTTTAGTTCCACTTACTACATTTCAAATTAAAATCTTAATTGCTTAGGTAACTAAACATTTGCACAAATTTCAATGAAAAAAAATAAAATGAATACTAGCCCATTATAATTAAAAGTCAGATTGATATTAAAACGTATTAAACTTTTTCCAATATTTCTATTTACTTTATAATTAAAAATATGGACAATACTGTTAATTAAAGTCGGTTAAAACGTGTAAATTAAAAATTCCTTTTTTTTTATTTAATTTTAAAAACAATAATTTGGAACCAACCGAAAAACTATTCCGCTATAAAGAGACTAAAATACCAAAACTCTTCCGGTAAAATCTAAAAAATATATTTTTCGGGTAAAAATAAAAATAAGAAATCACTGAAAATATATTAATAAAACAATATATATATATATATATTTATAAAAATAAAAACTTTAATAATATGAAATAAAGCATTGCAAACAACGAATATTTAATTTAAAATGTTTTCAAAAAATTTCGTTAACAAACGAATTATGCATAAATTCCGAGTTTTTGCCGAACAGGTAATTCAACTTTTTGGTGAAATGGTACATTAGAATTTCTTATTTTTCTATACCTTCTAAGGCCGGAGTTCTGTGCATTTTCTAGATGTGTTGTTTCCCGATCACCATGACCGCGAAACACGTATTTTTCGTTCGGAACGTGTTTCCCGTAAGTATACTTACACGGTTTTATGATCGATTATTCGCTAAATATCCGTACGACGTTTCGGATTTGTTGTACGTGCAAGATTAATGCATTCAATGGGTTCGCCATCTGCCCGTGTCCAATTATGCCGAACGACGAGCGTCTCTCTGCATGAATAGGAAAACGAAAAACACGTGTGCCGCCGTTAGCCGCGAACAGCGCCCACACAACTAGCGGAGTCAGAGAGCGCATTGTACACAAACATATACAACAGCAGCAATCGCGTTTTCGGTTGATATGAACGACAATGGGACGGGAAAATGTGAAACGAGTGATCCGCGGACAAGGTGCGTGTCTGGTCGTGGTTTTGATCACAACGCGGACTCGCAACGGACTCGGCTTTGTACGATCCCAGGGGCGTGTTTACAATTACTTCTAGGGGGAGGGGGGCGAATCAAATTTTTTCTTAAATTCAGGCTCAAATAGTACTAGTAAAATTTTTCGTAATATATAAATCAGGTTAGGAATCATTAATCATTATTATTTGTAGTTTTTTTTTTTTTTAATCTAATACCTAGTCCACTTAGATCGACTTTTGTGTAATTATTTTTTAACACCAGCCTGTGTTTTGAAAGTTACGCTCGTGTTTTATTTGATTTTTCACTAAGTATGGACCCGACAAAAGCCTAATTTAGTATTCACAGCCATGCGTAATTTAATTTCGTTATAAAATGATCCACATCAAAAAAAATTTGTAATGTGTATCTCACATATAACCAATTCTTTAAATAAGGATTCAGGGGAGAAGAGAGGTAATTGTCTCTTCCCCTTTAAAATACACCCCTGTACAATCGTACGAGTAACTCAGCTCGTGTCCGTCTAGTCGTATTGAATTACGACGAACGGTTCATGCGCTACTCGTATTGTTAAACGTATTGGGCAGTGTCGGCCCGACGGTTTTCGGGGTCTGGTGCAGAATTTTGCAGAATCGGACATGAAAACACAACGAATATGGTTATAAGTTTCTCGTGCCACCGGAATACTCTAATCACAAATAAGAAATTTATTTGAGCCAAAAAAATTCATGCGATAATCCTTTCTCGTCGACTTACTCGAGAAAAGAAATTTTTATGATTTTTTTTTTTTAAAACCATGGGTTCGTGTGTGATTTTAAAGCTAGTCCGACTTCAATTTACAAGATTATTGTATCCAGAAATATATAATCGTGTAAACCACGGTGTTTATTGGGAATTTCACATTTTTAGAGTTAACGAAATTGATAAGATCATCTATTTTTAAGATTCTTTTTCCTAGTCCAGTTTTCGAATCGAACTCTTGAAATAATACGTAAATATGATGCAGCAGCTTCACACCTGATACACCGCTAAAATCTAAATATAAAGAAAAATTCGAATTCGTTTAAAATCTTACGTTCAGCATAATAATTATTCCGAATTCAAACATTGTTCAATAACTAATGTTACAACAATGAGTGAATTAAATTTATTTTCAAAACTAATTATTTAACCTCGTGTGTATTGCAGTAATATTTCAAAAATGTCACGGAAATTATTTACGTGAAAATCGTATAATTAAAAAAAAAAAAAAATTATATTAGGGTTAGGGATTTTTTTTTAATAAAAATCCTTTTTTTCGTACGGTGAACACGACGTATTTTATTGTTTTAATTTCAATTTTAATATGTGTATTACCTTTTCAATGTATGAACTGAGCGTAACAACGCCGTAAAAATATATTTTATACATTTCGTACGCGCTACATCACAATATTATAATTATGTTTATTGTTTCCTATCGTGTGCTCTTCTCTCCGTGATACTTGTATACGTATCGTAACAATTATTGCAAAACATACTTTGGCTCGTCCTCACGCTGAATACTTTCAAATGATAGTTTTTCTCGAATGTTACCGTATATCACCACTCGTCGTGTACGCAAAACAACACTTTACGCAGGTTGAAATTCCTATCGGAGTGGTAACGAAAAATTTCGTTTGTTAAAAAAAAAAAAAAAAGACTACGACGACGATTGCGTACCATCGACGTGACACACTGACGGGTAACTCGCTCGCAAACACGTACGCTCGCGTAACACAATGACAATAATACGGAATCGAGATTAATATCCGAGAAATCGAATGAAACGCGTTTTTTGAACGGGAGGTGGTGTGACATTTGTAGCAGACGTAATCCGGACAAGTGCAATAGTGTTTACGATGCGGACACCCAATGCTTTATATACACATATGCACGTACGGTGTACAAGAAACGGTTCGAGAAAAAAATTGGTAGCTGTTGTGTAATAATAATAAAATAATAAAAATCAAAGAAATCCATCGTCACGGGTGTCGTATACGATGTGATTAATAATATTTTTTATAAGGGAAAAATATCGGCAAAATAAATATATATCTCGGAGTTATAATAAAATATCATTTAACAATAATAATAATAATAATAATGCGTATAGATTTTTTCGTAACTATGGATCCATTACACGCAAATCATCGTGAGGGTGTGTTTTTTTGGTACGTTTTTTATTCCAGCACCCCATCTCTGTTTTCATCCAATAGATTCCACCCCGAATGATCATTGTTTCTTTATACACGTGGGGAGCTTCTGTATGCAACGTTTCAGTATCGCACCGAAGGGGTGGACGACTAGCGTACGATTTATACATTTATATATATCATATAACAACAGAAGGTCCGCCACACACGCGTATAATTCTATCGATTCTTTTTGGAGTCGTGTGGTGGTTTCTATTATTACTATATGCTTTTGAATAAAAAGGCGGTAGGACGGTAAAAAAAAAAAATACAAAAAATAAGCCCACGCACGTTCGTCGAGGAGAAACACGGTCCCAGTCAAAACCGTGAAATCGATTAATTGCGCTGCAACGGACGGTGGAGGGATACGCACACAGCGGACTACTAGCAAAAAATAATAATAATAATAAAGGATACCCATAGCGGTGCACGGGAAAGGAGGAAAAAAATACGGAACAAAAATAAAAAGATTTGATTTGTAAAGGGTAACACTCCTGCAGCGGACCGCCGCCTCAAGAAGTCGATGGAAAAAATAACGCCGGGGTTCCTGTATTTTTCCACCCCCACGTCACGACGTTCAATGCTCGCAGTATAATACTACGCCTTTTTGGCCTGTATACGCAATGCGTACGGAATGTTCACCACCTCCACCACCGCTGCGTAACGATAGACTACGAGCGTGTGATCTACATCCATCCGTTCCAAAACGCGTACGTCCAAGTGATTTAGTAGCATGTCATTAGCAATGTGCTACAGTCATCGCACAGTTGCAGGGATGGGGTACAATAATATAGGTACCCAGTACATTGCGGACATGACGACGGGGGTTGGTAGCAAAGGGTTGTTTCTCCTCGTCTTGCTACACTACAGTAAAAAAAAAAAAAAAAAGATAAAGAAAATAACGCCCAGTCGACGAGAACGAATTTATAATGTCCAACATATTATTATTACTACGCGTTCAACCCTATTCGGTCGATTGAGTTATGCGACGACGGTGAGATACGGTGACCCGTATTATGAGTCAATGCAAGTGTAAAACGAAATAGTGCGCGTCACGTGTACAGACGCCGAACACAATGAATAAGACTAATAACGAAAGAGACATACGTGCGTTTTAAAAATGCGTATTATACTATATCGTAGTACGTTATGTGAAAAGAATTCCCCGGAGAGCGACCCGTTCTTTGATAAGGCACATTTTTTCGTTTGTTATAGTAGCTTGATTTATTCGATTTTCTCGTACAACTTATTTATAACACGTATAATACATATTCGTTTATATTTTTCTAATTTGTACAACTCCGAAAGAGACGTTCAAGCGTATTAAAAATTGAAATACGCATTCAGAAGGGTAAAACAATCGTCTGTTGCCATACTACGTATAGAACATTGTTGCGAGCATGAGGTGTTTTTACACGTTCGAAACGAATAATGGTTCGAGTAACCTGCAAATCAACATTTTGCACAACTGTTTTAGGCGTAAACCAATCGATTTGAAATTCCTTAGGTCAATATTTGTCGTTTTATTTATTTATTTTGGCTAATGGGCCCGGTCCGGTCGGCTACTATGATTACACGGTTTCTTTCGGTTCTTCCTAGAAAATTAGCCGATCACTTTCTGACCGATTGGTTCGACTCACAGTGTCGCATTCGGCTTGGCTCTGTTACATGGATTTGAACCGGGTCGGTCACTTTATTCGTTCCAACCGATCGATATATAGCTCGTGTCGATCATGGCGGTCCGAAGGAACAATCGGACGAGTGTTTTATTCTTAATCGAACTACACCAAGAGCGTACGCGGCTTCGCGTCGGTGGTCAACTCGTCAAAGACGAGTCGATTCAAACGAAAATTCCGGACGCGCATCGTTTTTCCAAGATCCCGCAGTCGCCGTTAGGAGTTCCAAGTCACGGTGCATTGCATGATGTACGCCACATTACGGCAAAGGTGATTATATAGAATAACACTACGTCGCAACCCGTGTTGGTTTTTTGAACTTCGTATCGCGAACGAAGAATAATACTCGGACGATATACGATGGTGATGCGTGTGCAGAGCTAACCGGACGACGGTTTCGTTAATGCATTGTGCCGCCGGGATTCGTGACAATAAAACGACCCGGGACGTCTTGGCGGCCTGTTATACATGTAACGCATGCACGCACCACTCGTATATCATTTGATGTTGAGAAGGAAGAAAAAAAATGCTCATTGGATCGTAGAATAAAATTAAAATTAAAATAAATCAGTGAAATTCGAAAAACACGCCGACGCCGCCGTACCAGGATACGCGGTACATCTGCAGTATGCGTGCGCTAAGCCGATTAGAACACGGTATTTTCTAATTTAATCATCGTAATCCTCCCTGTTTATAAGTCGCCACGCGGTCTACGCAAGACAGTGGTTTTCAAACTGTTTTCCAAGCCCCGCGCACTGTGTTTTCGTGACATTTTCACGTATCTAGAACATTATTCTTATTCTTTTTATTACTTCTTTTCCAGTCTCGATTTTATACGAAATTAGATTTGAAAAAATTGCACCTCGTACGACATCGTATAATACGTCTGTTGTGTAATCAAATTACATTTGTACCTTATGTCATATATTTTTGTACGATTTGTGGCCATCGATCATTTGTGAAACTTTCGAAAGATTGTGGGGAAGAACGCTTACGGTTAGTCCCACTTTGGAAACCATTGATATAGGATAATACAATACGGGTCTTTCATGGTATATTTATGTATGCGTACGTCCCAGCGCATATTTCATCGAGGAAATTATAACCCTGCGCTTGAATCCTTGCGCGTGTTCACCATTATATTATTAAAATGGACATTCACGTGTTTATATATATATATATATATTTAGATATAGTTCGTATCCGCTTCAATAAAAATAATAAAACTGGATCTATTAAAGAAAATTATAGAGAGCTCGCGGTGTACTACCTGTAAGTCTTTTGTAAAAACAATTTGTTGATTATTTTATTTTTAAAAATATCTCACGAAATATAATATAATTAACAATCATTAAATCGTTAGCAAATTATCTAATGTTATATTATCAAAAATAAAAAATAAAAATATAGTCCTAAATGCATTGCCTTTGTAGAACCAAAATCATTGTCGGTCTGGTACAATAAGGGCCCCAAACGCATTTTTTTAGAAGGGACCCGCAAAAATTTAATCTCGTAAAATAATAATTAGTTTTTAAAAAATTTTAAAAATGTTAAAAAAAACTTTGATTTTTTAATAGTGCCTTATTTAAAATATACAAACAATTCATTTAACTACATTTCTAGCGTAATTATTAATAATACGACATGATTATGTGTAAACAATATAAATAATACCTTATAATATAAAACATAACATTTTTTTAATGATATACAAACTGTATAATGATTTTTTGAATTCAATAGAGGCTGTTGAGAGGAGTAATTAAAACTATATAAAATATAAATTATAATAATTATCAAGATAATTTTTAAATCTTTAGAATTGGGGGCCCCTCAATATTAATTCGGCCGGGGCGCCGGATGCATTTTCGGCCTAACGGCTATGGCCAGGCCGACACTGATCCAAATCGTTCAGTTGCTTAAGTAGTAATTTGAAAAAAAACACTTAAGAACAAATACTAAAACCAACTTTAATAAATATTTAATTTTTATTTATTATTTAGGTTATATATTTATACGTATGTCATAATGAGACCTAACGTAGTTCTAATGTAATCATATAAATTTAATATTAATCATATGATGCGTGATGCGTATAATGCAAAGTAATGTCATCACTATATAACTCTCTACCTCAAATTTAGGCTATGCTTAAAGTATAAAGATAACCATTAAATGAATTTTGTATGTGTTAAAGTGGTCTTTATGCTCGGTTAAGGGAATACAAATACGACCCTTTCACGGTGGTTAACATAGTTTTTCTTATAGTTTTAGGGGAAACATACAATGGCTTCTGTTCGCATTTTACAAATACGTTTACTACAATGAACTATTGATTTAGAGAACCGTGTTTCATTTTATAATATATTCGTCTTTACTCGACGACGACGTTTCGTAGTCATGAAATTGTCTTCTCGTTGGATTTAACAATTTAGAAGAGTTTAAAAATAAATCCTTACTCAATACCTATCAACTATCGACTATAAATGTATAACTATAATAGCTAATTCGAAAACTTTTACAATTTAATACATTTTATTGTACGATTATACGAATATTCCAGTTGTAATTAATTTTTCTCGTACATGATACGCAAATAAATAAAAAAAAGGAAAAGTACGCCCGGGTTCATATTTCTGATTTCCAACCCTCCAACCCCTCACCTTACATTAGGTGATACATTAATAATAACTAGGAACTTCATGCTCAGAAAATCCTTAAAATATGCATGCATTTATGCTCTTAAATATTATTGTTTATGCGCTTAAAAATATTTTATTTTGTATAAAAACTAAAAAATTACAAATTTATTTATTATTTATAATTATTATTTGTTATTTTAGTTTTTTTCTTTAGACTCGTTTTAAAGTAAAACCAAAACAAAAATTTGAATTATAAATACTTACTGTGTTTATGGTTTAATAATTTTTAAAATCTTACCAAAATGAAGTCAATATCAAATGTAATGTATGTTTGATTGTTCATTAATAATATATCTCGAAAACGAATTCTCGACTTTTATAGATGTTATTGGAGCTAATTCATCGTTGGTACTTTAAGTTGTTAACTGGTAAGTCTTCAGTACTTTCCATCGGATTGTGTATTCCTTCAAAAATATAAAAAAAATATTTTCAATAATTTTAAACCCTTCATTTTTTCGACAGTACGTTTTTATATTTTTATAAATAGATTTTCCTTTTTTCTTTCTGGACTTAATATTTTTTTAAATTATTATAATCTATATAAACGTATTGTTTCAATTTTTTTTTTTTATTATTATTTAAATATGTACTTAAAATAGAAGTATAACAACATATGCACTTATAGGAAAGCTAAATATGCAAAATATGCAAAATATTTATAATTGCTTTAAACAATCAGTACTACGAAACAAATTTTTGTATGACTTAGCTATATTTCGAATGATCATTCAAAATCATGCAAGCTCCTATAAGTCCCTAGCCCTAGTAATAACATGCCCATGATACAGATATATATTAACAATTATTTATTTTCAGACAACTCAACTGTGTGCACTATCGTGGGACGAGGAAAGCTTCAAATTATGCGCCTGCATATTATATTATAATATAAGAGGCAAGTGTAATTCCCAGAACCACATCAACTAGCTCGAAAACGATAACGCTAATATATTCGGAATGCACAACACGATATCCTGTACATGCGTTTATCGCGTACGTGTGGTATGTTTCAACGGGTGTACTCGGTGGCGCCGAATGAAATTGAAAACGCCATTTCATGTTATTACATTTACCCACCCACCCCTTTAAGTTTATCACCCTTTCAAATACCCAAACGCTATTTTTTTAAACATCTACAAATAATAATACAATTTTAAATAGAAAACATTTACCAAGTTGTATACGAAACAATAAATTTCATATTTTAATCGATTTTATTTATATTTTCTAAACATTCCAATTTTCTAGGCAATAAAATTAAACTACCTGGAGTACGTGTTCGGCACCAGTATGTGTGATAAAATTTTTCTTACACATCACTCCGTTCACATATCCTGCGACATTTACCGTTGGTTTCACGTTCCTTTAGCGACGTGTCGATTGATAAGGATAAGAAGAAAAGATAATCTCGCCGAAAAAAACTTCAGGCGTGTTAGAGACTAGAAATTATTAGGGAAGCAACAACGCGCGTATTATGGTTGCACACGAATAGCACACCAACGCGAGTACATTACTTATTGCAATTAAGAGTACATCGGCAAACACGAATCAAATCATTGGTAAGAACTTTACAGTTTTAAGACGTGTTGATTGGCGATTATCGTATTTGACCATACGCTGTAATCGATTGATCTTCTTTTTTACTTGCCCTCAGTATTTTTCAAATCATGTGAATACGGAGTCTGTCAATAGTTTTCTTTTTTCGGTAAGCCAACGCTTAAACTTCATTCGGTTTCAAAAATCTACGACCGAAAGCATATTAAGATTTTACTTGTCTCGTGCATCGCTAAAAGCATACGTATTATGCTTACTATGCTAGTTTAGATAAGCCCGGATTTAGAGGCGCATACGTGTGCACCGCACCAATCGGATTTTTTATTTCTGGGCGCGATTCATGTGCAACGCGTACAATTTATGACACCCCGTCACAATAGAGATACGTTTCTGCAACTGCATACTGGTGCGTACAATGAACATTGCCGTAAGCGTTCGTAAACAAATGATTTGCCAGGTCATCGGAAATAATACCGGAGAAGAGACTTTGTTCAAAGAAAAATATTGCCGGGAAAATATCATCAGTTTTTTAGCCACGTCATTGTAAAACCAAAAAAAAGTATTAATATATTTTGTCGATTATGTTTGATCGATTATAAGGGTATAATTTTTCATTTTTTTATTTTCGACACGATTATATAGATGCTTTTATAATTTTGCAATGCTTTGCATGCATAGAACTATACAATGTTGAAATAAATACCATATTGATTGTGTCTAATCGTATTTGTTTTCTAAACGAATAAAATACCAAAACGATAAAACGTTTTCATACAATTCACGCACGAAATCGGTCTAATTTTCTACCCGTACCACGGTCAATATCCTAAAATTTAGGTAGGTATGAACAACGAAGTAAAATCAAACCATTTGTCATGGTTGTTCTGGCTTATTTCCGACGTATCGAACAATATTTTGTCTTACATTCTAATATAAAAAAGTAATTATTGTAAAAATTACAAAAAACGTCGTACCGTGGTTATTTTTTTCGACACATTTAGAGAATAATAATATACTTTTATTGTTATAAAATATGGAGAGAGATGTCAATTGTTTAACGAAATATATTGTTCATTTAAATGTATAACAGTATTTTGAATTTATAGTAACGGGATGATATAATTTATTGTTAAGTGTAATTCGACTATAAGCAGTACAATAATTATATTATTTACAAATACAGTGATGCTATAATCGTTTTTTTTTAATTTTAGATTTAGAAGTACACAATCTGTACAAGTAGCGTAATTAGAATATGTGATAAATCAATTATTAACAAGACATTTTTGAACATGAAGTCACCCATCAGCAACACTTGATTGGGAATTTAATAAAGTTATCTAAAGATTTTTTTTTTTTAGTTTTATAACAAGTCACGAAACCAAGTCCTTTTTAGATGACGCCTAGGGTGGCCTTGTATGGTATGGATATAGAGAATCTGTATGAGTGGGTTATATTGATTTTGTAGACGATTATAAAACCGTTTATAGAAATAAGCAGATTTTTTCATTTAGAGTTTTCATTCAGAGGCTTTTGTGCAAGGAGTAATTGAATATAAAATATGGGGCATTTGTAATTTTTCTTAAAGTCATATTTTGAAACTGTTGGATTTCGATTGTGTTGAAAACTTTCAATGTGTCCCAAAATTAAAGGCCGTAGGTCCAAGTAGGATTTAATACAGTATTGCACACGAGAAATTTTATTTTTGATTTGGAATGTTTATTGTTTATTTAGGACTATAATTATGAAATTTAAAAAAATCACCAAAGTGATAATATTTCTAAAGGTCTAGTATTATAATTAAATTAAACATAAGCTAGTAAAATTAGTTAATTTCTTTGCATTCTTATATAATTATAATAGCATTTTGTAATTTAATAACTTAATGTTCTATCAGCTACACTTGATGGGATAATGTGCATAGTTAAAACCGATTTACTAATATCGAGGAGTACTCTCACTTACTTTATGGTATGTAATTAAAAGCATATTACCATAAAATAATTCACACCTGTGTAAATTATAAAAAATTTTACAATATTTTGATCAAAATATTTAAATATTATTAACTGTATTAAAATATTGAACGACATTTGGAAGTTTCTTAATTTAATACATTATCATTAAATCGGTACGATTGATGAAATAAAGTTAAGTCAACACTCGTCAACTTGTATAAACTTCAAGCGAGTTTAATACAATTAATGTCACATTATTAACTTCACTGAACCTTTTTATTTCGAATTTACTCAAAACAATTAGTGTTAATTTTTCCATTGATTTGTTGCCTTGATCATTCAGCCACACGTAAAAAAAAACAACGATTTGGTTTGAAAAAAAATACAAATATTCGTAATACTACCTTTTCGAAATACGGCTGTGCGGCGTTTCAATACGTAAATTTTAATAAAAACAAGCGAAATACAAGTTTAAAAAAAAAATAATAATAATGGTTACGCATCAAACCGATCCATACATAATATACACGATTTTGTAATTGCAATGCTTTGCCGTTTGCTAGGTATCCCGAAAAGTAGTTTACGCAGCGCATGGATATAATTTGTCATTTAAATATTTTTTACGGTTTATTATGAATTCCAACATTTAAAAATGATATCAGAGATAAAGTTACTATATTATGATTTTGGTATATTTACAATGGACTTGTATTTCACAGCTCTTATTCTAACGACGGTATTTTGTTGAACAACGACAAACGAAAGTATTAAGCTTATTTCATAGAATTCTGTTTACGTACAAAATTCACATGACTCTTATACAATTTATGACAATATATGAAAGCGAAACTGTCCCGCACTTTCGTGTAACTGATTTTAAATATTAGCGCATCAAAGACCATTTGCAACAATTCAATATAAAGCTATAAACAAAGCGCGACAAAAACCCATTGGGGTAAAGTTTTAAAGTCAATTATACCATTAGCTTTTAATGTAATCACTTTTGAATTGGACGCATTAGCTTAACGTAAGAATCAACTTATCTCGTTAGATCATTTAAACGGCACTTGGGTGAAAACTCGGTGATCCATTTGAACATTAGAATACTTTAATCTGCATATTACTACACGTCCTAATTGTTTCGAAATAAATACATGTATAATTATATGCATATGCACAAGATCGCCTCGAACGATAAATAACGAGAGACTAAGCAAATTGAAATGTAAGAATTGGCCGATCCGCTTCGCTCGATTAATGAACTTTCGTAATAATAAAAGCTGTTTTAAAATCAACAAAACATTGAAAGCATTAGATAAGCCATAATAGATCGTTAATTATTTTTTTACCAGAAAAATACGTTATTTTAACAATAACCAATTTTTTCAGTTTTATTAATCGACAATATGGTTAAAACATTAAAACTTTTAGTTAATATTACAGTATATAATCGATAATTTAGTATTAAAACTAATAGTACATTTAATACTTTAATTACTCTACCAATAATATAAACAAAAACTGTTTAAATTATCCTGAATTATTAAGAATTAATATAAAATATATGCCAAGCAATTCACTTCTATGGCAAAACATTGTTTTTTATTTTCAAAGAAAATAGAAAAATGAAAATACATTTTTAGTAAAACTGATAAGAATATAATCCGTTATAATGAAATATATTCACATATGATAATGATTTTGAGACATTTGCATTTTGTCAAAAAATATTTATAATGGTGGCACCAAATTGTTAATGTTGACGAAATAACTCTATGTCGAATTTGACTACTGAATTTGAGTTGACTAAATATTGATGAAGTTGATCGCCTACTTCATTTCGGGATAGTACTGCATATATTGTATTATTTGATGTTGGTGATTTAAATTTTCATCAATTAATATGAGTGCTATGAAATCACGACTATGTTCCTTTTATCAAACTTTATAAATACACATAAATAGGTACACCGTTTTCACTTGAAACTTCACAAAAGCCTTTTGAAATAATAACTACATACATTCTTAGAAACAGGGCATATTATTATAATATTTCAAGCTCGTGGCAATTTACTAACAAAATTGTATTCGTTTATTACAGACTTATTGTGCGTCTTTCAAAAATATTGTAAATAATTTAAATATGAAATCTCACCGTCAAATTGAAACCATAAAATATTACAGTACCTACTCAGTTTTCGTTTCAAGACCTATGTAACATTTTGTTAAATCTAGGGACATAATTACATTCCAGTGAGATAAGTTAGAAACAAAAAAAAAAATATATTATTATAATGCTACTATAATTTGTTTTTAAATATTTGCACAAAGAATGTTTATCGTTTTTATAGATATATAGTATAAGAAATCAGTCCATTTTGAACGGAAATATCAAGGTTTTTAGAAAGAACTAAATAACTTTTTACCTTAAAATTAAAAAGTAATAAGTCTAAAAAATATTTTATGAAAAAATGAAATTTTTAAAAGTTTGCTTTGTTTGATATTATGTAGATCAAGGTAATTTTATTTTTATTTTTTTACAACGAATGCGCCGATTCCCAAAATATTTTTCATTTTAAGAAATATTTTTCATGATAGTTCTAAATAATTTATTCTTGGTAAATAGTTTTCTCGGTACACTCAGATTGCTATGGTAACCATGTTGTTGGTTAATAAATGTTAATCGTTAATCAAAAGAGAAAACTCGTTTTTTGTAAACACAAGGTCTCAAAAATCGTAAAACGTTGGATAAAACAAAAATCTTAAATTTTTAATGCCACTCCAAGTTAAAATTGAAATTTATGAATAACCATTTCATTTTGTTCGATTACCTATGAGTTTTTTGACCAAAAACCACTAATTACATGATCATATTAAACAACGATTGGATAAAAATCAAATTGTATTGGTATCATACATTTTTAAATACATACAGACACACTGATCTCGAGACAGGGAACCGATTTATCGCTGAAGGAGTCGCGTTACAAACAAATATAAAAAAAATAATTAAATATATTAGAAATAGTTATAAAATAAAAGTTTATTACAAACAAACAGGTGGCTTTAACATTTTTGCTGATTATTTACAATTTAATCTGGAAAATTGGTATATTTTGAGTTCAGTAGGTACATTAAAATAACTATGCAGTTATTGATGCCATTATAGACAAATCGAAGATATAGAAGTAAAAATAAATACTAAAAAAAAAATTAAAAACTATACTAATCCCCTTAGATAAAATACGATAATATATTTGCGTGTTCAATAAGACTATTGAAATCCGGAAGGATTTTTTTTTAAAACAATCGTAACACTAGTGAGATTGAAAAACTCAAAGAACGATATGAGATATGTTACACCTCCACATTTTATAGCGAACATTTTAGATCCTACATATAAAGGATTCTGTTTATCAAAAAAAGAATCGGATTTAAAATTCTAATATATCCACTGTTATCATTCCAATGTACGAGTATTATCTGAAGTAATCAATTAACTAACATAAAGTAGTCCGTTTAAACCGTACTTATTTTCACTTCAGACTGTTAATGATATTGATCCAATGGTTTTATGAAAGGCTTCATGTAATAGAAATTTGATGGGTTGAATATATTAACAGCTATTTACAGCTGTATCCAGTTCAGAAATTGAAAAATTATTTTTATCCTATTCTCTGTTAAATAAATTTGGGCGTAGAAAAGTGCTCCAAATTAGTTTCTATTTGCAAACATCTAAAATAAAAAATATGATAATACTACCTATTACTTATACATCAGTTATAATATTATTTAAGCATTATTAAAGTAAACTACCATAATGACTATAACTATTAACTTAGCAGTATGAAAAAAAAGCCAAATTTACTAAATCAACTATTATAATAGTAAAATACATATTATTATACTCTTTGGTTATAAATATTAAATACCAGAACTGGTATAAAATATGTAAAATATATTGTTCTACAAAAGTAAAAAGTGATATTGATTAATTGATTAATAATTGTTTGATTTTTTGAAATCGTGTTTGTTAGTTAAAAGTAGGTAGATTAATCAACATAATACTAAAAAAGTGAAATATGTTTTAAATGTGTATTTGGAACAAATTTTGTTTTAAACACAACAACTCTGATTTCATTACAAGTAAATAATTACAGTTCGTGTATGCAAACGCAACAGTCGCTTTGTTACCCAAACGTTTCAACTTTGTTGAGATTCTCAATCGAAATTGCTCATTTGTTTTGATTAAAAGAAAATGTGGTTAACTGGACTAGAAACAGAAACGGAAAAATTCGAAATTAACTTAAAAATAAAGAATTGAAAACCGATTGCTCTTCGTACAAGTTTTCGAGTTTTTCAAATATTTGTCGAGTAAACTATCATGTCGACCATTTTCGGTCGAACCGAGTTCCGCTCCGTTGACCATCATTATTCCGAAGTCGATCGGATAGCGACGTGGTTTTGGGCTGTTTACATGATTAATTTCTCGTTTAAAAATACCATTCCGATTTAAAAGAAAACTCAATGAATTTAAGTATTAGTCGGTATCAGTGTTGTATGTGTGTTGACCGTTTTGTAATATACCGTTTGTCTCTCCATAACGTAAAATATATATATATATATATATATCAGTAGGTCAGACTGGTGTTACCTAACTCGGTGTTTCAAAGGTTACAGTTAGTATAAATAAATTAAATAAAAAAATAAAAATTATGTAAAACCCGGTGGTGTAAAGCACTCTTAAACAAAATGTCAGCCCGCAATTGATCTACATAGACGGCGTTACGGGTGCACGAACTAGCATAATTTTACAATAAATTATGGCGTTATTTTTTTTAATTACCATTATTTTTTTTTTTTTTTAAACGAAGTGATTTTTTGCCACACACACGATCTACGTACCACAACTATTTCGATCAACACTATTCCAATCCCTTATGATGTCAATGTGCACGTAGCGTTCAGATCTGTTGAACGTTAATGGTTTTTTGCTTGTTTTTTGCCCGATTTATTAACGGTTTTTGATTACCGTATTTAGAATTACCGTCGAACGTCAATTCGATTTTTGGAAAACCTGTGCAGCAGAATCGAATAGCGTTCAAATACTATCAAACGTATTTAACGTATTTCAAGCGTTCGAAATCATATTCAAATCGTATTCTCATATGACCAATCGCGTTCATCGACGCATTCCCGGTTTGTCGGCAGTTCGAGTTGTTTATCGGTTTGCCAATACCGATAACGGTTTTCAAGCGTACGTACAGTTTTCCGAAAATCAGCGAATAATAGAACATTGCCCGTAGGAACATTGTCTCGCGGTGTCGAATAACATTATGCGATCCGCCGTTATGATGGTGTTTTTCGCGTTTTCGTATTTCGAGATCCAGTTTCCGCTGTGCGTTATCCGGCGCGGTCTTACGAATCAATTAGTTACGTGGCCCGTGTCCGTACGCATAACGGACCGTTCGTGGTAAGCATTACGAGATGCGATTTGTTGGGTCGACAAATGAAAAATCGGCAGACGACGTGGGCGCGTGCCTACGCTCGGGTAAAGATCGCGGAAACAATTTGGGGGGAGGGGGGAGAGATAAAAAAAAATCGCCAGTAATAACGCGCTCGTGATTCGTTTTAATATACGCGCGTTGCACATCCTCCGCACCAGACTATATTCGAACGATATTGTGACGTGCGCACGCATACAACGTGCGATATTACTACTACAATTTCGAGTACGAACACGCACGGTGTAAATCATGTTTATTTTTCTCTCCGTCGCGCTAAGAATGTCAATCCAATTAGTAGCCGGATCCGAGAATTTATCATCTTTATTATTATTATTATTTGGTCCCGGGGTGTGACGGATGCGCTGCTGCGATGCCGCGGCAAGCAGTCGTGTACCGACCCGTCATCCGTTTGTCCCTCCGTTACCCGAGGCCAGAGATCGTAATCGGTTCGGATCATTAGCGGCCGCGAAGAATATATGAATGTGCGCGCGCGGTTATGTAAATTATTATCACGCGCCCGGGACTGCCGTAAACGTGTTACGTGGGCTCGAGGTTTTTTTTTAATTTTTTATTCCAACGTGATCGACAAAAAACGCGTTCTCTAAACTTTTCAATGCCGATTGCGTTTAATCGACGCCGTTTTACGCCGCAGCGTCGGTCTAACATCTCAGGACACTATGGGTGATTACAGACGAGCGTTCACCACTGAACATATGTTCACCAAATAATTCGTGCGATAAACAGTTGTGCAATTCTCGCAATGAAAACAACAATGAAATCGATGATTTATTCGAGTACTCGGGGTTATTTTATTTTTTTTTTTTCACGCATTCGTAAACTTATTTGGGGACCGGTACATCCGGTATACGATAGTATACAGCCACGGTCATCGTGGAACAAAATATATTTGTATAAGTACTTAAGAATTTTATATTTTCCGTTTCTGGTCTTCTCCGACCCTTTGCCGTTTTTATGTTGTGATCACAGTAATTATTATAAACATTATATTGTCATGGTAAGTCCGATGAAAATGTTATAACCATGAGAACGATTAAATCGATTAAATATAACGACGATTACTTATTTATGTTGATATTATGTAGAAGGGTTGTTTGTTGTTTCTAAAAAGGAAGAGAAATTAAATTCATGGATAAAATACAAAAAAAAATTATATGGTCAGTAAATTAATTAAACAACAGCACCCTGATCTATTGAAATTATTCTGAAATAAAAGGAATCTGTATTTCCGAAGGAGTGATTAAAAAATAGAGAATAATGTTAAATTTAAAATTACAATAACAATTCTATATTACATAGACGAAGTTTCAATTCGAAGATGAAATTAGTTAATTGAAACTTCTCCATTAGAATTTTGTCTTTCCAAAAAGATTCGTGTATTTGTTCGTTTGGTCTTATTCATTTTTTAACTACGTGTCCCCATTCTTATCGACCACCATAATAAATCAAATTCAAGACGTTATATATATCGTGGTTAGATGTAATAAACATTAAATGCGTACACTTATAAATCAATTCACTAGCAAAATATTCTTACGAATTTTACAAACTAGTATAAATATAAGGTTGTAACGTATATTACGATTTTTTACATACATCGTGCATAGTAAGACCTATCAAGTTTTGTTCGCAAAATATTTAGATTATCAACTTGGAACGTCGAAAGAGCGATTACAACTCATCAAATTAAATTTTGTATATCTAATCCGTGTGACGGCTATCATTTGCAGGTAATAAAATTTAAACAATTATTCCAATATTCGTGTACGCTTTTAATATTTGACATGATGTGAACTTTACGGACGTAGTTTTTATGCACGGCAATCGATAAACATTGCCTAACTTACAACTTAGAAAACATTAGTTACGCACGCACGGACATTTGTGCTATGTATGTGCGTGACTATGCGCAGTGTGTTCATATGGGTGTGTATGTGTGAGCGTGTG
Source organism: Sipha flava (assembly GCF_003268045.1). Classification (NCBI taxonomy): domain Eukaryota; kingdom Metazoa; phylum Arthropoda; class Insecta; order Hemiptera; family Aphididae; genus Sipha; species Sipha flava. The sequence goes on along the minus strand of NW_020273630.1, from coordinate 809,925 downwards.
TCTCGTTGTTAGTGTATACATTTTTTTACGGCCAAATAAACTCCAACGCCCACTCTGTACATAATTTTATGGGTTGTTTAAAATAACTTCACTGACTAAAAATGCAACATGTTGAGGGAAATATTACCGTTTACAAAAATTAGTACATATTATTAAAAAGGATATTAAAAAGATAAAAGTAAAAAAAAAAAATTTATTTATTTATTCAAATTAAACATTTCTTTGATTTCGCCGACGGACGCTTATGACTCTTAATATTATATTCAAAAATCACTTTTATCATAATTGCTCGAAAACTATAAAACTAGATAATGTCATGTGATAAAATGTAACGCAGTGCTATTCGTGTGTATACGATTATTGTACAAAAAAAATAAAAAACCTAACGAAACCAATGGAAAGTTTTTCTTTCATATACGAAATGTCTAATTGGATCATATTTTGAATAGGTCGTATACACCTTGAATCCGATTCGAAACCTTTTTCACCTGTTTGAATAATATTATTCTACAGAATCAAGGTCTAATCAAAACGGCATATAAATAATTTTACCTTTACGTAATTAACTTTACGCCCAGCGCAAGATTACAATTATAATTTTTGTTTATTCTAGATCATTTAAACTACAAGAGTACTACGATTGTATTTATGTTTGTTAATTAAATATTAATTTACCTTAGCATAATGTATTATACTACTATATTTTGTTGTTATCGTAACATAAATTGAACTCTTTCGATGATTGATTGTGCACGAGACGCAGCTCTTATGTAAGATATTGTTAACCTCTGGGCTCTTGACGATTTAAAACTTGATATCGGTCGTACGTTTACGCGAACACGTTTTTTTTTTTTTTTTTACGTCAGCGGGAGCCGTTTCAAAATTTCCCGTTTTCCTGTGGTCCAGGGTTGAAACATTCAATAATACATAACAAATCGAACATGCGTCACCGCAGGGCAATACCTGGCATAAATGGAAGTGTTGCCAAAGGTGATTTTTCGATTGTTGTTCAAACGCGGGATAAGCGTGTTGTGCCAATCGTCGGGTACGTCGAAACATTAATCACAACTAAAACCGCGTGGTACGTCCAACACCGTGTACCTGACGTGTTCGTGTCATACCCGACCGCGGGCAATTCGGTACGAGAGAAACGGACGGCGGACACGACAAGCGTCGCCACGTGCACATGGGATTATCAGGGGATTATCCTCCACGAAAATCTCTCGCGAACGGTCCGGTCAACTTGTTCGAGAACGTTTCCACGTGCGCGAGCACAAATAACAATACGAACAAGGGTTTCGGTAGTACGGTGATGGACGGCCGTGTGGTATGGCGAGAAAATGTATGCAGAAAAATTGGTACGTTGAAAATGTATTCGCGAGTATACAGTCTACTGCACTTGATAAGGGGAAAAAATAAAAACGCACTTAAAAACTCGTTTCAACTTCATAAACCTGAGCATGGCTTTTAACAGTTGAAGTATAAATCACAATTACATATCCAAACAATAAATCAATTCTTCTTAGTTTTAGCTGTTTGGTAAAGTCTTCAGTAACTTCGCCTTAGAAAAAATTTTGTTTTCGAACATTTCCACTGCACAGTAGTAATTGTCAAAAATGAATACAAAACGAACACGTAAATAAACAATGTTTGTACCGTGTGCTGTATTAATATGCTTTGTCGTAAGCGTAAAAAATGAGACCTCCTCTACGATATTGATCGTATATCGTACCCTTGAGATCACTTAAACAGTTTCGGAACATGTTACACGGCTGCTTGACGCGCAAAAGTCAAGTATTGATAGAAAGAAAACAGATTTTCCACCATCAAAAACGACGGCCAACGACCATAACATTCCCGTTTCCGGGCATTTTTATCTTACATTCGTAAACATTTTTATTGTTTTACTATTGTAAAAATAAAGAAAAAAGAGTCAAGGAACCATTTTAAATTATAATTAAATTTACATTAATTAACTTTTTCTTTTATTTACGTGTAAGCGTCGCTTTTGTGCACCTTAGACCCGTTTTATCCGCGGAGCCGATGGACGTTTTCGTCCGAGGTTCACATACAAAACGATTCGAGATAGGAACCGATACTTTTCGCACCGAGTCTATGCCAGTTTCTGCTGAAAACTTATACGTTTTCCAGATGGAAATATGATGGATTGTATGCATAGGTTTGTAACGTGGAAATTATTAAGCCGTCCATTTGCCGGACTTAAAACGTGTGAACAACAATGCGCCCATAAAATTTAACATAGCGTGCACGTTTATAAATTAATCCATCGGGGACAGGTTAATTCGATAAGTGAAAATATCTAATAATTATTATCGTACCTACATCTCCCATGCACGTACCTGTAATACATAATATTAAATATATGTTATTATTATTACTATGATTATTATTATTATTATTATTGTCATGTTAGATGAGTTGTGAAAGTGCCACGGAGCGCGTACGCATAGGAAATTAGTTGTACAAACTAGATGCATGCAACGTAGAAGATAAAATAACTTATCTACGCGTTGGAAGATATGTGTTCTTCGGAGTAAGGATCCAACAGCTTAAACCGGGTTTACACGCAATGATAAATCGTAACGATGTGATTGTCAATTTATCGTCGTTTTTATTGTTCCAATTAATCGAAAGAGTGAATATTGTTTACACACTACGATATACACGCTACGATTTCTTATCCAATATTCTTTGTCAACCGTAGTTCATCACAATTCAGTTCGCCATTAGCTTTCGCCACGGAGGAAGTACTGTTGTGGTCGTTATATCTAGTTTATTTAGTGAAAAAGCAAAAAAGTCGCGAAGACCAAGAAGAAAGTGGAGCCGCAAATGGTAGCTGAAGAAAAGGGAATTTTCTCATATAAACTTATTGCGAGAAATACGAAATGAACCCAATGACTGGTGAAATTATTTGAGAATGGATGAAAAGACTTATGGTGAGTTGTTAAGGTTAGTTTCTCCGTTTATCGTGATAAAAGACACTGTTATGAAAAAAGCCATATCTCCACATGAGAGACTCTCTGCTACCTTACGATTCCTTGCTACCGGAAGAAGCTTCAAGGACATGGAATTTTCAACTGCCATTTCTAAACCAGCTATCTGCAAAATAATTCCGAAAACCTATGAGGCTAAATATAATTAACTTTGATATAGCTCAATAAATTCTCTCAAGAAGTCTCGAGGTGTTTGCTTGTCACAAGGTGTTTGTTCTGCCATGATTATTTGAGTAAAAATAAAAACAATTGTCAACGAAAAAACGAACTATCCTCCGTGAACGGCCAACGCAAACTAAATCAAATTGTAGCGATAAATGGTTGTTACATGTTTACACGTTCAAATTATCGTTACGATTCGCAAAAAATGATGCCGGTCGGCATCAATCATCCAATCCAATTCCAATTCCAATAAATCGATACAATGCCCTATTTATACGCAACGATAAATTGGAACAATTCGATCGTTACGATAAATTGCATTATCGTTGCATATCTAGCATTTATCGTTGCGTGTAAACTCGATTTTACGGCCGTATTTGCAACACGCGACGAAGCGATCAATGTGGTCGATGCACGCATAAACAAATCGTTAGAAATAATACAAACGGAATACGTCGGTTAAAATACTTTTGGAAAAAAAAACAGCGACAACGGTAGACGGGGTTGAGAGTGCTTTGAGAGAGTTTCGGTAAGGTGCACATCGAGATGTGTACTGTTACGTCTCCGGGGTCAACAGTGACCATTGTTCTTATACCGTTTGTACCGTATCGTCACGATCAGCAAAACGCAATTAAATTATTCGCACATCGAAGTGGTTTATTTATGGACTATGTCGACCCACGCATCGTCACCGTAACGTATCGTTTCTCTCGGAACACGAAATCGCAATCGGCAGTCGATTATTCCGTGGGTCACAGAGGGAGAGTAGTGGGCTGACGTCGGAAACTACTCGGATTTTCGTTACGAGTAGGTTGATATTTTTTATTTTTTTTCCCCTCTTCCTTTATCTCGGCGTTGAATCGAAATTTACTCGTAGCGTGGAATTTTCGCTGCAATCGCGCACGTGCCCGTTCTACGGTACTGTCGTGAAACGAGAATTTCGACGACAATAACTCAGCGGTGCGTGTGCACGTCCGCGATGGAAAGGGGTACGTAATAATAATAATAATAATAACCAAAACGCGAAAAATAACCCGCAGAATTCAAATCGAACGCCACCACCGCACGGACCGTTGATAATGGCATCTAGAAGGACCGTCACCCTGCGCGGCGAACGGATGTGATGTTTTTCCCGAGCGCGTGCGCGCGGACGGAAATTGGCAAAACAGCCGGTCGTGCAAATAGTGGTCGGGTCGAAAAAAAAAACATTATTGCGATATAATGCACACGCATGAATGTGTACGAACGCGTACCGTACGCGTTATTATCATTATTGTTACGTTACCATTGTTGTTTCCATCAAACTATTATCGCGTAATCGACGGTCGTACACGAGCTTCGTCCCGGTATACACCGGATACGCACCGCTGATACGAATGCGCCATGCGCGAAATATATCGAAAGTACTACGGTCTCGCTGTATTACGAGTCCGATAATGATGGCGGGAGGAGGATATTTCCACCATAGTGAATGTATAAAAGCTGCCCATCGATCATCGTCGTTCATAAGTTTGAATTTTAAAAGCTCTAATGCAATTTCGAATGTGTTCGATTTCGCATTTCGATTCGAACGTTAAGAATGAAGAATCAGATGATGTGCGTTTTCGCCGTCAATAATACATTATTAGGTAAACACTTAAGACTAAAATAAAAACTTAAACTAAAAATCTAACCCAACTTTTTTTAAAAAAAAAAAACGAAATCCCATTCATTGTCATAACAAAATTTAAAATATTTTGATTACGGTGAACAAATGTTTTTCTTGATATTTTAATACACGTTACACATAAAATATAATATTTAAAATATACATATAAATATTTAATACGCTTGTATATTGATTCAAAGGACTTAGTTGAGCTAATAGCGTATTATTTTCACTGTTTTTGTGTGTAAGAAGTATGGGTTAGCACTGAGACGGAACCACATATAATCGAAGCCGAGATTTTTTTCGCTAGCCTCATCGTCAAGGGGCCTCACAATACCTCTTTTGCACTCTTTAAAAATATGCAAGTTCAAGTAAATAAAATCATGGAGTATTTGAATAATATTAAGTATTAATGATTAGCGATTACTGAACGTGTATACGAAATTATCCAGTTTCAACAAGATAGTAGTTAAACTACTACTAATAAATATGAAAAAATACATTATACGATTATAATGTTTTGTCTTAAATATTATTTTCCTGACTTGTTAACAACATTTTACTAGTTACTTATATTACAGGTTATTATAGCTAGTACCGAAAGGATTCTCAAATATTATTCTCAACATCAATATTAATTAAAAATTATCTAAGAAGCATCATGTCCCAAACGACGCTTAGTGTTTTCGCGATAATTTCGATAGAAAATTAGGATGCTAAAAAATTAGATTACAGATGTAATAGGGCTTACAAAAATATTGTAACCACGGGCCTTAATAATAGTAGTTCCGCTACTGAGTTAGCACAATGAACGCTTTTCTAAATTGTATCGAATACACTATTATATTCCATATAATAAACTTGAAATGATTTTAAACAATATTAACTCAATCATCAACTTGTTTAACTCAACGTTATTTGATAAACATATTTTCCAAGATATGAGAAATAAACGTACTATCTAAAGTCTTTATATAAGATTTTATATTTATAATCTTATAATATAACAAGCTACAAAATCAAAATAATAAACATTATAATTAACTTATTTATATACATTTTCTAGTTATTTAGGTTTTCAAGAAATACCATATCTCATATTTTATAAAAATTACTTATATGAATCTTAACTATGCTTTTTTATGGTATTATAGTTTGGGCTTTTGCGTACAATTCTTTTTTTTTTTGTCTTTTACATTTAATAATTGAAAATAATATACGTAATATTTCAGACAATTAATTTGATAATAAGTAGATGGAATTCAATGTTCACCAGTCATTCTTACGCTTATGTATTTACAAACATTCTGTATACAGTAAATGTCATAATTTATACACATACATGATGTATTATCAACAACGTATATACGCTGTTACGCTATTTATTATTATTACCGTACACATAGATTGTATCCATAGATATTGTCATTTAGTGGACAGCGGTCGGAGTTAAGATCAATCGGTACTATTATTTACCTACATGCCACAGTTACTTTGACGTAGATGTATATTATGAGTCTATTTTTGCCATGCACTGTCCAACTTCTAAGAACTTACAGTTATTGTTTCACTGGTCAGAGCTTATACCGAACATTGGAGTTTTCGGCGTCGACTCACCTCAGGGAAAAGGAGAATTGTCTGGGTGGCAGGTCGATTTATATAATATACATATACAAAATAATAATTACACAAAGATAAATATATTTATATTTTAGTGCAGGTTGAAATACCGCCATACTACTACTAATAATAATAAATACACAGTAACAATAATACAAATAATAACACAACTCAATTTAAATAATAAATAATAGTAATAAAAATAATCGTTAGTGGACGGTAGCTAAGACCGCGAAGTCGCAGTTAAAATATGACAACAAATAAATATAATATTAAAACGCTACACGTTACACTGTGCGGGCGACAATACCTGAGACAGTTTTAGGTCTGTTGGTTTCATAAAACTAAATCTAAAACTAAAAAAAAATTACGCTAAAACACGAGTGGCGAACTCTAATACCGACAGAAGTCTTCTTCGGCTGTGTGAAAAACGGCATACAAAACTGTGTCCTCTAGGTATACATTAACAATTAACATCGACTGGACCACGGCGACGGTTGAGTTGAACAAAAAGAGTATCGCGAAAAAAAAAAAAAGAACCGACTACGTCGAGAGTTGAAGACGTACGATAATAGAACTTTTGAATCGTTGTGGGATGATACGTTAAAATAATACAGAGAGACAACTAAAAGCAAAATATACGGAAACAATTGCACAAACATTAAAAATAGGAGCTGTAAAAGTTAGAAGAAACTTACACAATTAAGGGTGCGAAATTAAAAGTGAACAAAGAAAAATGTAAATGTCTACCATATGAAGTATTTGTTGTATAACTCGCGTTAAATACCAAAATAGATAAGTGGTTAAAATTACACCGCCCTTCTCGAAGATTGTTGTTGAAAAAAAAAAATGTCTGCAGTGAAATTCCCTGTGGGCCACTAATGTTTCAAAATAGTATAATATCCTATAAAAAAAATTAGAGTAATTTAAAAAATCAAACCACAAGTCGACTTAAACATAAACGTCAATCGTAAAGATTTTAACACATAATATAATGAATGTTAGGTCATTAGTGATTACGTTATATCAGTAGAATTCCAGAGTAGAAATATCGGTTGCCTGAAATATAAAATCTAGAAATACAGCGTATTTGGTAGTCGTAAATAGTTTTATACGACATCCTAGGAGTCTGTGCAAAATCTTACTTTGCTACATTAACCAATCTAGTGTATGATCAGTCGGAAAAAAATATGACGACTGTTAAATGATGGGTTTATAAAATAACTAAATGAGATTCTAAAATACATTTTAATTAGAGTACACACGCGAGTATGCATATATTTCAATAAAAATAATTAATAAAGTAAATTTAAAAAAATAATCTTTAACGCTGTACAATCCTGGTAACTGCAAGGTCGCAGTTTACCTACATCCGTTTAGCGCTATACTCGCTTTACCCAATAATTGAAAAATGAGCCTCATTTCACCGATCCTAATCTATTTTCAAGTATTTTGATTCAATGTATTTTAGAAATTTTTCCGATTTTATATAAGGAAGTTGAATGAAAAAAATGTATATTTAATGTCATTCACGATAAACGATAAAAATTATTGTCCTGTAATAATACTCTTAAAATTGTAAAATTGTAATAAGTGATCATAACTGTAATACATACGCATCCGGAACTTATTATTGAACATAAAATATTTTATATACTCATGGTTGTATGATAAATTAAAATATTCAAATACTTGCAAATAAAAATATTTGGACATTAGAAGTAAAAAAATAAAAATATTATGATTATAGGCACATAAAAAAAGTTTAATTTAGTTTTATTTTAAAATTTAATTTAAATAGGTTACTACACTTAACCACTATAAAGAATAAACTAAAAAGGATAAGACCTCTAGGTCGGGTGCAACCACAGTTACTTGAGATACAGAGATGAGTGAATAGTTTTGTAAATTATTGTATTTATACTTGAAACCAATTTACCATTGTTCTCGAAAAAAACAATTGTGAGTTAAAGAGGTAAATCAGTTTATATTTCAAAAGATGGTTGATATAATAGAATCAAATTTCTTAATAATATAGGTTAGACTTTTATTGTTTATATTTTCACAATAACAACAAATATATCTAAAAATTAGGTAAATCAAACATTTCGATTTTATTTATAAAAATCAAAAACTTCATTAAAATATTTTGAAACTATAAAATAATTTAAATCTGTTAATAAAAATTCTTGAAATATTCGATTTCATCAACAATTTCATTTCGTAAGGCTTATAAATAATTTTTACAATTTTCCAGTATTTTTTTATTTTTTTTTTTTATTACGAATAAAACTATATAAAATATCTAGTATCCAATTTTCAAGTCACAATTTCTAAAATTGAAAAAAACATGTATTTTTACTGTAAAACATTTTTTCGTGATTTTTATCATTTTATCGAAATTTAATACTTAAGTTCCGGTAAATTTTTTTCATATTTAGCTCATTTTTTTCTTTAAACATTAATATATATGTATGTGAATAATGAACTTTGTAATACATTTTCAAAACTGATTATCAAATCAGCACTATTTTACGAATATTTTCGAAAAAATGCTAAGAAAACATGAAAATTGATTTTCATGATGATTTTCTTTTGATAGCTTAAAAAAAAAACATTTACCTATATCAAACTGTGATATAAGCATTTAATAAAAATTTCAAGTTTTTACGTTTATTATATTTTTAGCTACTATGAAAAAAGATTCGATTTTGTCGAAATCGAGTATGCTGTATTTTTATAACATTTCGTCAGTGTTTCACAGTTATTAAGAAAACTTCAAAAAATTCAAAAAATGACTCTCTGAAATTGCCAATTAGAACCCTTATCCTATATTTTACTTTGTAATTGATTATGTTTGAAACACCGCTTCTGGTCGAAATTGTGTACACAGGAAAAAAAAAGACATATGGTAAAAAGTGTATGATTATTAAACTTTAAATGATTCTTTATTGGCATGCTACTGTCATTAATCTCATAGAATTCCGGAGTTATTGCATCTTCAAATTCAATACGATTGAAAATGAATCGTTCGTGAGAGTTTGAAAAAAGTCGTACGTGTATTAATTGTAACGTTTTTGCGCGTTCGGATTCTTGGATTCTAATAATAACATTGAAATCGAGACGTTATTATTAACAAGACAGTACGAATTGATTTATTTTTAAATTTCGGAGAAGGAATATAGTATGCTCAAACATAAATTAATCCTAGTGATTGGTGGGGTAGCTATTTAAGACAAAATAATTTATCTCGTAGCGCTGTGCCGTTAGCGTTTACCAACTAAACGAGAGCGACCCTTTCGCCCCTGCCAGAGCGTATCACAAGAGGTTCCCTATCGGCAAGAACAATTTATTTACGTTTTACTCGTTCTATCCGTTATTATCCTGTTGGTAGTTACAAACAAAGCGTGAAATACTACAATGTCAGTTTATCGGAAATGTTTTTTTTTTTTTTTTACAATAATAATATACGCTGACTTTTTTTACGCCTGATGATATCGCAAAACCCGCGTACTCGTACGAAATACCGGACGAACAGGATAACTGATCGTACCAAAACGACAGTGCAGAGTGAACACATTCAAATGTCGGTGCGGGAACGCGGCACGAGTTTCACGTAATCCTTTGCGCTGCGATCGGAAAAAGTATCGTCAAACTCACGTTAAAGGACCCGGTCGCGCGTGTATACGTGGTCACTGAGGGTTTGCAATTCGCCCCGATTAGTCCGTGTGCAGACGTGCCTGAATACACCACACACAGTACAACAGCGGGTGCGCTCGACTCCGAGGCGTCCTCAGCTATTGCGATAGGTGTAGAAGAAATTTAGTTTGTGCGCACGACTCGGCACGACTCGTGGAATACCAATTGGATTGATTACGGCGGAGGAACGAGAGGGTGGGGAGAGTCGCACGGGCATCATTAATTGTATAATTTGATTTGGAAAATTTCTGCAAGACCCAGCCTCCGTGATAAGTATGACGAAAAGGAAGAGAACGAAAAGAGAGAGAAAGAACAGTGAGATTGAGAGAGAGCGAATACCGACGCCCCTAAGCCGGTATAGGCATCAAACAATACGTTTCGACGTTCGGTTGGTATGTGCGTGCACCGTTTTGCATCCAAGTATAGCGTCATCGATGGATTATAATATCATATTTGTCGTCCGTGATGGAGAATATTTTTCTAATGAAAATGTAAAGATTTTTTTTTTGTTTTGCGGATTTAGAAAAAAAAATTAGCTTAACTACATGGACGGTTTTACAAAAAATCATCTATTACAACCTATGAATAAATCAATTCAATGTTCAAACGCTTAAATTTTTTTTTTTTTTTTTGTATGGGAATTATGATCATTTATTTTTACTTCAAATAATACAGAGTTGTTCAAATTTTCAGTTCTGGTGCCTACAATAATCATACAGTGCCAATGTAAAATACACTTTCTGTACCTTGAACTTATTTCATAACATTTAATATTTCATCTTAGGTGATAAGTTGTATATTATTATTATTTTTTTTAAATGTTCTTCGTAGTGAAATAATTATTCAAATGTCTTACGTTTTATGTTGTTGTAACTTTTTTGTATGGATTTTAAAATATATATTTACAGTCCAACAGTTTTAAATATTTATTATGAAAATGACAGTAAGAAATCAAAATAATAATTTATAAAGCGATCAAATACTGATTATTCTGGAATGAAATGACGTCGACAGACAAACCTTCGAGTAAAATCCGAGGCAATCATATTATCATTTAAAATATTGAACACAAAGTAAACGTCTAGATAATGCTATGTTCTTTTTAGTACTAAGAAAGCAAAACCTAATTTATTCTTCAACGTGAAAATAGAATTGGTATACTGCAGTATCACTGAATTCATAATAAAGGCCTCGGAGAAAGTTACATTGTACTTTTTCCAACTTGCTTATTAAAGCAGACTGACGGAGACGTCATAACACCGAACCGTACTTTAATATTGATTGGACGAGGGTGCAAAATAATACTTCCTGGCAAATCGGATCGTTTAACTCTGTATTATTCACGCAGGAATCCTAAGAGCATTGCCAATGCTTTGTTAAATGTTTTTGTATACAATATGACGCATGAAGAACGATAGTTCATTTCAAATAATATAATAAATATGATAATTTCAAATCTTTAACAAGTATAATGCTGTTTGCTGAGTGATTCGATGTATTTATTTAAATATAATTGGTTTCGTACAATAACACGTTATATGAAAGGATTTGTATACAATAATTTGATAAATTTAATAATAATTAATCAATAATCAAAAATATTAATCAATATAATAATAATAATAATAATAATAATTAAAATTTATCTATTTCTATTTATCTTTTTATATATATATATATATTTATATCTCGTATTTATCTATTTATTTATTAGTATTGGTTGATGTATGAGTTTGAACATGAACTCATTTCTTATAAGTTTAGTTACAATCAAAGACATGCCCATTTTTTTTTACAAAGTGATTGTGTGAAATAAATTATAATATAGTTTCTGTTGTCCTTTAATATTATACCAGATTAAATTGGTTGATAATAATACGTGCACATTTTTATAAATAGACTACTTAGTTAATATTTTGACGCGTAAAAGAATCTATAAAAAAATGACACGGGTAGCACCATGATTAAGGTAAGCAGATTTTTCATCTCGGTGAATTCTGCCCTCTCGGAGAATTTTAATTCCGCTCTATAAGAAACGGATTTAGATATTTTTTATATCATAACTATTCAATAGTTCTTACAATAAGAATATTATCACGGTTTAGGAACAACTCTTGGACGAACTATACGTATATATACTCTATTGTAAGGATTCCAGAACGGTTTTAACACCGGTCCTGTCTATAAATATTTTAGATTTAACTAAGGGATTATGAGAAATAAGAATAATAATAATCAAGTACTCCGTACGGTCTTAATCGATGAAATGTGAGATGAGGAGAGAACTACCAAATTATATGTTTTCGGAAATGATAATTACCGAAACTCAACGTCAGTCACAACAAATGCGGGCAATCAGAATTAGTTTCGGTGGTGAAAAACGACGAGAAAAAAAAAACAATTTAGGAAATGCAATAAAAAAAAATAAACTTTTTTTTATTATAACAATAATAAAATGAGCAATGGATATACACAATATTTTAAAATGTAAACATTTAGACGCGCGATTGCGAGGACTCGTCCGTTTCGTATCGTAGTAAAAACGTAATGACCGGCTCGAAAATTCATAATAACCACAAAAAGGTAAACATTTTCGGTTGAAACTTTATTTTTTTTTACGATTTTGGAATTTTTTATTTAAGTTTATAATTCGTATTATTTATATACCCCGGAGTCTTTTACGACTGCACTACGTTATCGTTTTACGTTTTCACTATACCCTTAAACAACAAATATTTATCTGATTTTAATTAAGAGATTGAACTTTTTTTCGTATTGAACTAGTCGACGGCAGTCCGATGCAGATGTTAAACATACTTTTAATTGTTCATCCTATTATGGCTGGAAAAAAATTGTTAATACTATTCCACGTTCTTTGATGTCACTACTTTCTACCAAGTCGTTCTTTAAAATTTTAATTACAATATACTTTGGTAATTATTATTATTATTATTATCATAATCAACATCTAGTCGACGTACCGTGAATCGTAATCGTTTAATTAAACAAACGTTTTGTCAGTGTAATAATCGTATTGTTTTTGTTTCGTCGGTCTTGTAGTGGAAAATAGAGGAGTCGAGTGTTTTATACTAATAACGATTTGTATGCGGTTTACCAACAACCTACGTCGTTTTCCTTTAACGTCAAATCTTCAAAAACGTGTTTTTTATTTTTATTTTTTCATTTTGAATATAACGCATATACACAAATGTTTATATAAGTCGTTTAGAAATTAGAAATTTAAAGAGAACTTACAAAAAGTAATTTATGTATCACGAAAGCACAAAACATAATATTTCGTGTATTTTTTTTTAATCTACGCGTACCGCTATGACACCGCCGCCGCCCTCCTACCTACGTGCAATGTAACCCGATCCCTAAGATTCTATACATTCATAGTGTATTTATTAACGTCATTAAAATAATACGAAAATTGAGACATTTTTGTTGCGGGCAGAGAATAAACTTGAAAAATTAATAAAAATTACAATGCGTCTCAACGAATTTAAATTGTACAAATGACTAAATAAGCAATAATTTTTCGGCATCGGACGAACAAGGAAATGAAATACGAACCACACGGACGATCAAACAGATAAACGTTACTGTTGGAGAGGGAATGGGGAACAAACCGATCAACGACGTACACAACTCAAATTGTTAGAACCCTATGCAAAATTGTATTATTGATTTATGCCTATAAATAACAATTTAATCGAATGGTATAATACTGTAATCGTTTCACATATACGTTTATATCTGTTACAGTTTTACAGTTTTCACAACATTCCACACCTATATTTTCATCCGATTGTCAATATAATTGATAATTATTAAGAACATGTTGTTTAAGAATTGGATCATTAAGACCTGCAAAACAATATATAGATACACTTGTTGAAATTGATTAATTAATCATCGTGTGTTTATAAAAATATTTTGTATTTATTTATCTAGTAAATAAGTCACATACACCCAAGTATAAATAAGTCGTAAGTTTTCAATAACAAAAAAATTTATTCTTAATTAAATACCTTTCCGCATTACTTGCAGTGTTAAATTATAGTTTCTTATGTATGTATACATAATAATATAAAATACACTTATGAATGCACTTCATATTGACATAATATATAATTTCAATTTTAATAATAATATATACTCTCTCGAATATATACCAAAGCCAAGTGAATTATTTTTAGCGATCATAGTTAAGACGTAATAATGTATTGCCAGCATTTATTTATGAATCTATAATTTTTAACTTTAAAATAATCATACCGTTTCAAAGGAATAAATAACAAACTTTAGTGTAGCTGCGTGTAATATGAATTTATAACGGTATCTCCGGTTGACAAGCTCCGTCGATTCGACAAATAAATTATAAAATTAATACTTAATTAGCATATCAAACAGAAACGGAAGTGAAGTATTATAAATCTTACGCCAGGAGACATTATCAAGCGGAGAGCATAATAATAATAATAATAATAATAATAATAAAGGACCTCGGGAAATGGAACGATTTTATTTTTAAACGCCAACATAATATTATAATATACGAGGGTAGTAAGTACTTACGTCTAAAAGCTTAGAAATTATAATACTCTACGACCTCCACTTAAAGTGTTTACAGAATTTAAATCTCAAATAAACGGAAAATGATTTCGTAAAAATCAACGGGAATCAGGTTCAATTTTCATTATTCGAAACTTCCGTGAACAAAATTAAACAATTTTAACACAATTCACACCGTAAATAAAATACGTGCGCGATTTTGTTTTCATTAGTAAACGTTTATAAAATCAGAATATTGCTAATAACTATATACACGTATATATAACTTACCCGTTCAGTACACGTGTTATGAAACGGCCCATTACATAATATTTACGAAAAAAAAAAAAAAAAAACGTAAAAATACGAATACTGCGATATAGAAATTTAATAAAGTTATACTATTATTATTATTATTATTATAAGCGTATAGAGCACAGTATTCTTTTTATTTTATTATCCTTTACATAAAGCGTACAATGTACACGACAAAGTCAAACAAACTTGATGGGTTTCGACAGCGAACAAATAAAACACGTATATATATATATACATTTTGTTCTAACCCCGCTATCACTTAATCGTCATTATTATTATTATTATTATTATTATTATTATTATTATTATAAGAACAATATGATATATAAATGTATAGCGGATCGATCGTTTATTATTTTTTATCGAACGATTATAATAACCCCGAGGAGTCAACGCGTTGTGCAGTATAGGTAGTATACAGTATTGTGTATTGTACGAAACGTTTATTCGCACCGAACAAAGAAAGAGAACAATTTTCGCGTCTATAAATCGTGTGGATGAAGTAACAGCAATACGTAATACGTTACACGAGTAGTAGGTGGGCGTGCTCTCGCGCGCGTATGCAACACTTGAAAAACAATAAAAATATTTTTTTTTAAAAATAGCGTATACGTGTATAAATATAATAAAAAAATGTATTTCTCTCCCTCTATCTTCCTCTCTCTCTCTCTCTCTCTCTCACACACTAAATCTCTTCTCCAGGATAACACTAAAACGAACCACGTTAGACCCGATACAGTTTTGCAGCTATTCAAGTTTCTTCGCAGTGCGCCACGACCGTTTCTTGCGACGGACCAGATGCATTAGAAAATTTCACGTCAAGCACGTACCTACCCGGGCACTTAATATTATGTACACGATTTGTACTACGTATAATGATCTAACTATGTATACGTTGCATTATGACTTCGGTATTATGTCTAGACTTTTACACGCGTTCTTATCAAAGTGCGGCGCATGAGAACTCGTTCGTCAAAACGGTCACTGGAATAGCAGCTCTCCAGCAATGCGTTTCGTCGCGCACGTGCACGTGTAAATGATTTATTTATTTATTTTATTACCTACATACACGCAGACCGGTTTTAAAATCGTCACGGTGCGGAGGCGGCTAGGGGACCAAGAAAAAAAATCAGAAAATTCATTTTTACGACCTAAGATATTACACTTTTCAATGGGCTACACTATAGATGGGTGATTAAAAAAATACATGGGAGGTATAATACACGATATACATTGTTGGAATCGGAAGAAAAAAATAATAAATAAATAAACAGCAAGTCGTTTTGCGTTCGATGAGACGCGACCGATTAGAATTTGTTTTTTTATTTTCCACGTCGTAATATTATAAGCTGTAGCTAACGCATCACCGATCCGGGCAGCGGAACCGAGTCATGTATTAACTCTTTTTGTTGCGAACAAAACATAAATGTATCCTCCGTGCAGGATTGTAGCAAGGGGGACGGGGGGGGGAAGATTAGCCTACGCCCCAGGCGCAATTCCTGAGAAGGCTCAAAAATGTAGAATTTTAATTTTATGTTAAAAATTAGAACGATCAATGTTATATAATTAATTTACAAAAACTTCAACATCCATTATATTAATTGAAACAATTGTTGAAAACAATATCTAATATTTATAATATTTTTAAATTAATAATACATAAGAGCAAATTTTAAAGTTTCACCTTGGGCGCAATATTTGGTTGCTACGGCACTGTTTTCCGTACCCTCATAGCAAAACACATTTTAATTAATTTTTACTAGGTGGCACTTAAATAAAATTGTCTGCCATCGTAGTTCATAGATGTGGTGTTCTTCGGCAGAGGAACTTACAAGGAAAATCAACTCCTGTCACTACGGTCGTTATGAGAATGTGTTGGTTAGTGGTGCGATCACCCACCACTGGGTGGCATTTAATTATCACTGGGGGTCACTAGTGCCACGTACTTTATATGTTAAAATATGCTTATAAAGTACGTGGCACTAAAAATGTTAAAATATACTTTGCCTCATGATGAGAAACATATACAGCGAAATGCAAACACTTCAGCCGTCGTATAGTAGGGTAATCAGTACTTGGTTTTATAGGTGAACGGGAGACAGGGATGGAAATAGAACTATCAATCAACATTAAAATGTTATGAATTTCCTTCCTATATTCGTTTATATAACACTCGCCTTCTACAATTGTGTTTATATTTGATATATAAGTGTAATAATTTGCAGAGTATGAAACTCATATGAAATTCATATGAAACTGATACATTAAAATTAAAAAAATTAGTCCAACTCCATGTCCAACCTTCGTAAGTAATGGAATTTACTGCAATAATAACATTTAGGACGTATTCCAAAGTACATCACGTACATAATGTTCAAATAATAAAAAATAATCTGCAAATCGTACAGGTACAAAGATTTCCACTGGACTAGGATCGAATAATGGTTTTATCCGAAAACACGTCACTTCTGTGATACACGATTGACGAAAATACATAATATGAACTTTGTATGGATCGTTTTGAGGGGTTTTTTAATCAAAACATGAAAAACTTATCCATTTCGTTAGATCTCTAAATGTAAAATGAATAACTTGCTATGTGTTAAACATAAAAATAAAAATTTGATACTAGGAAAAACCGCGAATAAGCTTTTAATCAAGCGTACATTTTAATTCAGAATTTTAGAACACCCTCATTCTTCGTAAACCAACTATGTTACATAATATTGTTGCACTCTAGTACTAACGGTCCAGTGATATTATTTATAGTAAATGAATATATGATTCACCTTAAGCTATTGTGTTCTAAATAAATTGTTTTGTCAAAGAAGTAATAATACAAACAAAAACCGAACCCTACCGTGTACCGTTTAGGAAAACTACTTGAGAATATAACCTAACGTCTCCGAACCTTTGTACGTATAATATTATATGTATACGTCCAATATCCGTGGACTAAAGGGTTGCTGCAGCAAAACGTTGATCACAGTAATGTAAGAAGAAAATAGTTGACCTCATTCCCGTACCGCGCCATAAGATATTTTACATCAACAATAATAATAATAAAACAAAACATAAAACCTATTTATTTTTCACTTGTCTCGGAATGAACCATCACGGAAAAACACGCACTATATAACCCTTCCGTGGGTATACCCGCACGGGTGTAATGTACCTGTTCGAATCCAAGAACTCCGGGACATTTTCGGTTTGATCGATAGTAATAATATGCAAAGCGGCGTACAATGTATCATGGGTTAATATTAGCTGCATCGTGTTTGTTTTCGCGAAATTTAATCACAACGTCTCTGTAGACTGATTACGCGGACCTACTACGAAGAACACTGCAAGAACGATTAGCGCATTTCCTTTACGTCGCAACGAATGGTAATTCGTAAACGAGACAAAACAGATGATATACGTAAACACGGGGATGCACTTTGTGGTCGATTTGTAGTATTTTGATTTCCAAACAACGGAATAAATTGTTTTTATTACGTATACACGTATATTACGTTTATTACATGCGATCATATGTGCAGGACGAACAATTATTTACGTTGAACGTTTTATATTTATCGTTATTTTTTTTGTACACACAACCCATACCGATAATCATCAGATTGTAATGCCGTGACGTTTAGATATCGACCGCGGTCGTTTGTGTGTTTTTTTAAAACACTATCACTACAACGATTTTCTTATTCCCATTTATTTTTCTCCTCGGACCCGCTCCGCTGTCATTCAATGATATATTCGATGATGTTAATGATGATGATGATGATGATGATGATGATATTATCTCTTCAACCCATCAAACCGCATTTTTTTTATTAAATCCATTTCCGACGGTGTAGTGGAAACTTTTATCGTCGTCTATCGTGGTACCACGTGTGCACTCGTATTATACGTAATATACAACTACAATACATGCGTGCGTATAGAAATCAACAAACCTGATGCGGTATTTAAGTCACCATGCCTTTTGTTTTGTCAGCGATTGCATATTCATTAGCCTGTGGAGCAGCAAACCCGAGTACACGTTTCTAAATATTTATGACTTCCCTCGGTGTAGGTATGTCGGTATACAACACATATTATGTAATACTATAATATAATAAATACATATAATTTAATGACACTAGTTGCTGACCGATTGATTTCGGTTATTTTCGATAATTTCCAACGGATTATTATTACTATGCGAAGAAAACGTGTAACGTTAAAATGACCGTGGACCACTGATGTTTGTAAAATAATATAAAAATCGAAGATATATATATATATAGAACGCAGTCATGCTGACTTTTCTTTATTTGAACATACACTCCCTTCGAATACTGTACTCGGAGTCGAACGCGTGCGTAGAAAAGTGTTTTGCAATAGCCAATGTATATATACAAACTATAGTTACTATTATTTTTTTTTTCCGAGACGCTTTGTCGTCGCACTTTAGAAGCGTTTCGTCATTGAAATCGCTAAGAATTTAATTTGTACAACACACATCGTCTCTAGTCGAATCCCACGCGTATACGAAAAAAAATTATTAACGATTCGCGTCACAAAATTGTAATAAAAAAAAAACTTATATTACGTGCACCTTGATACGAAACACAAGAACTGATATTAGTCGTAGCGAATACGTACTAAGTTTTGAAGCCATGTCACCTTATATCTCATTAAACGTTCAGCACTACGCATGGCCCGCAAATAAATAGTACACCTATATCGTATATTGTGCGTGTGCGTTTGTGTGTACGATTTATCAGTACGAGAGCAATCGAAAACAAAAGGTCTGAGAAGGAATAGCATGTGTGTGTGTGTGTGTGTGTGTGTGTGTGTGCGTGTGATTCAAGTGCAAGAAGTATACACGATGTTGGCCCATAGTTTCGTACACGGCAACAAAGAGAAAACTTTGGAAACGACTATAATCCGTCAACACTCCGCGCCGGTAATCTTGGGCAGAGAGATGATAATATCAACAGCGCGACGGCGGGGCGAGCTTTTGAACCGTGAAAAACCGTCAGTAATAGTTTATCGCGAACTCGAGCGACCCTGGACCAGGTACACGGGGTAGGCACCCGCGAGCAACACGTGCACACACATACGTTGCATACACCGCGTGTACAATGCGCAATAGATTATTATGCGACGTGTTCGACGTGCATGTATTATGTAGTATTTCCGTCGGGAACGATGCACGACCAAACGCCATATTGGATTTATCGCGTACGAGAGGAAATTACATCGCAAACTATACATGTCGTTTTGTAAGCCAGCCGAAACGTCGAGCGGTGGTAGGTTCACTCCGGTTGCACATACTCAATAGTAATAACAACAACGATAAAGGTAAATTTGCGATAATAGAAACGTATTTTTATCATTATTATATACAGGCGAGGTTCCAGGAGGGAGTCATGGAAGTCATGACCCCCCCCCCAGAAATATTAGGTCCTTCGTGTTTGTTTAAAAATTAAAATTTCCATAAATTGCATTTTTAATTTTTTTTCAATTAGATTTTTTTTCGCAATAAAAATGTTACACGACATATTATATTTATATTCATTTAAACTACATCACCACTTGTTCATAAAATGATATGGATATAGATGCCCGACGATCTATAAAACAAAGTGATCGTCGAACCGACCGGGTCTGGGAAAATTTCCACCACTAACGTTTCCAGAGGATAAATCCGTCAATAGTTTTACACCGGTCGTACTTTTTGTTTTTCGTTTAAAGAATAATACAGCCCGCAACGGGATATTTAAAAAAAAATAAAACATGCAAACAATACGTCCGTCGGTGTCCAGTTATCATTAATACCATTTGAAGTGACGTGTCTTCTACGCACATCAGCTGTATTCATGGGCGGACTGGCTAGGCGGGACACCGGGATAAATACTGGTGGCCCGTTACAATAATAGATTAAATAGCCTGATAATATTTTAGAAATTAAAAATATAGTATAACGAACTAGTGAAGTTATGAAAAAAAACCTAATTATATAAAAAAAGAATTACTTTAAACGTACATTTTAATATATAGGTATTATATTAAAATGTGTACACTGTATCTATAAAAAAATATTTTATATATTATGTGTAATTTTATATATCTACATAAAATGTTGAAAATATTTTTTAAATAATAAATGTTTTTTATCATTATTATTATTATTATTATTATTTTTTTTTTTTTGATACTTATGACCAAATTGTTAATCCCCTGTTAATTTTTGACAAGGTAAAAAAAAAATTCCCGGCCTGAAATATAAACCCAGTCTATCCCTGGCTGTATTTAACAGCAAACGGGCACTATGAACACGGTGACATCAGTTTTATTTTAACTCTCTCGTCGTCCGTTATATGTATATTTTTTGATTCGTCCTTGCGCCGGTGCCCATACTTAATATAATAATACTATTATTATTCGCGACAGTAGAAACGTCATACAATTGTTATGCGTACGCCATACATGCACGAGTGGAAAGCTCTGAAGAGGTTAATTTTGTGGCGCGAATGAGGACCGCATACGACGACTAGGACGACTGGGACGATTGGAGGTAACGACGATCGATGAAATACCGACGACGACGTATAACTCATTAAATCGACCGTCAACATTAATTGGAATTAATCACCAATCGTCGCACGTTATCGCAATAACAATAATGACGCATCGTTGATCCCTCGGGTTTCGCACACCTATTTTCCATACGGCCGCGTATGAAGTTTAGAAGTTGCGAAACGCCTAAACAAGAAAGCGTAATACCAAGAAGGAAATGCAACTAATATGGAACGTTCAAAGAATATAAATTAATTAAATCGTAAATACCGTACAATTTACAAAATTTTAAATTAGTATACATTAGTATATTATATTGCGTTCAAGCCGTTTTAAAAAGTATACATGACGCATGCTTGGGAATGCGATTTCATGAGTCCAGAGAGTTTGAAAATAGTTTTATATGATACCGGAGCAGAACGGGATAAAAATCCTAATGACCTAAAGTTATTCTACCAAAATAGAATTTATCATGTTGTAGATACCTGAGGAACGAAAAAGCGGATTGACTTGAACTCGAATGTCGTTTAATTCTCAGATTTTTTTAAGTGTACTAAGTATCCGGTATACTAATAATTTATCAAGTTTAAAATTTCAAATTAAAATGTCAACAAAAGCAAATAACCAATTTTTTATTATTATTCAAGCAAGAGTCGAGTAATTGAAACTAGTTGAGCGAGTGACTAGTGTGAAGATTGAATATATCAATAAGTTAGATTTCCTAAAAAAAAAATAAGGACTAAATAGTTTTATGTTTTTAAAAAGGGAAAGGAAGAATGTAAAAACAAGATATGCACCATATGCCAACAATTTCTGCGTACGTCTATAGTGTATTCTCAATGTTGGTGAACGTCCACAGTGGTGGTCCCCGGATTGTTGTTTAATTTAGAGCCAATAGGAGGCCAACAATGATGGGTCAAAAAAATTGAGGTTTTAGTAAAAAAAAAAAAAAAAACATAATTATAATAATAAAAGTATGAGCTAATTACTGTATCTTTTTAAATGATTACAAACACCAAAACAAAACTTTGAAAATAATTCTGCTTTCGAAAAACGACTACAATAACACATAAGTGTTATGGCGAAGCCAGTGGTAGGGTCACCGAAGGGGCCATGAACTTTCGGGTAAGGCGTACTTGGGCCCGTCTTCGGGTCTTCGGCACGACCACTGACCAAGCATCCGAAACGCGCACTCGGCCACTGAACGCAGGCGTACGGGAACACACACAATGCGGCGGTCGGGTCACTACCGTCCGACACATCGCGCGATATACAACCGATGAACCGATAAATCGTGGGTCGTGCGGTGAACACAACGCGCGCAGCACGGCCGCGATAACCGCTACCGGACAATCGGACCGCCGTCGCCACCGATGATCGAACGTCCGGCCGCAGGGGGGGGGGGGGATTACGTGAGCGTCGGTTGAACGAACGTTTGTCGGTTTCCCCCCTCCTCCCGGTCCGTTAGTGGTCAACCGGTTTCGTGCGCACGCAGAAGCGGCGACGGACGTCGAGATACAGATTTACCGGGCGGCGGCGTTTGTGCAACGGGCTATAAATAGATAAACGTCGAAAATGTTCGCGCAGCAATAGCGGTTCGCGGACACTTTTCCCCCGATGACGAGGGGACACGATAAAATAAGCGTTTCGTCCAGCGTTTATTTCAGAGAGCCGATTAGGGGGATTATTTCAACCTGTAAGAAGATGTAAAGTCACCCCCTCCCCCAGGTAAAATGGATTTATTTATAAATTATCTACTCATATGGCGTACCGCACACCACATACCTCCCCGAACATTTGCGATACTCCCCCACCCATTCGGAACAGGTCTGAAATGAACACTGGTTTCACCGATCTCGATGATCGGGCGCCATCCGCAAGGCCCGTCGCTAGGGATCGACCACGTCACGAGTTGCTTTTAGAGTGGCGTAGAATTTTAAAGAAATCGAAGCGCCAGAATTAGACGAATATCGACAGCAGGCGATAATAATTAGCGTTTTGCACTCTATTACTGTATTTGCTCCACTAGTTGGCTGTGTTTACGAATGATTACAGCACATTATAATTCCCATTTGTAATGTCTTTATTAAATAGTGGTAGTACTACTTTCGCTGTAGAACGGAAAATATCTAACGACGGGGTATCAAGAATACACAATATCAATATACACATACTATATACGTATGCCGTTTTACTGCAGCGGTACCGGTGCTGCCCGAAATCTGTGAAATGTACGAGTTGCATCAAATCTTAGCGACACGTTTACGTCGTTTTTCGTTCTAACCCGTAGTGGGAATTTTCAACGCGAAATTTTCTTAAACTATGCGCTAGAACGTAAGAGATTTATTTGATACAGTAGCTGAACTGGTGATTGAATAAAAAACAAACGATCAATCGATACTTGAATTATGCTTAATACCAACTGATAATTCGATTTACTTTTACCCATCCACCCACTATATTTTTTCGATATAGGCGCCAGTCACCCTACTTGGATATGGGGTTCAGCATCCTAGCTTAAAAGTTTGCATTACAGACAATAAACCTACGAGCCGTGTGAGTAAACTTGCCGGTCAACCCGTTCCATGGAAATTGTTTAACTAAATTACGATTTATGAAAACTTTTTCATTTCATACTTGCATTTGTTCTTATTTTCGTTCGTGCTCATTCCTTATTCACCCCTGCGGTGTCGTCTGAACTTTATAAATCTTACTAACTTCATATTATTAAAATATACAAGCATACCGATTGCAGCGTTTCATACAATAAACATATATATAGATATTTTACTAGATTTCTAGATTTTTCTACCGTAAATTATTGTTTAATTAAAGATAGAGTTCAAAAATTGTCACGGGGTATGAACAAATTAAAACATTTTCATTGGTAACGTTTATATGTCTTAACTTTCAAGTATTGTAAGAATTAAAACCGCATAAATTCATATAAAAATGAAATATAAAAATATTTAAACTATTTACAAATTACCTAAACGACAGATGTTATGTGTGTGTAGGAACACACGGGTGTTATTTTTACTAAGCCGTAATTTTACAGCACGTTTTGTTTTTTTCCATTTAATCTTTCAATTTCACTTATAAGTGAAATAGGACGCTTGTAGGACTAGGTGGCTATCGATTTATATTATTAACTAGTTTTACTTACATGCTTAATGTATATTTTAACGATTCAAACACGATCACGTTAGTAAATATGCCCATAAGTTAATGGCATTTATGATTTTTCAGAACAAAATTGTTAAAATGCGACATCCTAGCGGCTAAAGATAATTATAATGCATTATTCACTTATAGTTTAATATATTCAAGTAAATTTCTGTGACACTCTGGAAACCGGTTTAGTTCCAAATCTTTAAGTAAATGTCTGCAATACTCTGGAGACCAGTTAGGCACATTAAGCAGAGCGTTAAAATAGGCATTTATTTGTTATTATTTAGAAATCACCTAATAACAGGAAATGTTTACCGTTTAATTCCAAGTATGCAAAGCGTTTAATAAATAGAATTTGTCGTTATAATATGTCTACCAAATGGTGGTAAATGTCTAGAGGTCGGAGATAGGCGGTGGTCAAAATATTACTGGCCCCAGGGAGATTCGGCCTTACATACTTTAACCAACTGTCACGGTTGAACTTATAATGTATAAGTAAAAATATACTGTGAACGACTGTTTACGATAATTTGATAGGAACGTGAGCGATAACATGTTAATAAGTTGTGAGATAGATCTCCGTAGTTTTGTAGATTTAATTCAAATAAATGATTAATAAAATGTGATAACTAATAATATATGATAACATGTGATAACAATGTGTGATAAGGATGGGAACGTATGTCACATACTTACGCGACTAGGTGGCGGCGAAAGTGGTGGAGGGAGGTGAGGGAGGGGCAGTCACGTACACGATAAATATGGGGGAGGGGAAGGTAAGGCCTAATACATTTACGTTATGAGGACAGATGGGGAGGGGAGAAATATACATAGGTTACGTGATCGATCAGTAGGGAGTAGGGACCAGTGACTAGATATCAGAACCGCTATTTTTATACTACTGTCTATTAATTTTATTTTTATTTATTATAAAAAGTTGATAATCTAAAAACAAAATAATACTTGTGTTTTCATTTACATCATGATGATGGTGTCTAGTTAAAACATAAAACTCATACTGAAATAAATATTTGTTTTAATATTATAATTAAGAATATAAATAAAGAATTTAAAATGTGAGGTAGATATTTATGCGTGGTAAGATAACGTCCGTGTGTTCCTAGCCTTATAATAAATTTAAATAAGTAGATTATTTTTATTTATTTTAAAATATATAGAGCATTGAGTTAAGTTGTTATCAATGGTACGATTCAAACCAAAACAATTAGATTAAATAATTTTATTAAAAATTAAATAAAAATAATATTATTAAAATAAGATTTAGGTTATACTTAAAATCTTGTAATTGTAAATATATTTCGATTTTTTGATCTTATCAAATAGAATTTTCCCAAAACGAATAACCTTTAATAACCTTTAGATATGCATGGTTAGGTTTCCTATACTATTAGGAAGGATATTTATTTCTTTATAAAATCAACTAATAAAAAAATAAAAATACTCTAAATACGATGTGTCATAAAAATTAAATATAATCTATTCTTGTTCTATCACTAGTGCAGCGTTTTCCAAACTTTTATAATCACGGAACCATTAAAAAATAGTTTATGTTTCGCGGAACCCTAATGTCTTTAAATCCAATTCAACTCTAATTTTTCTAGAAAAAAAAAAGGAAAATCAATACTTTAAAAAATATTTTTAAAGATACTGTTAATATTGTTAATGATTATTCTTTGTTTAAATTAATTTAAAACCCAATTTTTTTTAAATAATATAAAATAATATTTTTTCCAAATATAAAATAAGTTTCTCAATAATCGCATAAATCTGGCGGAACCCTTAGCATTGTCCCATGGAACCCTAAGGTTCCGTGGAACACAGTTTGGAAATGCTGCACTAGTGAATTGTTTTTCATTTTCAGACAGTAGTTTTAGTAATTTTCCGGACTCAATGGCACCGTTAGCATGAGTGGAAATTGACATAATTGGCCCAATGGCACATTATGGTACATTAATAAATAATAATAGTGTTTCGAAATTATGTAATGTCGACTTTTTTTTTTTTTTTTTGGTAATGAGTATCGATAATTACAGTACCAGTGTGTTTCTCAAATATGATATTAATAAATAAATTAAGCCAACATTCGTCCTAGAAAAAGTTTTTGAGGACTTTTATATAAAAGGAATGGTACACTAAGTGATGTTTCGAGTCTTTTATCTCACTTAATGAGTGTTTTTATAGGCTAATTAGTATTGATTTCGCAAACATTACGTTTTTTCTGCACTAGACATTCGATTGGAGCAGACTTCCAAAGATTAAGTTCGAGCTTTATCTCTTTCTCATAACATTTTTTAAATTTGATATCAGACAACCAACGTTGGACATTTTATACATTTTATACCATATTATACCTCACAGTGTTTAGTGTTTTTTTTTTTTATTTATCAAACACCTAGAGCTACGAGTCTGTAAGAAAATGACTAACCAAAGATAATATAAAAATCCTTATAATTCATCCAGAAATATGCACGTTATTTCCTTCAAGTCTAATTAAAATCAGAAAAAAATACATCGATGTTGCGTTAAAAAAAATACTTTAGTTTCACAAAGCCATGTACGATCCACCCCACAAACAACCTCTCATAACTTATACCGCATTCATACGCCGTTTTTTAAATAAAATTCCTTCCCTTTCAAATATCCACGTACAAAATTCCTGAAAGGCTGGAAGACCTGAACTTAACATTGAAATCACTATGTCAGTTGCGTCAGATGTACGAACAAAGGGAATAACATTATATTTCGCCGTTACCTATGGGAACGTAATATAATGAGTAGAGATCGTATTTTCACGAGAATTCCTCGTAAAGAAATATATCATATATTTTACGATTTCTTTTTTTTCTTTACCGTATTTATTCCTCTGAACAATACTTTTATTTAAAATCTTAAACTGAACCAGCATTCCGATCAAATTAATAATTAAAGAAAAACGCCCAGGAACCAATCGTATCTGTGTAAGTAGTTTTCCACGTCCTCGTCAAATACTTCTGAACACTTCTTTACTAACCATCGTGTGGCACAACGGCTAGAGCCGCCGAACCCTATGCTTAGATCAGGCTGCGGCCTGACCAAATTTTTAAAATGAGGCCGGGGATCAGAGGGATCTATGGTTTGCACTTTGCAATATTCTGACCTCGCGATTATTTTCGCGAGGAATGCTGGATGGACTCTGTCGGATCGGTACTTGTATGAAAGGAACGGAAACGTTTAATGCGAATTACCTAAATTGAAATACATAATAAAATACTTTCGGAACGGTGTTTGTCGATACATGTCTAACTAGTATTAATCATGCTTAATACTTGTAATGTGAGAGCACAAATTATTTTTCTATTCAAAGTAAAAATGTAGACTTGTGGCCGTTGGGGTGCTTGAGAGGCCGTTGTATTTTTATTTGGCCTGAGTAAAATTTTAGAAGCTTAACGCCACTGACAACGTCTATTTCTCGGTCGTCATGTACCGACTAGTTTTTATTACTTATTGAATACGAAAAAATCACGTCTCGAATTCAAGTTTCAAACTCGCCCGTTGGACCTACGCTATATCAGTGGTTTTTAACCTGGAGGTCGCGACCCCCAAGGGGATTGCAAATCATAAGTTTGAGGTCACCAAAAATTATGGATGAAATGGTTTTTCCATATTATTTAAAAAAAAACAAAGTAAATTATTTATTCTGTGAAATTTTTAAGTGTTAATTAATCAAAATTGTTTATCAAGTAAATATTTTATCAATTAAATAATTAAATTAAGTAATTAAATCAAATTTTGATGAATAAAACAACATTTTTTTTGAAGGGATCGCATTAAACAAAAATAAAAAATGGGGGGTCGCGATCCGAAAAAGGTTGAAAACTACTGCACTACATGACCGCTACAATCTTAGTATAGCTCATGGATCGTATACGGCTATCAGTTTAATCGGTTTTGTTAACGCGTCGTGCAGAGCCATTATCGACATTATCAACCGAAAATTTTTGGATAAAACGTAGTTGCCTATGGAAATCACAAAGTGTAAACGAAAACGGTTTAAATAACAATTCATATCTGCGCATGAAACGAATTGCTGATGTAGGTAGTAGCTGAAGTGAATGTTTATTATGATTTTGCGCGTTGATAATGTAGGCCGAGTGGTGGTTAAACTTCAACGATGCATTCTATCGGATGGAACAGCTACACGCACATGCAATATCTCGACTAGTTCACCGAGACCGTATCCGAAATGTGTTCATTACATATTTAATATAAGTATTATATCGTAATATTATTATCGCGTGAGCGCGGCAAGCGAGGTGCAGTTACGCGTCGGGTAATCACCGCCCCGGGCACTGTTTCTAGGTACGGATGCCGGCGATTTATCTCAATTTAGAATAATCCGAAAACATATTTTCCGTACCGGTTAACCACCACCGCCGGAGATCGATCAATCATCCGAGAAGCCTTTTGTGTCGGATATATAATATTCTACGCACACACGCGCGTTATATCGTATTTTACGGCAACGTTATTAAGAAATTGCTACGGCACGTATGGTGGTGGTAGTGGTGGTGGCGACTCACCGTCACTGCAGCCCTCTTCGTCACCGTCGCCTCGTCGCCATCGTTGTGTATTATTATCAAAACCGCTCGCCTTATCGCATTCATATAAAATAATAATTTTATATAAAATGCGTTTGGTATTTATCGTGCAACCCTCGATCGGCTTCAGATCCAGCCGTCACCTCCTCCTCCTACTTACGGGCTCGACTAATGTTCATTAGATACATATATAATACGAGTACACTAATATTCGTATTGCGCACGCGCACGCACATACGCTGTACGTACAATACACGTATTACGAACGCACCCCTGCCGTCGTCGTATCGTGCGGGTTATGAAATTTTGACCGGGTGTCCATTTTCGCGTCGCGCTCACGTCGTTCCGAATCGGGTCCGCACTTGCACGTACGAAGCAACACCACGTCAGGCCATGACGACAATAAGGGATATAATGTATACGAGATCCATTGTCGAGACCGACCGCCATCAACCCTCGCGCCACCGTGTAAGTCCGTGTCCCTGTGTACGTGCCGCGTGCGCGTGTCCCGTTATGCGGTGCGCAGTCCGGGTGGTTCGCGACGGCATCCAGCTGGGCGAATTTACTTATTATTATTGTTGTTTGACAGCCGATGTGCAGGCGAGATGACGTTTAGATATTATATGCCAAACAGCCCTACGCAACGTGTCCATGAAGTTGACACCCCTACCTTGACCGTGATCGACTTGCACCGTTAAAATATTGCAAATCCGTCCCTCGCTAATAGCAAATCGACCTAAGTCTTTTTCTTTCCAATATTTTTTTAAAAATTAGCTCAGCTGCCCCACCCTGACCGATCGACTTCCGAATACCATTAAAACAACACGGTTGCAATACCAGAAATCGAAAAAATTCTCAACGATCGGTGCACAAGGTCTAAAAAAATTATACTTATTTTAAATGATAACACAACTACACCAATTCGAATACATCAAAAACAGTTTATAGTGAATATCACATTTTCATATGATTCTACTACCAGTAGTGATTGCAATGGCAATCAATTAGATAATCCCCTTTATACAAATTTTATCGATAATAACTAAAACCAATTTTTAGAGTTTTGTAAATATATGGTTGCTATTGATACAACTGCAAGAACGTCTAAAGATTCTAAAATCGTTAGTCATAGAAAATAAAATGTTCATAGAAAAATTAGGCATTATGGGGGTTACTGTTATACATGCCACTTTTAATGTGCTATTCATTGTTATGAGTCTTGAAAATATACACCCATCGCAAATTATATATGCAGCGGAAAAAATTAAAAAAAAAAAAAATCGTTCTTGCCTAACAATAATTATGAGTCAAAAGCAAGGATTTAAAAATAAGGAAAATAGTCTACAGAATTATGTCAGTAAAAAAAATACGAATGTAATGAATGTGATAACATTATATCTTCGTCAAAAATTTTAAATCATCGAGACAGATGTATATAATGATAAGAAAAAGTTCAAGATTTTTAACTTTTCTTTAGAACTTCAAGTTGAAAAAAAACTGTAACTTCATTACTAGACTAGTCTAGAATTCTTACTAGACACTATCATGCATATTTTTATCCTTACTATACAAAATATTACATATTATCAAAGCTTTGAACTTTGTGCACTGAAAAGTTCTACAATATGCGTGGATATGCATTAAAAAACATCCTAATATTGAGTAAAAATTTGGAAAATATACAAAGATATGCAATTTAATGAATAAAATGAATAAAATACAATTTACATAAATTAGGTACATGGGGAAAAAAAAAACATTACACACTTGTGTATTGTTGCGTCTTCCTGTTATACAAGCTATACAATCTTCATTAAACTTTAATCTTCTTGAGGATAAATATGCAAACACTGATAAGGTCCCCTTTATATTACGATAAAATAATAATGACTTGATGAATTTAGATAAAAATTAACTCAGGGCGGTTGGCGATCACCATTACGATTTCTCAGTATAATAGATATTGTAATATAATTCTTAAGTGTACTGGGAGCAACACTAAAATAACCATTGATAAATTTATTTATTTTGTCAAACAATTTATAATGCAGTATTTGGGTTCTTTTATATCTAATATTTGTTGTTGAACTATTGTTTTTTAAAATAAAAAAAGTTTCATTCAATTTATAAAATATGCATATAAACAATTCTAAATCCAAAAATAAGCGAATTCCTACAAAAAATAATGAAATATGCAAAATTAAGGAAAACAATTTTTTCGTATTTTTTTGAAACTTGCTTATTTTGGATTCAATTTGTATAGAACCAGAATTTCAATATGTACTTTCTAAACAAATATCCAAATGCCTAAAGTTCCGAGGCTTTCATATTAAATTATGGGTAATTGTATACACTTAATTAACGACAACTAATACAAATGTTTGAATGTTTCAGTTATATATTCTATGGTGTAGTAGCGTATGGTTATGGTTATTATGTTTCCCATATCAGAAGGTTTAACTCCATATGGGAAACATAAAATGATTTACAAAAAAAAAAAATTCAAACAAAGCCCAAAAAGACTGATATTAACTCTCATTTAATTAAGGTTCTTATTTCAAAAATATAAAACGGATACCTTTATTATTGTTTAATATATATATATATATAAGTAAGTAATATTATTACTTATCGTAATACGATCAGATGATCATCAAGGCAATAAACGAAATAGATCTATTTTATTCTGAAAAAATGGACAATGGTCATCATATTTATAGGCAGCTTAGGATAAGAATACGGTCAGTACGGGTTCTGACGAATGTGGAAGAGTCTGTAATTATTTGTGGACAAGAAGACTTGATTCCGTGTTATTTAAATAGACCATCTTTCCTGGTCGTTGTATATCAATGTAAAAAAGTAGTTGATATCAGTTTCCTGTGCGGCTAGCCACATGAATATCCATAAATGATAATAATATATATCCGCTTTCCGTATGGTTTACTTCATCGGTCAAGGGGTAGGTGCTGCATGAAGTTGGCCCTCAAAAAAAAAAAAAAGTGCCTACGCCATTTTCAGAAATTTGCAATTATTAAAATATTGTATGTTATGATTTGAAATCAATGTGCAATTACTTGACGGTATATGGAAGTCGATCGGTCAAGGTCAATAGGGACAACTTCATGAACATCGACGCAAAGTTCGGCACGTGCAAGAACACGGAGTTAATCGTAGCACCAGCGACGGACCATGCGCTAGAAAACGTTCTCGGTGTCCGGCGTACGGATGATTTTCGAAAACTATCGTCAAGAAGAAAAAAATCACGAACGAATATCGTACACCTGAGCTCGTAGCGAGCAAAACAGTACGTTCGTCTTGGGTCACCGCTCGTGAGTCGACCGGTCACCCATTGTGCTCGAGATATCGACGTAGGTGTATTTTAGATTATATATGACATAGTGCGCTCCTATACCGAATAAGTATACCATATAATAATAATAATAATAATAACAACAATAATAATAATAATAATAATACACTGCCGCGGCATTTACAAAACCGTTTTTGTGAGATCGATATGAAATACGAAAAATGCTATACTGCGAGATTTCCATCTCTTTCGATATCCATAAAACAATCCCTAATAAGTATAGTAGTCAAGAGGAAAACCGGTTGTTGTAGTCCACTAACGTTGCGGATTCGTGACGATCAGATCTTTATTTCTTATTTCATTTTTCCCCAGTAACGTAAAAACCAGGCGTGTTACTATATTAGCCTCATACTATATTATGGAGCCACAAAGGTCCTGCATGACTGACATGAAAATATCAATATATAATTTATTTCAATGAAACCAATGTCATTTACTGACTTAACCAATATCCCATTCCTCACATCCTTCTAGATTATTGCATTATATTTTCAAGTTTAAATCATATTGAACTATTAAAAAATGGTATGAGAATAATGCGTACTAGTTTTTTTTTTAAAAATAAATATAATATTTATTTATTTTCCTTTGTGTAAAATATTTTTTGTGATAATAATTTATATAATATTATATTCTATACTATTAAACTATTAGTTTTTGCCCAATAACATATTCTAAGTAGTATGTATATTAATATAAATAAAGAATAACTGTTAAATGTTTTAACACTCTTTTAATATAATAATTTGGAGTAAATTATTTGTTTAAATAATAAACTATCATATTTATTTAGATATTTAATATTGTATATTATTCAAACTTTAAAATTTAAAAAAATTGCTCCTCTAAAAATAATATTATTTTAGTTGTTATTGAAAAATGTATAATGGGGCCTAAAGATTTTGATTTGCACACAGATTTCGGTAGTCTAATTACGGCACTGTTTTCCCCCTTCGTAAGACGATGAAAGAAAAACTCATTGTGGACATGAATTCATTATTTAAAACCATTTTATTTGTCAATAAACATTAGTTATTATTTTTGTGACAATCTGTTGTTTAATTATGGCCAACAATTTTTTAGAAGAATGTGAAGTATTTGAAATACCTTTTGAATTTCAATGTTCAAGTACCTGATGTGAAGTACTTCGCTCATTCCGCAAAATGTTTCACGAATAAAAATATGAATACTTGAAGAACACACGTATTATGATTTAAAAGTTATAATTTTTGTATTTTCTTGTAATTCATATTAGTTCATGAAGCGTTCCGTAAATTTTCATATATTTTCTAATCATATTCACAATTATATATATACATATATTGTATAATTTATAGAGTATTATTAGACATAAATTCAAACCATCAATTTCAAAACTATAATTTATGACTTACCAGTCATTTATGACGACAAAACAAAAAAGGTTCTAAAAAAATGGATTGTTTGTAAATGAAAAAAATATCTTTGATATATGCGAATGGTATGTTATGTAGTAACATAAATTGTGCCTACGAAAAAAAAAAATAAAAATAAATTATGATCACGATACGAGTTATAATAGTCTTAAAATTGAAAAACTATACTTTTGACATCGATAAGTTTATTGATATTTTATGCATTGTTTCTATTTTGCTGTAAATATAACTCTAATCATACGTTAATCAACCACGTGTTGTATTTCATACTTGACTATATTTTATTCGGGTCATGGGACTCATCCGTAGTCTACATCGTAGTGGTATAGTACGTTACTATTTCCTTTAGAGAAGAAGTCATCGGTTTTTATTTCGAATACACGTAAATAAAGAATCCACCCGTAGGGACAACGTGAAGGTTAGGTATATCACGTGACGGGCTTCTCGTCGAATAATATTATTTATCGAGAAACTTTGAATACACAACGTGTGCACTATCGCTGGACGCTCACGTCGTGTATCATATTCACCTTCCGTTACGGTTGGTGCCGGGCTGAAATAAATATATACCTATATATAAATATTTGTTTTTTATTTATATATTTATACACATATTATGCGAATACACGTCGATTACAGGAAAAAATTACGTGGAGCAGATTCGGAGGAAATCCCATTAAGAGGTGTTATGGTAATGTTGTGAAAGGGTTGAAGTCATAAATATATCAAAGCGTTGCTACGAGGGGTGGATATAAGGACGAACTTTTATACACGGTTTAACGTCATTTATGTGTGCACTGGGTGGATATAGGTCCACAAAAGAGAACAGTGACAATGACGTATGCGATTCCACTCGCATATAGTTTTTAGAACGTACATGTGCGCGCGTTAATGGGATAAAAACGCAGAAAATTACGAATAATTCGTCATATTGCCGTTGTTGTTTTGTGATGGGGTTAACATATAACGCATAACGAAACGACCGACAGTTTGAAGGAGCCAATATTATAACTATCATTATTTTCTAAACAACCCTTCGATTCAGCGCATCATAATATTATATAAATCCTATACACACACATCTATATGTATACACGCTATAGGTACACACGTTTATGTGTAAGTATCCATCGATCACGCGTGTCTGTCGTTCGAATTAATTAAACAAATAGTTGCGCGAGTCGGAAAGTAATAATAACATCGAAACAATGCCACCATACGCAAGCACTCGCAATGCATAATATAATACTATCGTATATATCGTATATAATACTGTGTCCGGTATGATACACGTATAATTTATACAAGATGACGAGATTTTCAACCACACCGTTTATTACCCGTATACCTCGGGCGAGCACGGATTCAGGGGGGATATGGGTACTCAGGCACCCCCCGTAATCTTAGCCACCAACAAAATAAATTCATATTATAAAATAAATAATTTGTTATTTTTCAAAATAAAAATAATAATAATAATATCGGTGCTTTTATTTATCTAAGTATACTCGCATGTAACGACACGCGACGACGGCGGAAAGCATCGAAAATTATTACTATCCATTAGATATAAATATTAGATCTTAATTCTCTAATATATTAGATTACTATTCGGCATTCGCTATTATTTTTATATTATTATTTTGTTTATGTGTCTTATAAGTTTGCTCGTGACTGCCTGACAAATACTATATTAATTTTATACGGATTATCTTTTATTTTTATTACTCCGATTTGCGTACATCTTTCATTTTAAAAGTCTATACTTGTATAATTTATATAAATATTTTACGAAGTGGATTTCTAAAAATGACTGAATCGTCTGAATCTCACAAAAACTTGATCGTTCTGTCAGTACACAGAGATCATTAAAGTCATTTTTTGCAACGAAAATGAACCATATTAAACATTCTGATGAATTAAATAATGAAGAAAATGTAAGTACTACTCGTACTAGCAATGATAA
This sequence comes from Sipha flava, assembly GCF_003268045.1. Taxonomy (NCBI): domain Eukaryota; kingdom Metazoa; phylum Arthropoda; class Insecta; order Hemiptera; family Aphididae; genus Sipha; species Sipha flava. Next base: position 773,820 of record NW_020273630.1, on the reverse strand, counting down.
TTCAGCACCAGTATTTACATGATTGTAATAATTCTGCAGATTTACAAAATGTTATTGATAATAATGTACAAAATCATGCATCTTTTTTGATGCATTAGATATTGGTAACTTTATTGACAATCAAAGTTCAAAGTTAAATAATGATAAAAATATATTGCTTTGACAAAAACATGGAGACTGGATATTTTATATAACTTTCCCAAAGATAAACATTCAAGAAAATTTCAATTAAAATGGCTTACCGATTTTCCGTGGTTATCTTATAATCAAAAACACGAAGGAGTTTATTGTAGAACTTGTGTGTTATTTTCTCGCGATGTAGGGGAGAGAAGTAAAGAAAATTTAGGTCAATTATATACAAAACCATTAAACAAGTACAAAAAAGCTTTAGAAGTGTTTAAAAAACATTCAAATAACGATTATCATACATATCAATTGTCAAAGCAAATTATTTTAAAAATGCTGTAGAATTTCCTGAGAAGTTTGTAGAAATTAAATTAAATTTAAATATTAAAAAGCAAATTGAAGAAAATCAAAAAAACTTATCCCTATAATCAATACAATTTTTCTTTGTGGTCATCAAAATTTTCCTTTACGTGGTCATCGTGACGATTGAAATTTGATTCAAAATAGTGTAAACAACGAAGGGAATTTTAGAAAGCTTTTACAACTTCATTTACGTTCAGATGATGATTTTTATGAAAAACCATCTTTGAAATTGACCAAAAAATTCTAGTTTTATTAGTATAATTACTCAAAACTATTTAATCAATTGTTGTGCTAGTGTAATTCTAGATAAAATTGTAAATGCCATTAAAGAATCAAAATATTTCTCAATACTTGTTGATGAAACATTCGATATATGAGTAAGTGAACAATTAGTTTTGAGTATTCACTATGCTTTTCATAATAAAGTGCTAGATTTCTTAAAATTAGTTATTGTTGACAATACATCTAGTTATAATCTTTCCAAAGTAATACTACACCGATTAGATGACTTAGGTCTTAATATAAAATATTTGCATGGTCATGGCTATTACGAAAGTGCTAATGAGTCCGGAAAACATCAAGGCGTACAAGTTCAAATACTAAAAATTCAACATTTTGCATTCAACATATCAATAGCGTATAGCGTATAGTGTATATCAATAGCGTGTTCTGTAGTTTTGATCTGGAATGTTGTTTTTAACATACAAGAGGTTATAATTTTTCCGTGCGTCACCAAAATGAATATTACTTTTAAAGACTACATTAATGAAAGTGTTACCAAATACTAAATTATTTAGACTTAAATCTGTAAGTGAAACACGCTGAATCGAACGACACGATGCAATGCTAAAATTTCTTGAATTTTACAAACGACATTATTATAAATTGCTCGGATGAAATTTTTAAGTCTAATGAGGAAACTACTTTAACTTACTTTTTCTAGTAAAGCCAATAATTTACTAAATTTTATGTTGAAATTTGAATTTTTCATTACACTTCAAGTTTTGGCAGAATTATTTTCAACTACTTTGCTTCTTTCTAAGCAATAACAAAATCAAAATTTGAAATATTTTCAATCATTGAAAATGGTTAAAACTGTTGTAGAAGAGTTTGAAAATAAAATAAAGAAAGATACTCAAAGTTTTAATTCGATTTATATCAAATCATTAACATAGCCGATATACATAATATAGAAGTTAAAAAAACCCGAATGTGTTCAAAATAAATTAATTGCGAAAATATATTGACCAACGACCCAAAAGAATATTTTCGTTTGACCAACCATTTTTGAATTATTTAATATCAGATATCAAAAATTGATTTTTAGGTCACGGACATGAAACAATTATGTATTTAAAATATTTAGTACCATTTTTTTTACGTTAAGATACAGATGTCGAAAAAATTATTGAATCGACCAAATTTTTATATTATGATTTAATTAGCTCATTTTAAGAGGTTAGAGGTGAATTTGCTTTGCGGAAACAATTTTGGATATCACAATTAGATAAACCAAAAAATGCTATAGAAGCTTTAACTCATGCATCTCAATTTTATTTTAGTATAAAGGAATTGCTAAAAATTATTTGCGCTTTACCAATTACCTCTTGCACCGCAGAAAGAATATTTTTCTCACTTCAACAAACAAAAACATGTTTACGATCAATAATAGGAGAAGATAGATTATATGGAATTATGCTTCATAGGAATATTAAAATTACTCTAGAGGAAGTTATTGAAGAATTCAATAAAAAACACTTAAGAAAATTACAGTTAGAATATACGTAAGAAATTAAAGTTATTTTCAAGTTTATATTTAATAAATACTGATGTATGAAAAAAAAGTTATCATAAATAAATCAAATACAAAAAATTAATTTAAATAAATAGAAAGGTGTACCAATTTTTTTTTTAAGCACCCCTATTGAAATTTTCTGAACCACACCTGATCTCGAGTGCTTTGACGATTTTTATCCTTTCCGCCTCGTCATCAAAATGAATTATTTTTCAAATAAAGAAATTGTTATAAATTAATTTTGGAATGCAGAATAAAAATATACAAAATCTCTATCGTAATCAATAATCTATTTGTAATCAAAAATTACGTTTGGAACTAAACATTTAACGTAAAAAAGTTTCCCCAAATTATGGATGTATATTTTGAAATATATTAATTTTTTTAAACTAAGTTATGCTTTTGACAACCTAAACACCCAAAAATGACGTAATTTTTTACCGGATGTATGATTAGAATACAGAATCATCTATTTATTAAATTATATGCCTTGATGATTTGTAATTTTTTCGAAACCATGAAATGCGTGATATTTGGCACCAATTTATCTCATTATTTAAAATTACGCAGCCAATTATGATAATACACTGGGTTCTGAAAAATTAAATTTTTTTCAATGAAAAAAGAATTCTTTGGTCGTTGACTATTCTGACTCGAAGCCAGATATTTACACTTAATACCTAAAATAAATTAGTATTTAAAATAGAAATTCTTATTTTAAATTCATTAGATACGAGTGGTAAAACCTTTAATGGCATGACCAGGACGGCATCAAGAGGGGGGGGGGGTCAGAAGGAGCAGTTGTTCCAGGCAGTAAGAACAGCAAAAAAATTGATAAGTAGTGTGAAAAAATGTAATTGAATAGGTATTAATAAATATTAAATAATTATTATTTTAGTTTTTATTAAATTTTCAGAATATAGAAATATAAAAATTGTATTATAAAATTGTAATTTAGGAACCTATTCTGGGATTACACAATTATTGTTAAATATTGCGGCTGTGTTGTCCACACACAATATACAACGATTGTGTGTTCACTGTTCTGTCATTCTGTGTTGAAATTAAAATTTTTTTTCATTTGTTAATCTTTATTATTTAAATGTCCAATATTAACTTAAAACGCAAATGTTTGAGTAGTCCGCAGTATAAAAAAATGCAATAGCAAAAAAATAAATAGAAGAACAGTTAAATAAAAAAACTGCAAAATTAGATTCCTATTTTAAGTTAAAGGTAAGTGTATATTTTATTATTATTGTTTCAACTGTATTTTTACTAAATAACTTATAAATATAAAATATATATAATATATGTAATGTATATGAATATATTATATTCATCTGAAGTGCACACATATATTTTAAAATTCTTTATAAAATGTGTTGCTATCGACCACCAATCACCCATGTATGGTATGTAATTATAATACCAAAATATACCAAGCTAAAATAAAGGGCACTTCCAAACAATTTACAATAATAAAATAATATGCCGCATGACATCAATCGATAAAAATAAAATTTATTTTTATATAAAATATCAAATTTTAATAGAATTATTTTTTAAATTTTTTTTTTTTTTCAAGAGTCATTCTGATTAAACGATAATAATTAATAGTAATAAAAATAACTATAATACATTATAAAATAATATTGTATTTGGCGTTGGCTCGAGGGACATGCATGTCCCACGTAAATATTCAATTTAACACCACAAATTAAATTAATTGTTAATTAATTAACAAACAATATTGGTTTAACATAATATTTATTTTAACTCAACGGAAAATTTAAAAAAGCTGTCCATTTAACAATTATTTATATACTGGCGGGAACTTCGGTTTACTCCTCATAAAGTTATTATTATTTGCATCATTATTTTTAATGTGATTGTAGCTTTACAATTAGTTAATTAGCTTTATTCCATTCGTAAGTTTTAGATTTAGAGTAAAAACGAAGACATTTTTTGTTTCACTATGACTTTATTTTTTACGATAAATACAATTTTACCAAAGAATTTTGCAGCAGCAACCATATTTTATTAATCAACTTTAATGTAAGCGTAAAAGTAATTTTAACAAAAAAAAATATTAGGAAAATGTGAATTCTTACAGCAAATGGAATTTTCTTACTTTTCTTTTTAAAATATAAATAAGCAATTTTTTAAATCGAATCCATTTAAATAGATAACCAATCTATTTTTATTTTTCGAATACGATGCCGATAACGCGAAAATGGAATATTATCATTAATAAATTTACCGATTTATAAGTAATAAATTCCCGTATTATTTTCGATAATTATTTTCTTTTTTTTTTATATTTTTTGACTGCTATATAATCAATTATGATTGAAAACATGAATTTTATAAAATATTGTTTCTTGAAATGTTTTGTCCAAAATCTTTGTAACCGACGTTCTTTAAGGTGTCACAAATACGAGTTGACACAAACGTAGCTTATAATTTACATAAGGGTATTTTATTTATGTATTACTCAACTCGACATATTTTTTTTTACCAAATAATTCCTATCACATTATAATTTTAACTTAATTTATAATATTTATAATACATCAATGCATAAACTTTTATTTTTTATCATCCATACCGTTTAGTAGGCTAAAAAGTCAACCAAAGTACCTACCAGCATTAGCTTATAGTTTAAATAATTTGTTTTGAGTCTAAAAACAATCACCTGTCAGATTTACCCAAATTCATATCCTGCCGATCAATCATCTATTATTTTTTTTTTAATCACTTGATGTTCATCTACTTTGAAATATCTATACACTCAATGTTTAATGCTTGTCGAGTTTTCAATCAATTAAAAATAAACTCTACAAGGTTTTTTTGTTTTTTTTTGTGTTTACTATTCGAAATATGTTGACCAAAAAATAGATTCAAATTCTAATAGGTTCTGCTAAGAAAATGGATTTATAAGTCCACGTTTTATGTTGGATCAGAAATATTTCAACAAGTTAAGTACCGGCTTCAAACAAATCGAGGTATGACCATATACGAAATTCGTTTTTGAAATTTGGGCACGCCTAAGAATCTTAACATTTATTCTTTAGCTCCTGTCGGAGAAAACGAAAGGTTTCACGAGGAATAACAATTGCGACTGAAAAACAATATTCTATCTAGCCATTAATGTATACTTTCTACACAGAGTCATAACTCATTGCACACTGCATCAGAAGTGCGTTATCGTTTATTATGTTTTCTTAATCATCATAACAACCAAATAATAATGGGTGGTACGGAATAGGTGTACGATAAAAGCGCCGGAACGTTTACAGGCAGTTAAATAATAATTTCGACCATTACCGTTCAAATACACCACGTATCCATATGGTTAGGTACGACAAAAACTTAACTCCAACGCACACCTTTTGCGCACGCGTGATTAGTCAATTTTTCACAAAACATGTAACACTATTTTCTATTACTGAAAAATCAGTTTACGCACTGGCGACGAGAACGGAAATATTTCATATGAAAAATAAAACAATTGTAAATCGTTGAACCCAAAAAATTCATTTACAGCAGGCGTCACGGTCACTGTCGAGAGAAATTAAGAAACGATTATGCATAATGCCCAGTAATATTATGGAGGCACGAAAATGTTGCGTTTGGGACGAATAGCCGATAATAGCAACTCGATGATTCTGGAATGGAAGAGGATATGGAAGATTTTATACCACTAGTGAAGACCTATGAGTGGGAATAGTAAAGAAAAATGACGAGTGGAAGAATTATTTCCAGAAACCAGACGCATTGGGCACAATCAGGAGTAAAAGATTACAGAGGACCAAACACATTATGAGAAGTTTAATTTATTTTTTTATGTATGGTGCCCGAAGAAAAATAACCCAGATGCAAATAGATATCTTTGAAGATTCCATGCGGTATGAAAATATGTAGTCCGTCTGTGCACGGAACTATTCAAATTAAATTTATTTTGGAAGAAATTCGCAAACTATTCCACGTTGATTCACCACCTGAGTAATAAAATACAATCAGTAACTTATGCGATATTGATAAGTTCTAAGTAGTTCAACAATCGAATTACTTCTAAATTGAGTTGCTTTAATAATTTTTCGTTAGGCAGCAAAGTTTTTTTTTTTTTTTGCTGACCGTATAATTTCTATAATATATATTACAATATATATTATAGAAATTATAAAAATGTAAATAAATGTATATAAATAACACTCCGTTTCGTATAACTGGTGGAAATCTACTTAGTGGATGGAGGGATTGGAAAGGACGATCGAGCGATAGACAAGTAGAATAGGATGTTTATAATATCATGGTCAAGAATCATTGTCATCAATTGTATTGAACCGATTTCTTTGATAATATATTATACTATTATTATGATATTATAGTATTTGATAATAGACATTCCGAATCATTATTTTCGTTTAATTGTGTATGATTTATTTAAAAAATGAATAATATTGCTATCACAAAACCTATTAATAAATCCATTCTGTGATATTGCTTTATTTAATAAATAAACATTAAAAAGATTTTGTATAGTATATTAGTCTTGTGTGTGTGTTTTGTATCTAAAAAAGTTATACTCGCTTAGCAACGAAAAACCTTTAATTTAATAACACAAAGCGCTGTTATTGCACTATTCTTTATATTATTAAACAAAATAGCATAATTAAAGTATGCACTGCGTAATTTTCAAATTGCTATATTTCATTTTAATCGTGAAATATAGGTGAAATAATTACAAAATATGAAAATTGAATGAATACCTTTATGATTTCATTAAACGAATTATCCGATAAATTAATGTTAGATGTAATTTTATATTTTCATTAGATTTATCGATGAACTTGTGATTGTTATTATTATTACAATATAATATATAATATAATATAATTATTTTAATAATATTATATATATATATACAGAGTGTCACGCACGAGAAATTATTAACTATGTTTATAAAGATAAATGTTATTTATTTTTAATTTTTAATAACATCAAATTAAAGAATTTCTTTAAAACTGTTGTCAGATTTTAAAATGTATTGGATATCATTTTTTGAAAATGTTTACGGTTTTAGCATCATTGAATATCATAAGTATGATATTGTGTTTACTAAATCTTTTATGTTTATCAAAAATAACATTAGTAATAATAATACACGTAATAGCTATGTGTTATAGAAAAAAAAAGAAATGGCTTAGTAATGCTATTAACAAATGAGGTATCGAAGTAAATTAGTAAATTTTCGTGAAAAACTTATAATATACGTTTCAAATATAAAACATTTTCAAACACAAATAATACGTTTCCGTACACAAATAAATGTATAGTTAAGCCACCACATAGAGCAATTTGTGTTATCGGGGTGTATCTACTTTGTACGTAAATAACACAATATACAATACGCTCCATACAGTATTACCATTGGTTATATAATAGTCTATTATAAAATCAATGGTATTACTATTATGAATATTATGATTTATATGATTCTATTGTAGTTAAATACTTTGTTCGTTCCATATTTGGTACGGGAGCATTATGCGAACTTAATTCCATAATCAGTGTAAACCCTGTTTTATGAAAACACCTACTACGGTATTACAAAATGAACAAATTTAGATCCCAGCGTAAAATACATATAGCTGGCGTATGTATTTTACTATACTAAAATTATAAAATAAATCATAAATCTCCAAACCATTTCTATGAAAATCACATCGTGTTGGTTATTATAATGCACTGTTTTCCGATTACATATATAATATTATATAATAAAATATCAATGAATTGTTTGAAAAAATAAAATGAAAATACTTAAAAAGAGTGTTCAATCAATGTGACGATTAATGCTACCTAGCTATTTATTTACTTTTTCGTTTTGGAATAAAATAGTTTTCAGTTACAAAAATAATTAATGGTTTTAACGGATCGCAATGTACAAATAAAATTGAAATCTAAGTTTAATAAATATAAGTTAAAGAGGGGATTACATAAATGGCTAATAATAGGTTATTATATTCTGATAGCTGGAAATGTTAGAGTTACGAAAAATATATAAAAAAAATGTTTTCTTCCAAAGATTGGAAGTTCTTTGATAAGGCACTGTAAATTATTGTTTCTATAACAAACAACTAACATCATCCACCATAATTTTAAATGAGAGACAATTTTCTTTTGTTTTTTTCGTGTTAAGAAATGTCAGATACTGAGGCTTGACTTTAAAAATTATTTTTATGCTCAGTTACGTAATAGACATGAAGATAAGTATGAAGATATTGCACTCTAAATCGCTAAGTACTCAGATGGGCACAATTAATAAAATAAATCTAGGATATAGATTACCTAATAGTGATCGAAGTAGTGGCTAACCAGAATTATTCGACAATCAATTTGTTATGCCAATTGTCAATTTGGTGCAACGAGGATAATTTTTTATTTGATAAATAGTCAGTCATTTCGACGTTGAAATTCGATCAATCACAAACAATCACAATTTCAATATTTTAAACAGTTCGAAAAATAAAAGTTCAATGTAGAAAAAAATGTACCTCTTTTTAATTGAATAAACTCGTACCTACGTTAATATAATTTTATATTTCAATAATGTATACTACATCAGGGGTGGATTCAGACCAAGATAACGGGGGGGGGGGGGATTTTAAACGGACACACATGATATAGATATTTATATAAATAAAATTAAAAATATTAATTTTGATATAGGTTATTTATTTAAATAAAAAAAGTCTTAAAAAAAAATTATATAGTAATAATATCATAATAATAATTTTTTTTAGTTATACGAATATGTGTCATAACAATAGAGTTTATAATTACAAATTTGTTAATTATGGAGGTACCGAACGATTTTTACGTTGGTCGTTATCAGTTATTACATTTCGAAAACACAAAACTTGGTTACGAATATTTAACATCATGATAATAGTATATAACTGCGATATCAGTATATCACCAAATAATAAATATAAATGATAACATAGTACCAGCATAAGTTTGGTATAAAAAAAATAGTTTAAGATTTCCCTAATTACCCTTGAAGTTATTACGTCAAAAACTAAAGTCTGCTGCGGTGAATGGGGGGGGGGATCTCCCCATTTGCCCCCCTTTGAATCCGCCCCTGTACTACATAATATATACTACATATTTTAGAAATTTTAATTGTCTGAATATTTTAAAATAAAGCTGCTTATAAGAATTTTAGTTTTATAAATATAACTATCAGTATTTATAATAGCATAATAGTTATAATTTATAACTACTATACTATTATATTTAATTTTATTATGTTGGCATTCATCATCGATAAGTTATTAATTTTTAATTTAATACTAAACATGGTGATATATAACGTGAAAATTAAATCTAATTTATATATTAATGTGATACTATAAATAAATTATGATTTATGTATTAAGTTTAAATCTCTAGTACCTATCTATATTTATAAGTTATAACCATTTGATATAAAAATAGTAACTCGATGTCGTTATATTTTGCTGCAAGTCACTATGTTGAAATGTTTATTATCTTGTAGTGTCACCGGTAACTTTTTCATCTCGATCAATAAAATACTATATTATTCAGCAACTTTTTTTCGAATATTTTTCTCAGTTTACTTGGCCTTATGAATTGTGTAAATGTCTCTTAAGAACTAACAATTATATATAATACATAATTCATAAATACACTCTCACTTCTGTACACACACAACGTTCCGGTCGAAATCACCGTTGTTTTTGTTGAATAAATACTTCTAGGTGATATAACCACAATATCATTATGCATACTTACACGAAACACCTATATTACATTAGATACATCAGGTAGTAATGATAAGATTATCACGTGCTACTGCGGCGTCTGGATAATGTACGCGTGTTATGACGATTATTTATGTTAACTGGAGAGAAAGAGCAAATCTCTGCGGACGCGATCCTTAAAAGCATTGTGAAGTTTCAGAGTTAAAAGGACAAAAGCCCAAAACCATAACTGTGTGTTAAGAAAAGTCTAACAAATGTGCGGTCTGTCTTTGTAAACGGCGAGACGCACATCGTGTACACACTCGTCGTAGACATTTGAAGTATTTCCAACTGCTATAATATTATATGTTACGTATATTTATATATTACATGTGAGCGTATGTAGTAAAAGCAATATAATATGTGTGCTATAACGATTTACTGGACGGGTATTTTAGAACATTTCACCGCAAATACTTTTAGAAATTGTTTCGATTTTTATGCTATTTCATACAATGCTTTGTGTGTGTGTGTGTATGTGAGTATGAGAGAGAAAGAGAGAGAATTTCAAAACGAAAAAAATATAATAATAAGCGTCCAAACTACGATAGACCTTTTCATCTGTATAGGTAAAAATGACCGCGGTTAATTATATATTATGCATACATATATTATGTATACTCGAACGAAACTCGCGTTTAACCTTTGCACTCGATGCACCAGTAACTCAAAACCACCCAAAACATCTGATGAAAACAAAAATAAATTATTGTAAAAGTTACTGAAATTTAAATAGAGCATTATTCAACAGAACAATCTATGGATCCAATATTTAAAACCTTTGGATAAGCCAGACATAGTTCATAATATAAATATATTTTTTCAATGCCAATCACGCATCGATTATATAGAAAACATTGTATACAGATTAAAATATTATAAACATTTTATTATTCAATTATGATTTTATTATTATTATTGATACGAACATGAGGTCACACTATAAGTGTTTATGGTATATGAACTTTGATATGAATACTTTATGATGTATAACCTTCATTTCATAAAAATGTCTAGTTGATTTATTATTTAAACGAATTAGCAATTTTAATTTGTGTTTTATGGTATTCCTCTTTCGCATTTAAAACAACATTAAACAAAACAAAAAAAGTTGCAATAGGTTGTTTAGTAAATTTCCTATTTTTGTAATAATAATATGTATGTATATTTAGAATTATAGAAGTTACAAGTGATTCTTTGAAACGTCTATAGTTACATATCTCATAAAAGTATATTAGAATGATTTTTTATGACAATATTTGAAAGCAAAACTATCAAAATTTCAGATCGTTATACACAATATCTACGTATATCCTTTATAAGTTATAACATAATCAGTTTATATATAGTATGAAAGCTAAGAAGTTTTTTTATTTCGAATTTATTTCCAGGTTGTAAATTTAATATTGTGATCTTCAATGGATAATCATTTAATTAAAAAACAAATTTTAATTTCGTTTATTTTTATTGTGTAAAGAGAACGGTGGAAGTGCTTGTGGTTTTTCACGGGTTATTTTTCTAGTCATAAAACGAATTTTTAAATAAAACGGATTACCAAAAATTACGGATTTCCTTATTCACACAAAATCCAAAATCGTAAATGAAGGGGCTCATTTTTCCGCGTGCAAGTGTTTCTGATAGAATAAGATTCCACGAGAAAAACATCGCTTTACTCAAATTATGAAATCGTTTCTTCTTCTAGTTTACAAGTTTTTATGTCAACAGTTTTATCAACGCTTAGTTCAGCCTTTCATTTATGTTTATTCCTATCTCGATGTACACTGCGTGTAACTGTTTAGTGGGAGATACACTTCCAATACCGGCCGAAAAATATAGGACCACGGCGGTTAATGTGACGGTTAATTTATGCATTATAATTGTACTATATGTGTGTGGTAAACACGGTCCAATAGTTTAACGTTTCGAATAATCGATATCGGATCGCTATTATCAAACGTAATCGTTCTATAATCTACGTGAGTCGTGGACCGGTAAAGTTCATCAATTCATACGGCACAAAACATTACAAGACATAATATGAGTTTAGAATCTAAACTTTTGATAACCTATATGGGCCTACAAAATCTTCGGTCGATAACCGTGACCTACCGTGTCTTATCCGTCGTCCAGCAACCGTTACCGCCACCGCCGCTTCGAGTTATTTTGGCACGCGTTGCATAACGTGCTGCGATAACAATACATTAATTGATTATTTAAAAAACAATTTTTTCATCATATTTCAATGTCGAATCGCGAAAAAGATATCAGTGCTCTATCGAACGTTTACGCGACGACGACGTGTGCGCGAGTGCAATCCTCTTACCGGACCGGTAACGGTAACCAATTACACGATTGCTGTCCGTACACGGCGGATTTTCTCGGCATTTCCGATCCCGCATTAAAACGCTTGCGTACCGATATCGTCGAGTCAACGGCCGGTCGAACGGTTTATACCTTATTTAAACGGTAAGTTACTTACTCAAAATAATATAGTGCACCCGGATCCACGTCGTGTCGGCATTGGCAGTGTTCACGTGCACGCGCGTAGATGTGCACCGTTCGCGCTCGATAGTTCTGTAAACACGCGTTAAAAATTCATTTTTCGGCGTATTCGTTACAGTGCCGTACGATAAATGTACGTATAAGGCGCAGAGAAACGTAGCGCCGCAACCGTGGTACTTCGGTCCTGATACGAGGACGGTACGCGAAACAATCCAGTCTACCGCGGATACCGATGATATGTGACCAGGTACGATGATCGTATATCGCTGTGCTGTTGCATTTTTGGTTTTATTCATTTAACACTATTGATCGTGGTACGCGAGTTGTGCTATGCGCCCGCCGTCTGATAGGTCGATTTCTCGTTTATAATACTTTGTATTTCTTCCGAGCTGGCATTTCTATAGAGCACATTCTGCATTTCACAAGTACATGATATACATTCGATCGATTTTTTTTCTTCTTTAAATACTTCACTAGTTGGAACCGTTTCGTATTACCTTGTCATATTGAATGTAGTATATATTTAATATTTAATATGTATCGAGTTGTTGGTATAGTAGATTAAAGTCTACACATAGATGTGCGCAGACTTTATCCGCAGGGATGTCTCACATAAGAAATGTCTGGACTAAAAATTCTAGTAATAAATAATAATTATAATATTAAATATAATAATAAAAGGTACTGATAGAAAAATGTAATTATAACTTAGACACTTTATACTTAAAAAATGTCCCTTAACCAAAACATAAAGATATGTTTAAATAACTATTTATAACTCCATCCTTTTGTCTATGGGAGTAAGACTTTTGAAAGTACCAATTATATCGTCAATCCATTTTGTTATCATTAACTCTAATAGATAATCTGTAGGGATAGCTGTGTGCACAGAATTCTGTGATTATATTTGTTCACAATTATTAATAATTGTTATCACGATAACTCTAATGGACTAAATATAATAACTTTTTCAACGTGATTCCAAATTTTTTCATTGATATTAAATAGATATCATATAATAAAGTATGAAAATCAAATTTACATTTTAACTATACCAATATTTATTACGTTTATTATAAAAAATAAGTAACGGTCTGCAGGGGAGATGTAACGTTGGATGCCCCCCCCCCCGTGCACATGTTTATGAGTATGCATAATAATACATTACATTACACCATCTCAAACAAAGAGGTGGAAAATCTCCAACGAATAATGTATATTATATTTATACAGTACCGAAATTTATTAATTTAGAACCGAAATAGTCATATGACCCCAGGCAGCTATTTGACAGAAGGGTGAAACTAAAATCGCTAAACAGACGCCATAGATATACATTATAGCCATCGTTAAAGACTTATATCAATATAAAACAACTGGCCGGGTATATGATTTTCTTTTCGCCCCTTTTTCAAATACGCCGATCCCTTATCCTGTTCATAGCTGGGGTAGTAAGTGTAAGATAGTAAAAACAATAGTCTCTTGTCTCAAAGTTGACCGTTGTTCGTATATACTATAAAAGTATTTCATTATAACATAATATATGGTACATGGCAATGTTTTCCAATACGAAATACAATGGAGATAATATGATGTTGCACATTGTATCGTCAATATTATTTATTATTTTTAACGCGATGTAAAAATCACAACTTTCACCTTATATTCGAGTTGCTGTTAGAACGTAGGAAAAAAATAACATTAAACATCGCGAACGATAAACCTTATCTTAACAGATGTGTGTTGTGTGATTTTTTCATAGTATACGCAAATAGTATTTCACTATTACGTACTCAATGGTCCACACATTAACAGAATAAATATTATGTCATAATGTATTCCTACACGATCTCATTGAGCTGTATGAAGCAAACCAAAAGTCCGAAATGTGGTCCAACCAGTTAAACAAAAAAATATATTTTAACTAATTTATACTTTCGTATATTTGAAAAATACGAACTACTAACATCCTAATTTTATATTATGAAGAAAAAAAACATGTCATATTTTTAACCACGCATAGAACTACCTATATAATTAGTATATTAATATATCAATATTAAAGTGACTATAACCGACACGATAAACTGTTCATTACAGTAATATGATTACCACCGAGAAATATAAAATTAAACCCATGTTTATAGTTTACACATTTAAAAATAGAAAAATAAAAAATTTTGTGTTGAAAATAGTTGAAGACCCCTTTGATTCGAATACAGCATGAGAAATCATGATAAGTAATAATCAGAGGTCATACTCGTAACTTGTATCATTTACAGTTTTGTTTTTTTTTTTTTTTTTGAGAGAGTTCCTAGAAATATCTATGTGAGCAATAAATTTGTTTTAGATAACTGAGAAGCTTAAGAAAAAATGTTATGCTGCATTTTTTTGCATATTTCAATGTATAAAAGCTATTTTGCTTTTTTAAATCTTTTTCAGTTCTGTAGCATTTAAAACACTTTTTTTTTTAATAATAATAAGTAATTATAGTAGTATTAATTATTTATATTTATAATTAACTTATTTTAATCAATTAATTTTTCTTCTTTTGGTTTAAATTATATACTTATTTGTATCATTTAGCGACGCGATTAGTATTTTAATAATAAGAGACATATTTTTTTACATGATATTTTTTTCGTATATTTTTGTATTTTTAGTGCATATTTAAGCACTTATATGAATATTTTTATGAGCATATTATAGCACTTATAAATACCATGTTTAAAATTATAAGTTATGAGCCTTGGTAATAACACATGTTATCAATGATAATCAATAAATAGTCACTAACAATTTGTAAATCATTTATAAATTTATGTATATGTATGTTGTTTTTTATTTGTATTGATTGTTATAAGGTTTATTAACGCTGCAGCGTTGTTTAATCGGTTTCTACCTAAAAGCTTAACAAAATTACATTGATTTATTTTTATGGGCGTAACAACGACCCGGATCAACTAGGTCGTTCATAGTCTAATACTTTGGTTAAAATATTTATTCAAATACCGCATGAAAATAACTGTAAAATTTTGAATTTACCATTTTCAATACTTATTGGATTCAGGTTAGAACCATTGCACGGAGCTAAAATAATTTTTGCGTAGCAGCAAAAATGTTTGTTTTACATTGAATCTTTTACTAATCTCTTTATTTACTCAACAGCAAAGGACAGTAAAATTAAAGTATTGCAATTTTTTTAAATGTATGCCATTATTTTGCAAGTTATTTGTAAGTATTTGCGAGCCAATTTTTAGAATTTGCAAGTCCAAACGTTCACCGTGAAACCAAAGAATTAAAATTTGCGTCAACTTCACGTAGCCCACTTATTTTGACCAAGAACTATTCGTTCGCGCTAGAAAAAACAAATTTTCAGTGTTCGTACCAACAACCAGAAACCATAAAAAATAAATACCTATACTTAAAGGTTTACAAAAAGAAAGAAAATAAAACGTTCGAGTTTTCACACTACTCTACAGTGTATTCTCGAAGAAGAGATCCTAGAAATAAATATATCTAAACATTAGAAAACGTTTCGTTTCGGTTTACCTTGTACATCCGTGCAAGTTTATTTATTACGCGTGTAGGTACGACACACGCACGAACACGCACAACAAAAAACGAATCCGTATGTATTATGCATTTTCCATATCATACTTGAGTGTATATAAACGTGGATGTATGCAAAATAAACAGGAGCGTCCATTGTCGTTCCCGGCCGGTGCCCGCTCCGCCGCACGCGACTGTGTCCGCTCCCGAAACGGTCTGTGCGTGGTAGGGGATGTTTGTCGGTACGCGGGTAGTAGATTTTCCGTCCGCGGACCGAACGTGATGCTACGTCTGCGCTCGCCTCGGGACGCGCTTACATCGCGTACACATGGTACGTATGCACATCTGTATTATACGGGATCTAATTACGATTGTTTGCTTTTCGGCCCGTGCGATCCCGCGCGCGGCAATCGGACGACTCTACCAGCCGCGATTCCCGAGGGACCGGCCCGCGTTTTCTGCGGGTCCGACCTTCCACCCGCCGTTCCTTGGGCGTACGCACGTCCCGCGTTCCGGGAGAGCATCATGCCTTAGTCCTCTTCAAGCCAACGTTTTTCACCGCACTTCGCTACGCACCGCGTCACGTCATTGTAATACTTCGTTTTGTAAAACCCGCAGCGACGTGTAACCTAACCTTACCGTTGGGGAGCATTCAAGTATTACGTCAGCAAACCAGATGCGGTTCGTGGGAGGAGGGATCGAGTAATCTGACAAGGTCTTACATGGTGAAGGGGGACCAAATTCAAAATCAGAATTCGAATTAATATAAAATCGTAAGTCGACGGATTGCCGATAACATACACGCTATAAGAGTTACGCCACAAGGTCCGTGGATTTTCGAAGAACAAGGAAAAATCTTCTCCTATCACTTATCCGCCATTATGGTGGCGCCACTTCAGTGGCATATTGAAGTCATTTTTGGAAAAATAAGAAGATGAATTTTTGGTTTATATTATAGAAATAAAATATAAATATTTATTAATGAATCGAGAATTTTATTTTGATTAAGTAGTCACTCTTTGGCATACGCTGATTTAGGGAGGAGGGGTCAAAAATGCTAAAAAAAAATGTGCTGACGTAATATTTGAATCCTCCCATGACCAGTGAGGTGAATGGAAGGGAGATGAAGAGAATCGTACATTACGATAAATCCTTGCCAAAAATAATGTGAGATAAATATACAAACAGAATAAAAAGCAGTATTGACAAATAATCATTATGTGAGTATAGGTACACTGCAATATTTAATAATCGATGATAATGGATAGTTTTAAAACTATTCGATTCATAGTCAAATCTTACACATTTGACTCAAGGTTACATGTATAAACATCTATAAACATATACAATTTATCATTTTATCGAGTGTTAATATTTTCAAATTTTTTGATTTTTTTCAGTTTTCTTTGCACGCAAGAAAAAGTTTTAATTCGTACAACATTTTCTCAACAAAAATTAACAATTTTCTGTGAACATTTTTCACCCAAATAAGTGTACACGGAAAAATTATAACATGATGAAGAGATTAAAATATCACTGGAAAATCAATAAATTTCTTACTTATAATCCTTTAAATTGTAATTTTTATTAAAATAATTGAAATCGTATGGAAATTATAAATTACTTTCGACTATGTTTGTCAAATAGACGTATAAAGTTAAAAAAATTTTATGAAATAAAATTAATTTAAACAATTGCACATGTATTGAATAATAATGATTCGAATTGGATTAACTTATAAACATTTTAAATCACCGACCAACCTAAATTAATTATTTTTTCGAATGTATTTCATAATGGTCTTTAATAGGACATTCTTTACGACTGTCTTAATAATTGTTAATACATTATTTTTTATATTGTTGTATTTAAAGGAAGCTTATTTATACCGGGGCAGCCAATTATGAATTTGCTATACTAATCACTTTCGTATGGTTGAGAGCCAAAAACATAAATATCGTAGCATTTTCTCTATGGGTTGGATCTTGTGTATAGGATGTAAGAAAAAAATTTGAATGAAATTAAATATTTAAAAGAAAATGTATAAATTAAAACATGGCATACTGTTTTGTACTATTTTTGATTTTTACGTTTGTCTATAGAAGAAAAGTCTTATACTATTTTTTTAAAACGTCTAATCGATCGATAATGAACTGTACTGCAACGGTATGTACTCGTATGTATTGAACGAAATGTTCTACTCGCATTATATGGTCATGAACGTATGAAAATATATGTATGACACGCGACCGCAATATTAAGGCCACGGATATACTTCGGCCACACCTGTAGTACTTACACGTTATTATTATTTATTGTTTACGTTAAGGCCCACGAGTGAGACGTGGAAACTATTACGGTAACTCAGTAGTGCTCTGGCAATTCTTTCCTTGGTCATTTATAATCACAAAACATCATCGTGTTCGCATTACAGATCGATTTTTTAAGAAATCTACTAGCCAACATCTCACGCATTCCGATAAAAAAAAAAAAAAATAAAAAAATAATAATAATAAAAATCGCTCAAACATTCGTTCATGCTGTGCAACAAATAGTTTCGCGTAATCAATTTTAATGTGTTTTGATATTTCACTCAAATATATATCGATAAGAGAATTGTATGCGTAGAAGTAGAGTTACCTACATTCGTTTTCTCCGAACATTTCCCTCCGCAATCCGAACGCACTGCGAATCCGACCGGCACCGATTGACCAATATTATAATACAATGCAGGTATTTACGTGAGTCCTGACGCCTCTGTGGCGTGAACATCGCACGCGTCAGTGCGCTCGATAACAGTTTACCGAGCGCATTTCTTGGCGTAGGCCTATCATTACGATTGACTTCGGACACGGCCAAAGGTATGACCGCACAACTGCAGTACGTAATGCACCGTGTAACACCGTTGCGACATATATCCGCGAATTAACGTTTAAAACGCCCCGTTAAATGTTGTATACATTGCAGATAATACTTACTTGAATGTACATGTGGTATGTGTATGTGTGTGTGTGCTTGTGCGTGTGCGTGTGTGTGCGTGCGTGCGAGTGTAATATAAAACCTACATCCTGTGCAAACGCGCGAAAACCGTATAAAATATCGCAGCAGGTGCAGGACGTGTATCGATCGCGCGCGTGAACTTTATAATATATTGTTTTTATTACGTAATGTTTATATTTAAACACATATACGTACGTATACACTTTTTTATTCTAATTGTACGTCGTCGGCCTATTGGCATTATTCTGTTTGTTCCTGCATCTCATTATTAGTACTAATACACACGCCGAGTGCACCACAGAGTACAAATATATACGCGTGCGGGATTGTGAAATTATATGGCACATGAGTTTCGGAACATAATATTGTATTATTTGCATTGGTTTTATTCTCTTTTACTTTTCGTGACGTCATCGCGCGCGCGGTACATGCGTTAAACGTACTGCAGCGACACCGTGTGTTTTTGTCGCATCAGAAACTTACTATTTTTAAGTTGTCAAAATGTCGATTGTTTACACTAAACGCACGTCGTGTATATACATACTTGTATAGTAATATTATGTACGAATTCGTCGCGAGTGAACAAACATCATTGCTGCTCAGTTGCAACGCGTCACGTCGCAAAGCCAACGATTTCTATACTTAAACGAGTAAATATAATATTTTGTTCGTCCGAACAAATCTAATGAAAATGAAAACGCACGCTCGTGCACACACGCACAATTACGCGGACATATATTTTTAACTGAACGCGAGTACGGTGCACACGCGCACACGTAGATTACCGAAATATTTCGGAAAAAATATGTATAAATTTCATCGTCGTCCGCCGTAGAGTGATTTCGTTGCATAGTCCGCGGGCTGTATTCGTTTTGATTCGATTTTGAATGTTTACGTTCGAGGGTTTCTAAATTATCGCCTATTCTGTACGGCGGTTCACGGCAAACCAAGAGCATGGCAAGTTCCGTCGTTCAAAGCGTTAAAATACAAAAAATACGAGCAAATATATTCTGCGTAAGACGCGCGCGTGCAAACGTAAGGAGGAGTCACCGACAGGTCGACCACCGTTGACATTTCCTGCGGACGCTGATCGGTCACAAGATTATAACACGTAACGTAGGTACGCTCGCACCAACTCAACTCTTAAACACTAAAAATAAACGTGCGCTTTCAGCAATTGTATAGATGAATCTGATGCAGTTGGAGAAACACTAACAACATTGAAAGTAATGTAATATGTGAATCGATAGAAATCAATTTTGGAAGAATAAATAATTTATGCATACAAATTCGTATAATCATTGATGTTCATCATTTAATTGCGGATTTTTACTGTCTAAACGGACACGGAAAAATATGTGATGTGTGCAAAAAAGGTCAAAAAAAATATTTTGGACCGCGGAGAGCTTGGTTAGTTTCAAAACGGATCCCGTGGATATTAATTTGTGGTCCCGTACTCTGCAGGTGTAGAATAACAGTTTAAGGTTTACGATTTTTAAGCACCGAATAAAAAAAAGTAAAAGAACAACTAAGTTCGACCGATCGGCATGGAATACATAAGCCCGTGCAATTATCGTATTTTCGTGAACGTAATTGAAATAGATTGAAAAACATGATTGAAATAATTATAATTATGTATAAACATAAGGGCAAAGTTTGTAGTTTATTTCGTTCTTATACGGTGTACTAACGAAACAATTTATTATTAAGTTGGTATTTTTTTTTTTTTTTTTTTTATACGATGTATTATACACGATGACGACTCTGATAATATTACAGCTAATTTGAATCGATTATAGTTATCTCGTCATTTAGAGGTGATACGAACATGACGCACATCACATGCACAGACGCGGCAAACCAGTGAATCAAACAGCTAATTAAAAAGTGCACATAAAACTTGTATTTAAGTGCATTTCCAAAAGATAAAAATCGATGTTATCACGAATTTTTTTTATGTTTCTCTTCAGTGGTTAGAACACCGATAAACACAGATTTGCAGCTTTCGCAATTATAATGAAATCACAGCCCACGAATGATAATAATTATATTCAATATGATGTAAATAGTAACTTAGGCAAATACAAATATTGTTAGATTTTTGTATACGTGTTAACAGTTTTGTTAAGATAACGAATCTAAAATTTTGGAATTTCAAGCTCTAAATTATTTATTTTATTTCCCAAAACACCTTCGACGTCCTCAAAGCTCGTGATTTTCAGTAGACTAAATAAAATTGTACTGTATACCCAACATTAATTTGAACACTCATTGACATATTTCTACGAACCGTTCAAGGTATAAAAATTGTCAATTTAATTTCAAAGAAATTACATACATGTAGCTAACGAGAAATTTCCGCGCTACGTCAACACGCCATCGAGTACCTACGGGTAATACGGATAAATAATGAAACAAAATAAATGTTTTACTCACCTTTCAATGTATCTTTTCATAAATATTAAAATAACGTTATAATACATTTTATTTTAAGTTCATGTGTTTGAATAAATCATGTTGCACGGTAAACGTTATCACCACCTTGGTAATGAGTACGAGGAATTAGAAAAAAAAATTAAAATCTGGCAAACATTTACTTCAAAAGCTTTCCCGGTATAATGCTTCATTGGTAATGCTATACATATCATATCTCCTTAATTAAGGCATATTATTATTATCAACACAATATATCATTGCATTTAAATATAACTCAAAGTTTGTTGAAAACAGTTAGTACTCTACTTTAGGGGGTTATCAAGATGATATTTATATTTTAATTTTATTTTTGTTAAAATTACTTGACTTCTTATTATTTTTTATATTTCTAATATTATATTATAAAATTATAAACACTTAAAATTAAATGTATACTAATTGAATTACGACTATACGAAAAATATTGAAAAACTATTCACCTGAATATATATTAACAAAGTTTTAATGTTTTAGAAATACTTATATCGTTTTTAATACTTAAATAATAAATTTCCAATTAGTCTACTAAAAAGTATTTAAAAACGTATTGCATAGTAGTGATACCAACCGTCTGTTAACATTACTCGTTATAATTCTTATTAATTTTAAATTTAAAACTATATACATTTCCACAACAGCTTTGATTTTCAAATGGAAGAATTTATGTTAAACATTTAATTTCTAATCATAAAAATAAATATAATTTGATGAAGAGTTCTTAAACGGAAAAAACATTGTTTTATTAGTACGAGGAAATCGGTTAAGTAGACTATCAATAAAATGATTTATGTTACAAATTTAATCTAACAGGTATACCTGCGAGCTTTACAAGCGAAATCGATTCAACAATAACTTTAAAGATTAAAGAAAAAAAATGTTAACGTTTAAAATTATTCCGAACAGTACACGCATGGTTCACAATGTAAACGAAAAGGGTTGACGTTTTTCTAAACATATTAAATAACGATTACGAGTTATGTAATTAACTCATCCGAGCAACAGGACCATTTTTTAAACTACAAAAAATATGATTAATTGTTCCGAGTCTAATTTATACGTATTCGAATCTCGTTCCGTTATAGGTTTATGGCCCACGCGCACGGTCTGTCTCCGCGCTGCTCTTGACATGTGTATTTTATACATTAATTTATCCACCCGCAGTTTGTTTTCGTGTTACAAAGTTGTCATTAATTAATTTTCAGCGTTACGTTACGGGCGGCAAAATATTTACCGACGAAACCGTTCGTTGTCGGTGTGTGTGTGTGTGTGTGTGTGTGTGTGTATACATGTTACGCGGATTCAAATTAACCGACAACAAAAATAACATACAATAGCAGCAGAAGTTGTAGATTTGAGCAAAAATATTGCAATTTTTTTTATATAGTAACCGATTAGAATAATAATAATACTCGTAATAATAGTTTTGTTTTAATTTAAATGTTGGAAGCGATATAGTAATACATTAATTTTCATTTTGAAATCCGGCGGTAAGAACATTTAAATGCACCTATACAGTTTAACAAATGCGATTTTAGATGTAATTAATAATGAATACAAAAAACAAACGAACCTTTTAATTTCTAACGCATTTGCATTATATTCCGATACAAAAGAAAATGGGCACGAAGAGAAGTGTACCGAATCCGTCTCCCTTCTTAAAAAATAATGCCGACGTACATGCAAAAGTGCAATAAAATGTGTTTTTCGATTTACCCTCCCGGGAGCTTACATTTTTTATTTATTCGAATTGTTTATAGCTGCTAAACGATCAAGATATATATTTGTTTCATACGCATGCTATATTTAAATCGTATTACGTTGAAACGTACGAGGAACGCTACGAAATAATTCGGTAAAATAATAATTGAAGCGATTTCACGTGTTGCGTTTTATTTCACTGCTATTAATATTACAATATTGTATATGTGTGCATGCAGTGGCGTAATTATACTTGAATTTGGAGAGAAGTGATCAAATTTACAATTGATATTACGTTATATTTCTATGCTGAACATGCGTTCTGTGAACCAATGTTTAAATATCAACGTAGAGCTGTACAACATGTGCGTACTTGAAAAATATTATTTTGAAGTTCGCTATTCTGTGATATTATCAGAAATGTAGCTTAGCCGCAGGGGTATAACTTGGAATGCATGCTTTTTTCAAACACGCACCTTATTCATGATGCGTGTATACGTTTAGTATACTATACGTACATACGTATACGTATGCGATATGTTTTTTTTTCTGACATTACGCGCACCCCACATAACTAAATAAAGGTAATGGAGTAAAAAAAAAACCTGTTACTCGCGCGTTTCAACATTTGTCCGATTTTTTGGTCGAATAATACTAAATAACGTGCAAGTAAAAATATGAGTACATTTTCCTTTTTAAACTCTCGTCGATCAAAAGTCGAACACAAACCATGTGGGCGCTCACTCAGTCCCGATTAAATCGTTTGGAATAAAACGCCGGGATTATTTTGAATTTTTGATTTTAATACGTTTACGGTAAACATACAAGAGGGGAGAAGGACAAAATAATATGAACACCATGGAACATAGTAGTTTCATATTGTTGCATGTTGTTTGTACTATACCTCCAACATCACTGAAGCATTTAGCGGATATTTTGGTAGAAGAATGGATCAAAATTCCGTTGGAAACTATTCAGGTCCTCTACGAATGTATTCCGCGATGGATTGAAGCTGTTTTAAAAGTAAACGGTAGCCCAACACCTTATTAATGTATTCACAGTCACGCGTAATTTGATTTCGTTATAAAATGATCCACATTAAAAAAATTTTAAATGTTTATCCCACATATAATCAGTTCCTTAAATAAAAATTAAAATTAAAATAAAAAAAATAAAAAAAATAAAAAAAAAATACAAAAAATAAAATAAAAATACAAAAAATACGCCCATGGTATATGTCAGGTGTTCATATTATTTTGTCCACCCCCTGTATACCTATTACAATGTTATTATGTATGCAACAGTACAATTTCTCTGAAAATCGGGAACGGGATCGCGCCGTGCAAATATTATATTACAAAAAAAAACAATGTTTTGCGTCTATTTCAGATGATCGTAGTACTCATGATATTATTACTATTATTATAACATCGTAAATCGCTTAAAATAAATCGATAGAGGGTCGTTGGATCACGCGCGAACGCTCGTCTATTATATGTGAACGTTGCACAATATTTTCGCCGTGTTAATAGTGACGTGCACGATGGGTTCGAAAAGTGGCGGTCGCGGAACAATTCGAATCATTAAGCAAGGTAAACTATTCAAATATCATAACATCACAGAGCACCTCATATTCGATATACGTGTGCGCCATTGTGGATACTATTTATTTATTTATTTTATTATTATTATTATTATTTTTTTTTTTTGCAGCGTCTTATGATCATATAATAACATAGTATATACTAATGAAGCCATTAAAAGTAATTCCCGCTCATGTGTTGTACTGTCGTCGAAGTCACAGCGGCGATCAGTTTTCTGTTCGACGTTTAAACCGTTTCGAAGAGAATTAATGCGACGCAATGTTAAAGATCTGGGAAATATATTAATTACGATCGGACAGGTCGCAGAAATTGAAAAGGACGTGAGAACGATGTTTACTTCAAGTCCGAATGCACAGGTTTATTGCACTCAAAAATTACTCCGCTAACCGATTGTTTTACCGCTCGTACAATGTACACGTGATAATAATGGTGTTCCAAGTTCTGTCTTGGTCACCCGTCTGGCCGTCTCAGTAATCCGACATTTTTCTAGTTGTATCCGCCAATTATTATAATATTTCACTTTTGGATTAACTTTTTAATAATAATTCAATATGTAATTGAATTTTCCGATAATGTTGTAGCAATTTAAACAAAAATCAAACCGTACAAATTATTTTAATACCAAATTATACCCACGTGATTCGATCGAAGTTTTATGAAAATAAATTGTGAATTTAATTAGCTCACGATTTCTGTTCAAATATCTAATTTTTAGATAATCCAGCAAAGTATACTTACTATGTATTGGATTATTCAAACTCTTGTAATCGAATTACTATAATAAATATTTTCGAGGTCAACATCGAATGTAATAATATGTTTATTATTAATTATCCGTAAACCAACTTGTTTATATTGCAATGCGGGTCAAATTGAAAATTAAATCGCTAAAATAAATTAAATTGTGAAAAACTATTAACATTTTCACTGTACGACTAACGGCAAAGTTAAAAATAGTGTGTTCAGAACATTTGAGATATGTATTATAGATAATAATACATTGTGCGAATATGAAATAAATAATAACGGCCGCATTAAAATTTCAAGTCTTAAAACTCGAATTTACTTTTTTTCATCAAAAGGAATAGAAACAGAAAAAACGCATTAACTAGATGGGAAACGACATTTTTATCCGTTTTTTTTTTTTTTTATAAGTTTGTTTTTACGCTCAGGGAATCTACCAAAAACATGATATCTCTAAAGTATGTGTTCAATTTCCGAATTTCATAAAAACTGCATAAAACTTTCAGTGCATTTACAACTGTATCCGAAAAAGTATTCTCAATGAGATGAAATACAGGAGAAGGATACAGTACTGAAAAAAACATTGTCGAAAACCAATAAGTTTTTCGTTTCGCTCAGTGCCGATAGATTCTATAGTATAGAGTATCTATAATAATAATGGTCGAACCTATGAAAAAAACAATATGTCAGTGATTTTACTCAAACGACGTCGTACGTAGTATAAACCGACGTCGCGTTCACGTAAATTGGTATATTATTACAATATTATACGTAATACGAATTATCGGATTAAACGGATGCGCGTTATGGTCATAATTCGTATTATATACGGTTTACAAATTGTATAATACAATTAATGTTCACGGCGTATATGAAACATTCTGTCAAATGTTCTCGATAAACAATCGAAGAAAGGTCGTTGTACCGAGTTAAAACGCGTTTAGTGTTTCGCGTTGATTGAAATACAAAAAAATAAATTAATTAACGCGTTACGAGTTCAAACGATTCGCACGTATGCGGGAGCATAACGACTTAATGTAGGTAATTGTTCGGCAAATCGCTACCGTCACGAACGGAACAAGTATCCGTCGGTATAAATATACGCAGGTTAGTATGTTTATTGTGCCTGTGTGTGTGTGTGTGTGTGTGCCTGCGTGTGTGTTTTATTTCAACGCGTGCACTCAGGATGCACTCCGGCGTTGGTTGCGATGGTGCACTTCATCGATGATTACGAGTCAATTACTTTAGCAAAGTTTAATTTGAAAGGATACGAATACTATTGCACTAGCACACGTACCGAGTAACATACTTTTATGCTTTAACAAAAAAAAAACTAGCTGCACACGTTATCTTAGCTGACAATCGAGATTGCATTATTTATATGGCTTTTGTTCCAAGTGTTGCGCGACGTGACGGTATAATAATAATAATAATAATAATTGTTGGCTGGAAAATAAAAGTACTACCATCGATGTACCTGCCTGCCGCTAATCAAGAAGCTTCGACGTTTTGATTATAAATTACATTTAAAACTAAAGGTATTTTTTTTTTTCCAAATTCAAAACGTTTAATCATTAAATAATCAATCGTTGGCTTGCTGCTGTGGGTGGTAAAAAAAAAAAAAGTCAATAACAAACTCTAATTTTATTTATACTGAATACATTTCCTTAATTTATGACGTTACAACGTGTATACAAGTATTAGAGTGCAGATAACATTCGTGATTGTGGTTCAAATTTTCGGGAATTCAATTATTGTTATGTGGTGTCGATCACGACGAGAAAATGTTTTGATAAAGTTCTCAGAAATCGAACACAAAGTAACAAAATATTATACGTATTGTTACCAAAAATATTTTTTAAAAAAAAAAAGGCGAATATAGATTAATGATATTGTAATAATCAAATTAATAAAATTATAAAGCATTAAAACTATGAAACTCAATATTTTTGACATGTATAAAATAAAAATCTATAAATTTATCGTTCAAACCGTTCAAAGAATTGGGTTCTTCGTTTATTTATGTGCTAAATATAACCATGTTCGAACACACATCTAGGCAGTGCAGAACATCAAGTTGAATGCAATAAAGATTAAATTACTTTTTTCAAATTTTTAGTATAGGGCAAAATGAAAAGGAAATTTCGAAAAACGATACGATACGAATATCCGAATGCGAGATTGAAGTATTAGAGTACGTTGATAGTATGTGACTTACGTATACCTAATCTTTCGCGAGCCAATTAACAAACAATCGCATTAGTTAATGTATTGCTTTTACTCGAAACAACGTTTGTTTGGTATTTGGTTTATCAAACACATTTCTGCGTGCGTAGGTCTTGCCGAACACACAGGGCTGCGTCTCACGGTGCGTCCAGACTCGGCAACGTGCGCCGTTATGTTGATGATGAACTGCGTAGGCACGGAAACCGCGTGACGGGACCGGAACGATGCGCGACGGATCGGCCGCGTGGTATAATAGTATCCATCTATGTTAACGTTGTTTTCAATCGACGGTAAATCCTTTTGGTCCGCGCGGGGCACTATAATTCTTTCGCTTGTTTCGATTTCGTTCCCCCCTGCCCACGCTTTTTTCCACACACTTCTTCCGCGAACACGTCCTCCTCCCGGATAATTGCCGGTGGATTTGTTCCAAAAACGAGCGAACGGACGACGTCGACAAAACGGGACCGGAGGGCGGAGAAAAAGAAACATTTAGGAAAAAAAAAAATTCACCGAGAGACGTACGTGTCAAACGGGCACGCGGTCGCCGCGTGAGCTTATTTTTAGAACCCGTTCGATCCCTTTACCCCGCGACCGGCGGCGATCCACCGCTACGGGGACGTAGGTGACAACGGTGGCGGCGGCGGTAGCGTCGGTGATTATAAATAATAATAATATTTTTCCCGTGCACACATAATATTTCAGAGCCATCATAACACGCGCAGCAGCTAGAGAGCAACGAGATGGTCATGCCGACTGATTTACGGCGACAAACCATAATTCACGTGTACAGCGAACAGTCGCGTTTCGCCTTTAGTACGCACTTCCCACCCGTAACACTACCGTCGTAAATATATATATATCTTTATATATATAAATAATACTGTAACGACGGCTTATCAAAGGTATTATATTCCGTTTTTTATCTTCCTCCCGCTGCCGCCACCGTTACGTAAAAATATAATAATATAAAATACCTGCTGCTGCGATGTTTAATACGTATTTTTATAACGTCATCTTAAATGTATACTTAAATATACGAGTATATATATCGAGAAACGTTAAGGAAAAAGAACAAAAATATAAATAAAGAAAGTAATAATTGTATCAACGTTTCCAAGTCCGTCTGTCGCGTTGTATAAACATACAAGGATGAAGGACGAAACGCTGTGTTTTTTTTCCCGGCACGCGCAAATCTCGCATTGGCAGTAAACCTCACCAGTGGCGTAGGACAAATCTCGTAAAGACTTTAATAGGTGCGCCACATCACTTTCAGGCCACGGTGAATCTAAAAATAATCCTATTTACACTTTTACCGCGGAGGGAAAAAAAACCAGTACTAAAGCCCACAATATTGTGACACTATACGATTGTACGAGCGCATATTATATATATATATAAGTATAAATAATAAAAATAACATCACGATTACGCGTTATACTAAAGATATGAATAATTAAGACGGTTATTTCATAACTTTAATCGTCGACATTAATTACGGGGATTTAAATCCCGAATGTTACTTTCCGTTTCTTTTATATTAAAATATAACATTCTTGTTTTTTAATACTCTCTCGAGTGACACTTTAGAGATTTATTGAATGCAATCGTTACTGGAACATGAAAAAAACTTTGAATAATAAAATGAAAAAATAAAACACACGAAACTGATAACGAAAGCAATTATAAATTCATGTATAATTTAAAAGTGACTGTGTTTGTAATTTTAAACGATTTTTAAGTAAATATGCGCGAAAAAATATTGTGTAAAACGTCTTTCTCTTCTTTAAGTGAATGAGCGTTTCTTGACATACGATTTTCAGTGTAAATGCGCGATCGCATGTGATTAATAAAATCCAACCGAAACGTCAAAACTTAACGTACAATGTTTATAGATACTTAATATTATAGTAATTAATCAATACAATGATTGAATCAACAATTAATAGTTTAACTGAGTTTCGTGAGTTAATAATATGTCAAATTATTATCGGCTGTGCGGTCATGAAATCGGAAAAGATTAATCATAGAGTTACGTCATACTATTTTCTGATAAACTCTCATTACGTTCCATTTAAGAATATACATAAAAAAAAAAAACAAAAAAAATAATATCACATTATAAATACATATTTAAATATTATATAGTGTATAAAATAATTGATTGCTAATAATTGCATGTCCAGCACATTCGAATCTAAATTAAATAATTTTACCATATCAAAACGGAGCGTGAAACCACAACTGTAAATATTGGAATACGTAAAACCGAAAAAGCAGTGTTTGGTTTAATGTAAAAATATTTAAAATATCTATTATAATAATTAATCTAATTAACTAAAATAGGATATCGGAAATCTTTGGTTTCTTGGATCGAATGTAAGAAAATTATAACATTTTTCCATTTCAATTTGGTTGAATATCGAAAATCAAAACCATACAACAATGATAAATTATAATTTTTATATACAGAGTTTAGAAGATTTAACAAACACTTTGGTAATTTTAATTTATTTTAACTAAGATAATTAAATAATATTTATTAGTTCACCTGTGAAGATTCTAAAACAAAACAGTTAAAACATAAAAACATAACTTCACAAAAACGAATACTAATTGTTTAGCTCTCGTGGAATTTCCATTTCTATTAAATCATTCATGTTCATTATGGTCATTACAGATTGAACAACATAGTTCGTTCATAAACAGTAAGATGTTATATTTACCAAAATGTATAGTTGTTTCCATTGTTACTACTCGCATACAAATATATTAAACATTCGTTAAAAAGATCCATGAAGATATATCTCGGCTCTAATAAATTTAAGCCGTTCGTAAGAAAACTATTCTGTTTTGAATAAACTGGGGGCACCCGACCAAAAGATGACCACATGAATGTACAAATATATACGTATAAATTAATTTGCATTTGTTAAAATACAGAGAACAAAACGTTGTCCAACTATACAACTTTTAAGATTTAACAAAACTTTTTAATTAGAAAGCTGATTGAAAAGATTTTCGATGGATTAAAAAACGTTCAAATTCTAAGTTTATTTTAAGAGTTACTCATTTCATATTTATTCTTATTTTTTACCATCATAGTTTTTTATTTCCTTATAACATTCTTAGTACGATTTATGTATCGAAGGTAATTTCCAATGTTATGTCGACCCTCATGTCGCTATTCTGACAATAAGAAAACATGACTCAGTGTCGGCCGGGAGTCCGTGTTTAAAAAAAGAGGATTACATATCGACCCTAAAGCTTCCTAAGGTATTTAGCCATTCATGAGGGTAGAGCGACCAGTTTTTTTTTCCACACTGTGCACCCTACATGCTTCTATGTTGCATATAATATGTGTATATATTATACATGTATACGGCACAAGTGGGCTGAGCTGGCGGATTTTTAATCATAAAAGCGTCTGCCAGCTGCGACTCGCGCGTATATCCCATAATCCTGTGTGTACTGCATTTCTGACGTCATATTTGGCTGAGCAAGTTTTTCCTCCTTCAGACTATAAACAGGCATTTTCTTCCGGGGAGGAAATATAAAAAAATAAAATTAATAATAAAAATACGTTTTTAGGAATTTGTATTATTTAAATGTAAATCCAAGGGGGAACCCTTATGGTGAACAAATGGGTGGTTATCAATTTGACATTTCAATAGTAAAAATATTTTTGCGGTAACGCAAGACTGTGTATATTATTAAATGGATTAATAATAAAATATATATAATAGAAAGGGGGAACGCATATGTGTTTATTTATGAAAGGCATATATAATATGTTTATCAAAATAAATGAACGTAACTTGATGATGATTTTTTTTTTTTTTTAACAAATTACTCAGAGGGAACCCTCCGTTGCAGGTACAATATTGGCTTTCTGATTTCATTGTAACCGACGGTTAAAAATCATATTCACGTGTGTACGGTACCGGTATTATATGAATGCATTAATCTCTATTTAGTCCCTTTCGATGAGTTGGATTGAGGTATCCTTCGTCATTGGCACACAATAGCTGAACAGAGGGTAAAAAAAAAAAAGAGTTTCTGTCATAAAGTCCCTCTGCCGCGCGACGTACAATGACCGCGTACATTTTTTTAAACAATTTCTCCCCGCACCGGAATCGATAATTTGTATTTGACGTCGAGGGACGCCCCACATACCCTGGGAGAGAGATTAGTAATACAGTGGCGCGGAGACCAGAAGTCGAAAAATTTTGAATGCGCACGGGAAGCAGGTGAGCAGGCGGCAGCACGAACGGACCCCTAAGCTATTAGGCTGGAAAAAAAAATAAAAATATATACTAAAGGCACAAAGAAATTATACAAAAAAAAAAAATAAAATAAAATACCTAAGCACACATAATATCGTATATATTTACGGGCACGGAATCGGTTTATTATTGTTGACGGGACCCTTTTCCCGAAACATCCATTGTTGTGTCGCGCGCGAATATTACGGACGGATCGAAAGAATAGTACTCTGGAGGGAAACGCAGGAAAAGAACCGACAGAAAACATCTTGCAGTGGTGCGACGACGACGCGCGCGCGTGTGTACTGCGTGCGCGCACGGCCAACGGGACGGGAATTAATAATGTACGTATGCGAAAATTGTGCGCTCGTATGTTAAACGTAGCGTAGGGTCGGCTTCGTCGCGCATGTGAATCGTTTGCAATTGTTAACGGGAAAACGTCGAGTGCATTTACGGCACACATATTATTCGGCGTGTATTATCGTTATTATTATTATTTGAATTCTGGAACATACTTTGTACGGCATAACGCGCGTAGGTGGTGTTAGAACGCAATACATTTCGTGCGTTATTACACCGCTGCTACTACGTTTGTATTGATATTCCGACGTTCGAGCGAAACGTATTTTCGAAACGCTTTTCTGCGTTAAGCTGTTGAACTCTTGCTACGAACAGCACTACAATCAGAATGTCTGTACGTGCACGATTCAACGATCGGTTTATAACAATACCGGCTTTTTGAAATTCGTTTTACAGCAAAAGGACACGTTTTTGTTATCAACTTCCGTTATTAATCAGCGGTGGAAAACTGTACACCGTAGAACGGACTGTACACCGTAGAACGGAGCGACGGACCAAATCGATATAGTGATCGATACCGGTCAACAGTTGAGTGTATAATACACATTGCTTTTCAAAACTATGAATTAAGATAGTTCATTGTTTGAAAATAACAGCTTATACTACTTTGTGGACTTTCTACGACAGAGTATTGTCAAAATATAATAATATTACTGGTTTTGGTGATCTATTCGTTCCAGAGGATATATAGAAAATTATGGGTTTAAAAAAAATAAATAAACAATATAAGCACGATGTTAACTAACTACACCAGTTCAGCGTGCGTCGAACAAGTGGCAAAACGTATAAGCACCGATGACCATAATTCGGCGATCGTTTTACTTCGAAGTGATCAAATAAACTGTGCTAGTGCTTATTCATTAAACGATGAAAAATTAATTAAAAAATACTCATTTCACAAATCACTCGATTACCGCGGGTACTATGCGTATCGATATGTTTTTGTTATTTTTTTTTTTTGTTACAAACGGATTTATTTTTAGTCGGAGCACTATGACCGTCGGGGCAAGTGATAACACTTTTGTCATAACGCATTCAACAGTATCGCGATGACCAGGGCTTGTAAGTTCATAAAAGGTTCATGCACATGTTTTATTTTTTTTTTTTGCTACATCGGAAAACATGCTAAGTGAAATTCAAATTCGTTTCATAACAATAGTAATAAAATCTAAAGTTTAATAAAGCATGTTTTTGCAAGTTTTATGTAGTAAATTTTTTCGAGTTATTAGCGCATATTATTTTATGTTATTCCAGCAAAATCGTTTATGAGAAAGTTAAAAAAAAATTACATCTATAAATGCTTGAATGCGTTCTTATTTACTTTTCCGAACATGTTCACAAAATCTTTGTATTTTAACGGTATTTTTACTTTTATATGCAATACAACAATTTCACGCTCAAAAGAAATGACGAATATCTTTTATCCAACGAATACGTTTATCTGCAGCTGCTGTTATTGCTCGGGAACGGTCGTCACCCCACGTACGTAAGTATATGTTGTTCCGAATATGACGTTATTGGCGATGTACACGTGCGTTTCATATCGGTGCAACGCGATGCGACGAAAATGCCACGCGAAACGATTTCTCCGGCTCGAAATTCTCGTAGCACGTGCACCGCTTGGTGTATTTTTCGCACGGGTCGCGGACATGCCATGTCCATGTCTATAACCCATGGCCCACGAACGAAGATAACGATGGATCACTTTCAGTAGTCGAGGGAAAGCGAAAACGTGAAGCGATTACGACAACTTCTGTTTGACAACCTAAAGTGGCCCTACACGGTCAATAATATTGATCAATATTTGATATTGACTAAAATATCGATCGGTTATCAATACTATAGATAATATTCTATCAGTATAGTTTTTAATTTGTTACAATAACAAGTGCGTGTCTTTGAATAAATCAATCATATGTTGAAATTAATTTTTCCGTTAGAAAAGAGGAGCGTAACTTTATTTTAGAACGCATTGGAGTTTACTGTGATCATCCTGCATTATGGGAAGTAAAATATGATGAATACATGGATAAAACAAATAAAAATTAGACTTATGATGTTTGACAATAACATTTTTCGAACACTACATGGAACGATGTTAAAAATATTTTTTTTTTCACCGAGTAACATGGCAAGAGCAATAGCAACAATTCTCTTCACCAGACATTTTGAACGAAATTGAAAAGTATATTAATGGATATTATTGATTGTTTGT
Source organism: Sipha flava (assembly GCF_003268045.1). NCBI lineage: Eukaryota > Metazoa > Arthropoda > Insecta > Hemiptera > Aphididae > Sipha > Sipha flava. Next base: position 739,066 of record NW_020273630.1, on the reverse strand, counting down.
GTGTCACAAAAATTGAATCATTTATTGAAAAATATACTGATATAAATATTAATTAATATTATTGACCGTGTATGGGCCGGTTAACCTACGGCGGCCCGTCGGCGATGACTGTGCGGACTGACCGTGACAATACTATGGATTCCGATGTTCAAACGCGAAAATCGAAGCGAGCAACGCGTTGGTCCATGCGAGCACCATGATGCAGGAAACGAATTCAATTCACCGATACGTTACACATAGATCCGTTGTGTGTTTATTCGATTATGAAAATTCACACATTTCATCTAATTGACACAAACGGTTGTTTTTTTTTTTTTTTTTAAACCGATTGTAAGCTACGCGCATAGGTTTACGTGTTTTATTTTAAATTTATAATTAATTCATGATACACAGCCAAGCCCAACAGTTGACGCAGAATATTATTATATGCATATAAATATATTTGTAGAACAAAGATTTCTACTAGCATAATAGTGTTGATAAAATTTAGTTAAAAAAAAAACCACAGGACACAGAAGGGGCTCCGGCTAACTTGGCCCCCCTGTGTTCATATCTACGTACATAAATATACGATGACGAGATACTACGGCGATAATAAATTATAATCATATCGTTATTTCGCCGTTTTCGGATGGATAAGTTCGCGGGCATTGATCTCGCCGTAACGATTTTCGACTGCATTGATGCGATCGCAGATTCGACGACGTCTCCGTGATATGAAATACTAATCGAATTTAGCATTTTCTACAGTCACATGTTACTATTATATCGAGCTCACGATAATACATAATAACCATTAGACTATTCGACTATTATAATAACGTTGCATCGACAAAGTATACACGAATTTAATTAATACGATGGTAAAAAAATATATAGTTTGTATTTCTTTTTATGCCATATCGTTATAAATATATACAATTAAATATGACCGTAAAATAATTGTGGCCATATAAAGCAACACCGATGACTCCCAATGTGTAATATATAACTTAGCTGATAAAACCTACAGTTAAAGTGATTAAGACCTCCTGATCTACTACCTAACCTACTTCAGGTGACAAAATACAAATTATTTAACTTTCATAAGAGATCATTTAGATGTGGTCACATAGCTATATATTTCCAGCTTATATTTATTTATTATTTGATATTCGTTTTTAGTTTACATAAAATGTATTTATGGTCTTATTTAAAAGAGATAATGATTATCTATTGTTAGATTTTCGGCGGAAGAATCAGAAAATCAATCGAATCATAAGTATATTCACGAGTTAACCCTGACTTTAAATGTTGACAAAACGATTTAAATCGATCGTAAAAACTTTGGTAAAAATGTACTTTTTCATTAATCGGGAATTTCTAAAGATATCAATTTTATATTTTTTCAATCAGAAGCTAATTGCTTTTAATGGAGTATTTGCAGAACTTTATTGCTAATAATCACGTAAAGAAATATCAGTTATGAATGTGAAAACACCTATTTCTTCCATCAAGTTCAGGTGTCTTTATTCGGATATTTTTGTACTCTTAAAAAAATAGTGTCTGTGGTTTAATTAGTATTTATTATACCTTTATTTTCACATCGGTATGAGATATAATATAGCATATGGCTCAAGTCAAATTTACCAAAAATCCTTTGAGGTTTTAAACATTTCCTAGGTGAAAACAACCTCCTCGCAGATTAGGTACGCGTGCTCATTGTGTAGAACTGTCGACCATCCACATCGATACCGCCTTCATAGTGCCACGTCAAGGCATGACCTTCACGAGTGACTTACGACCAGTGCCGGGTTATAGAGGAGATAATGGGGGCAGTTGCTTCCGGTGGCAATATTTTAGGGCCGACAATTTTTTAACGACGAAAACGATAGTTTTGAAGTTTTCTAATATATTATAATTTTTAGGAAGAATTATTTATCATTAAAAAATATATATAGCAAATAACAATATAAATATATGTTAGTGGACCGCAAAATTATCAAGGGATTGAGTGTTCAGCGTATTATTAGAATGACCGTATTATTATAGCGTTCAGATTTTTCTTTTTTTGTTCCTATTATTATATTACTTTTGAGTATATATTCTATACAATACAGCAGTACTTACCACAGTAAACACACTTCCACATAATCGTGTTTATTGAAACCCGTCTGGGCTGTATTATAATTTATAACCATCAGATAATTAAATTTAATATATAAATGTTATATTAAATGTAATATTACATTTTTAATTAATTCTTTTTATACTACCAAGCAATTTGTTTTATTATTCTGTTATCTATTTGTCTTTCGAGTCTCGTATACCGTAGTCGTAGTCTTGTCTACTGTCAAGTTATATTGACTGAAAAAAAAATTAGCTTAATATTTTCTAACAGTGGTTTTTCTTCAATTCATATGATTGGAAAGCGCATAAAGTGCTGAATGGTTCTGAATGTTTATACTAAATAATAATAAATCTATTATATTAAAATTTCCGATAACACGATACGTTTATAAGTATAGATCAATTAAACAGTTTTAACGTCGTTGTTATTTACATAATTTTTCTTATGACAAGTACAACGGTACAATGGGTTTCTAAGGGTGACATTTTAAAATCTGTCCCCGGGTGGCATTCATTAACCCTGCGCTACATACAACGACGATATATCGTCAAAACTTATCTTTTAGATTTTGTCAGCATACTATTTGTAATAATTATTAATTATTGAACATTTGACATAACATAAAATGCAAGAACGAAACACGACTGCATGTCAAACATTATGAGAAGAAAAAATCGTGTTTAAACTCATCTACAGTATATATATATATATATATATATATATACGGACCTATAGTAAAATAGAATTAATCATTAATTAATCAAAATCTTTTATTTTATTAAATTGTTTAGATCGATTGTGTAATAATTTCTTGTTAGATGAAAGTTATAATTTCAGTTAAAAGAAATACAATAAAACTCGTTTAAGACGCTCTTTAAGGGACCAGCTCTCTAAAGCGTTTTAAACGGGAAAGCATCTTTTGCGGGAATGAAAAAAAATTAAGTGATTGAAATATGGTGTTAATTTTTTTATTATTGAACATAATTTAACGAGCAATACACTAATAAATTATGTATGTATATGTATTTACATACATATATAGGTACATATATTTTTTGTTACTGAATTTAATTAAAAAAAATAATTATTAAATATTTTATTATTGTTTATTAAAATATTGATATATTTTTGTTTGTTTACGATGCTGACAATGCGTTTCAGCAAGAAAGTTTTCTATTTTGTTTAGACAACCCAACATTTCTTCAGAATTTTCTACAGAGTATAATACTTTTCGAATTTCTGTTAGGTGTTGTAAACCAGCAGTAATTGTAGGAGTAAATACTGGGTAATAATAATAGGTAATGATAAAATAGGTATAGCGATAAAATAAAACGATACAATAATAAGAACACGTAAACAAGTAAAATTTATATTTTTATTTCCACAAACATACTAAAATTTATCATAATATGTTAAACAAAAGAGCGTTTTATTCAATGAGATAGAGAAAAATCGAGCGTCTTAACCGATGGTTATTAAATTGACTAGTATAGGAAATGTCTAGGGACTGATGAAAAATAGCGTCTTATATGGGAAAGCGTCTTAAGCGGGAGCGTCTTAAGCGAGTTTTACTGTAATAATAATTAAAATGTATAGTTTAAAATATAGATAACTTGGAAGTTCAACCCCCCCCCCCCCACAAATTCGGGAAAATTATTAAATATGCTCTTATAGAATAAAAGCGGTTTATACACAATACAAGTATAAAAATGTACAGCCTAAAACATCCCCCGAAGTATTTTTTTCTGTTAATACACAGATATTCCAGGTTCTTGAACGTCCGAACGCGGTTGTAATCCTAATTAATTCTAGTTCTGACTACTCGATAACAGTTTTGTCGAAATCGATTTGTCAACACTAGTATTGACGAATTTCGGGTTATAACTGTAATATAAATATTAACAACGGAATCGGGATAGGATAACGATGACGGTGATGCACGCGATCACACGAGTTTTTTGAAATCACAGGGTCGCTACCGCGGCCCGTCGGCGGGAACACGAACGGATGTACAAAAATAAACAGATGCGCGGAGCGTGTTAACAATATCACAGTCATTAGTGTCGGATGATACACGTGTATAACAAGCAGGAGCGAAACGCGAACTCTCTGCTCCGTCGGGCCAACTACAAGTATTGTGTACGAATAATGTCTTTCCGATCGTTATTATTATTGTTATCGATATCGCGCAAATTGTCGATACAGCAACGTGTGGTTGGCGTTCGCGATCGCATACGCCCAGTACTCGTAAAATAATACGATTATATGTGAATGGAGTGCTGCGGAAGGAATAATAACGCGAATATCACCACGAGACGGACATCTGTTGGTTTATTTCATTTTTTTTTTTTTTTTTTTTCGGTAATCGATTTGTATTGTGCGCGCATAACAGCGGTACATATTTTTCGTCGGTTTCGGTCTCGCTTCCCGTCAAACTTTAAACGGTAACGGACCGTATCAGGGGTACGGAAGAGAATGGAAAAAAAACAAACCTAAAGCTCCCGCCGATACCCGTGGTTAGCCATTGTGAAGGAAATCGTTTACCTAGGAAAACCAACCACTTCCCCTCACTTGCCACAAAATTGTACTCTTCTCGACCCGTATACACGTATTTATTGTCGCGACCTGTTTCGGATTCGCACGATAATGATTGTCGATTTAGTCCGTCGTCCTGTTCGTAAAAAATGCAATCTGTTCTCTGCGTGGGTACGCCGATGACCCGAAAACCTATATGTACAACGCAACGGAATTCGCACACGTCCGTTTCGAACACGGCGAAGTGTTTTCGATTGTATCTCCTTGCGCTCTTCGTTTTACCTGCGCGCGTGCGCGTATCGTTATTATTGTTGCCACTTGCAACCCCGAGATGTTCGTCGTGAGTTATTCACACGAGCGTGCTGGAAACGAGCCCCGGATCGACGAAATTCGACGGCGCGCCGCTAAAAACGAAACACGCTCTGAAATTCAATATTACACCGGTGCCGAAACGGTTAAAACGAGGTGAAAAATTAATGCATTTGGACGCCGGGGAGACGAGAAATACGGTTTGGAATTATTTTGTAAATTTTTTATAAGTTTTCGAACGCGTTCGGGGCTGCACGCCGAGGCGACTGGCTGAGAAACGATGACAGGGCGCCGTGCAATATTAATACGCCGTCGCCGCGTCCGGACGGAGATCCCGCGGTTCGTTATTTTCTACCTGCGCGCATCATTGGGCAACGCGCTCGCGATATTATTATTTATAACATCGTATCATCCTGAGAATACATGCTATGGTAATATAATATCCGGACAACACGATTTTATTGCGATACGCATTATACGAGGGTGTCTAATTGTAATATCGATCTCGGTGTTGATTCCGTACTTACGGTGTTAAGAAAATTAACGTCGTTGGGGCGTTGTTCGATTGTGTTCAAGTGCATTCATTGTCTAAAAATGATAATATTGTACTATCAATATTACCAGGGCTGGATCGAGGGGCTCTAGGGGAGAGGGCTTCGGATTGCGAATTGAAACGGGCTACAATGTGCCGACTATTTTTTTTTTATTTATAAAAATGGTGTCAAATAATGAATACAATTTTTTTTCATTGGATATGACGAAAAAATGAGTATTGAAATTAGAACAAAATGTAATTTTTCTATATAATCAATAAAACGTATTTTATAATCGTCGGTTAACAAATATAAAGTTCTGTTTTATCAATTGATTCTCATTATTCTACAATGCAATACAATACACAAATATACTATACTTATTTTAGTTGATATTTATTACAAATTATTAATTTGAAATTAGGAAATCTGAATAAAAGAATGAAATTGTTATTGGTGAAAGGGCCACTACAAAAGTATTATCCCCCCACCCTTATATTATATTTATGACCATAACCCGACGCTAACTACTACCATTGATCAGTGGCACACGTAGGGGGGGAGGTTAGGAGTTGTGACCCCCCCCCGAAATTTTTTCCGATGTCTGGGTTAAAATTTACAAATTTTACAAGTTTGAAGAACTAGTATTGAATACCTAGTATCATGATTATAGAATAATCTATTCTATTATCAATGCTATTATTTAAGTCAAAATATATTAAGGATTTGCATAATTTTGTTAATTATAAAATGTGTTATATTTTTAACTTGCCCCCCCCCCCCGCCGCCGAAAAAAATCCTGTGTGAGCCACTGCCCTTGATATTATCAATGCTATTTACCCGCTATGATAATACATTAACCGTGTACGTTAAACCAGGGGTGGATACAACACGGCGGCAATGAAATCAGCGGCCATTTTAATTGAGATACTTTTGTTATCAAATTATAATCAGTGATAACTGATATTCGTTATTCATTGTAATTTCAATTATGGTAATTTTTCAATATGAAATCTACCAAACAGTGTGAAACATGGTGACCTACTGGGTACCAAAAAGTTTTTACTTGTGGATCAATTTTTAGGTAGTATGTCTACCATAATACAGGCCCATGTGCAGGATTTTAGAATTGGAAGTGTTAAAAAAAAAATGTATAAAATAGATTCATCGATGATTAAATAATATTATATGTACATGTATTTATTTAATTTTTTTAAGTATATTAAAAACGTTTATATTGATATAATACTATAAAATGCAAATCATTGTTGTAGTAAATTTACAAATACAATTGTAATACATTTACAAAAACACAATTTATATTTTTTTGGGAATGATGGAAGGTTGGGGGTTGACCCATGGTTATACCATAGTATAAGACTTATAAGCCCCCCCAAATCTCAAACTCTTATTGCACCTAATACCTTGAAAAATAATACTACTATAAAGTTCTATGCTGCCCATGTAATTTGTTATCAGTGTCCATTCTGTTTTATTCTGTGATTAAACGTTGAAGTACGATTTAAATTTTTTAGATAAAATTTTGCCTTTAGGGACTAGCAGCCTATGTAATGTACTCGCATGCCTAAGTTATTTGATTGATTGAAGTCGATTTAAATAACCATACTATTTATAAGGAAATATTTTCCCGTGTGAAAAGATTTATTCAAAATAATTATCATAATAATTGTCTATATTGTTTACCATTAAACATTTCGCATACAACTTAAATTTTAGTAACAATTACGTTTGATTCTCGTGATCCGAATACGTCTATAATGTACATGGTGCGAGGTTAGGATATGCAAATACGAGGCGATGCATTTTTAAAAACGTTTTTCTAGGCACAACTTGATGCACACTATTACGATAATACTATACAAGCAGAGTGTGTGTGCACCAAAAAAGTATGTAATTTTTGCTATGAATAATTATCAAGGGCTTCCAAGCTTTCTGGAAACCATCAAGAAAATCGTGATTTTCTCATAGTACCATATGTTTGCAAGGTCGCAATGCATCGCTTTGACTTTGAATCAAACAACAAGCTGCTTTTACGCAATTGTGCTGCGGACCAGACCGCCGACGGCATAAGCTTCCATAGCTTCGGCATAGTCGTCTACAAGCAGTGCTTGATTTGGCATAATTGAAGAAGGGGGACTCTATTTGCTTAAAAAAAATTGCGTCCCCAAAACTTGTTAAGCGTTATAATTATAATATATTAATAGTAGGGGGACGCTAAAATTTCTAAAAATTAGAAAGGGTACTCCGTCCACCTGCGTCCCCCCGCAAGTCGAGCACTGTAGACTACAAGTGTTATCGCTAATACATCACTATAATATTATGACGTTTCCGGTGATCGAAGGAACGACAAGCCTCCGCAGGTTTCCCGAACTAGATCCTCGCGTGTTTTTCTCAATTGTTATCTCGCACACACGCAGTGGTGTATATAGGGGGGGGGGGGGTCCACCCCCCCCCCCGAAATTTATGGTTAGTACGATACACGTGTGCATTTCTTTAATCTATGTATTAATTAAAACCAAACTATCTAGTATGGGAAAAAAATGCTCTCTCCTAATTTTTAAGCAAATTATACGCCCAATTCTTACCTACGCTTGCCCGGTATGGGGTAATTGTGCATCCTCGCACATCAAAAAAATGCAAATTGTCCAAAACAAAGTCCTCAGAATAATTACAAATGTTCCGTGGTTTGTCAGAAATCCAAATCTGCTATTGATACTTTGAATAAACTATCTGTTGATTTTTTTCCAAATATATGGTGCTTAATGTCAATACTAGTAACTTTACCAGTCTCAACAGCGTCATCAGAAAGATCGTTTTCGATATTGAAAAGATTGAAGTCGTGCTTGAGAAATAGTACAAGCGAAAATCGACTAACAGGATTATCTCATGTCAATTCATCGAAGTATTTCAATAAACACTGAAGAAGTGATAAATAATTTTGCAAATCTACCTCGAAAATTAGACTTTGTCCTGTAATTAAATTTATGTATTCTAATTTTCATAGTTATTAAAAATAAGTTAATTTATAACCTTCATTTAGTATATATTTTTTCATAGACCCCCCCCCCGAAATTAATTCCTATATACGCCACTGCACACACGCATTGAAAATTTAATCACAGCTGACCATTCAAACACGCACACGCATTTTATTTCAATTTTGATCGATCAATAATCCGTACCGTGTACGTACGAAACACACAGAACACGTGAGCGCGCATTACCTACAGCAGTAATATGCGCATATTCTCCAATCTACAAATGTCAGGGCAAAGCCACATTTAAGGGAAGGCACTGGCCCGGTAGCTAGTTTTTTGGGGGCACCAAAATTTTGTGGTCGGAAATTTGCTCACTTGTGAATTATTGAACTTTTAAAATTATTTTGAAATTATTATTTTTTTGGTTTTTAATAATAGTATCATAAATTAATGTTAATGTATTTAATTTATTAATATATATTATTAATGTATTTGTAGCGATATAGCTATCAGCGATCCAGAATATTATTAATATACCTAAAATTTGTTGTGATAATTCAATAAACATAAGTTATTTATAACAATACGGCGTATTATGTTATCGCATGCGGCGTTCGGTGTGCCTACTATACAAAAATAGCATTGATTTCAGAATATTTAAAAGGTTCATGAGGATCTATCTCCTATATTTTCCGTGGGTAAGTCCTTTAGAGGGGCGCCAATTTTTTTTTTTGCGCCGGGGCCCAAAATGTCTAAATACTGTGTCTGGGATCTATTAATGTTATTCGTTAATTTGTTTTATTCTCCCAATCGAATTCGCGGTGTTGTTTCTTAAACAAAATGTTTACCAAGCACATATCTACCGTGTACAGCAACGCTCTGTCGAACTGTTGACTAATATAAAACTAATATAAAAGAAAGGTGGTTTTACTCTTTTAATCATTGTGTATTCCTCACTATGTGTTTTCGTATACGATTTCCATTTTTAATTTTGAGGGGGCGTTTTATTTAGCGGGGCGGTAAAAAGAGGATAATTCTGTTGTCGCTTATACATTTTTGTTTTATAAATTGTTTTTACTCAAACTTAAAATTATGTACTCTCAAATTTGAAAGTGGAGCTATTTATTATGACTTTCCCGTCAATATAAATAACTGAAAAAAGCTTTATTAATTCAGTATAATACATATATACTTTATCAGTTCAACATATTTTCACAAAATCATAATATTTGATTGGAATTGCTTGAAAAAGGAGATAAGACTGATATTGACATCAATCGAGCCAAATTTAATTTAATAAGCAGTAAATCATCAATCTCAAGGTAAATCCACATTAGTTTTTTCTGTACAGCTATTTTATAAAAACAAATACGAAATTATATTTTTAATACACATCGATATTTATAAGTAAAAATTACTTATTATGTAATATTATTTTTATTTATTCGTTAATAGCTGATAATAAAAATTAAACAGTTTTTCAACAACAATGTTGGTGGGGGGGGGGGGGGGTATGAAAATGTTGTAATATTTAAAATGGTCGTTGAAAAATAAGAAATGTTGAGAAACAATGATGTCGGTACACAAATATACAGCTAAATACTCTTTTTAAATATTTATTAGAAATTATTTTTTGAAAATATAAATACAGTAGAAATTCAATTGTCCGATTCAATTATATGTGACGGCGCATACGAAAAGTTCACCAAATTTTCGATATCTTTTTTTGAACAACATTTTTTTAAAACATCTTCAAGAATCAACTGAAACTATCCACAGATCTCAATTTTAAATATTTCAATGATATATTGAAGTTTTAAGTGAAGCATGACAAAATGTTTTATTCAAATACAGCATAAAAAATACGTGAATAAATTTCTTCTATAAGTATGAATAACAGAAACTTGTTACTGTTTTAGAATTTTTCGTTTGAGCAGTTTATTTATTTTTTTTTTTTTTTTGCGTTCTTTGCAACTACTTTCTTCGAATTTTTTCTTTTATTTCGAATGAAATTGGAACTTGCAGGTGCCTTAGGATCGACAACTGCATTCAAATCATTATTTTCGAGTTCTTCGATAGGCCTTGGTGCTACTTCATCTTTATTTTATTCGTTGGAACATAGGTTACATACTTGGTTGAATAAATACCACTGCATTTTCAATGGGAGCCCTGGTGGCGTTATAACATTCGCCTCATTGATATTTTGAAATTTCCTTCAGTGAGGTATACTTCGAAGGAAAATTTAAATCAAAATATTTTTAACATATTGTAGGCTTAACCGATCCAGGCAGTTGTATAGAAATAGGTACTCGTATATTATGCCTATTATGAGAAGAAATGTTAAGATAATTCACAATATCGATGAGGCAGTCCATATATGCACTGGATAGCAAACTTGAGCTTGCGGTAGTATAACCTTTGAAGTTGAAGTAATAGTTAGTAATCATATAATAATTACAAAAGAAATACGTTAAAATGTAAACTTTTCTCCTGTAAAGTTTTACTTTTGGTCAACTTGTCTCTTTGCGTATGCACCCTTACATATAGTCTGTATCCAATTAGAATACTAGAATTTTTCTTAATAAGGTATATTGTATATATATAAATAATTATTATATATTATATGTTTATAATATTTTACATACATAAATTGATCACACATATCACGAAAAACAAACATTCATACATAATAGCATAATACTATAAAATTTAATGTAATTTGTAACATTTACAATAAATTTATTATTATACAAGTAATTACTATTATAATTTTTTCTGAGATTTGATTTATAACACCACTCTTGTTTTTTGAACATCTTGCACACCTGGTTATTCGGCTCTGAATGTACTATAATTATTGTTATTATTAAAAAGAAGTACAAGATTATATTTTTTGTTTGGTCGCAGTAGAATGTTCGGATATATGTTTCGAATAATCGTGGTTCTACGTGAATCTACGTTTCCATACAAATAAGTATGAACATTTATTCTTACAATAAATTTATCATATTATTAAAAACCAAACTTAACTTCGTCAACTCAAACGAGGAATAGACATAAGACAAATATAATTGAACCTTTACATTCATGTCTTTACATATTATATGTCTTTGTATAATATGTTACTATTTTATTTAATATTATAAACTATAATTAAACTATCACTAAGTTTAGACGACAAATACGTCACTGAAATTTAAAAAAAAATAATAATAAATTCAAACTGTATTGAACCAGATATTTGATTTATATTTTATTTGACGCAAAATTAAGAGCTTTGTGGTTTGTCTTTTATCGTACATTTTTTAAATATTTTCTTATAATCTGTCAAATACGTATATAAGGTTAAAGTAGACAAATTATTTTTTAATTATTTCTAAAATAAGCGATTTTATTGACAGTTGGACTCAATTCTGATTCTACCTCTAACATTTTTAAACAAAATTAATTTATTTCTGTTTTTCACTCAAAATTTGTGAAATTAGGCGAATAAGAGAATATCAACCGAGCAATCAAAGATGGAAGACGGATCATCAATAAATAATATAATTAAGAGAAGACCTAAGTGCGGCCCTTGTGGAACACCAGAATTGATCAAAAAATCATTTGAAACATGATTTAAAATTTTTACTGCTAGTGTACGCGAATATAAGTAAATTTTCAACCAATTAAAAACATTACCGTGTATACCAAAATAAGATGATTTATGTAAAATAATGATTTACTTTGTCAAACGCTTTTTGAAAGTCAGTATAGTGTCTAATTGAATATTTTCATTCAAGGCTGTAAGAATCTTCGTTTGATAAAGAAATAAATTAATGGAAATCGACATATGGCGTCTGAAACCATGTTGGTTTTTACATATGAAGGAGATACAAATAAAGACAATCTTTTTGTAATGAAGTTTTTGTAAAAAAGCTTCAAACATTTTTGGAATAAGGGACTTTTGTAAATTGGTCTATAATTTATAACATTTTGTTTATCACCTGATTTATCCATCGGTGTTACAAAAGATCTTTTCCACATTTTGGGAAAATGGCCTGAATTTAAGGATTTTTTGAAAATTAAATGAAGCGGCCGTATCAGTACTGAGTTGCAAGATTTTAAAAATACAAGTACTATCAGTACCAATTCCAACATGAGTATTTAAGGAATTTAAATAATTAACGATTTCATGAAGATTAATAGTCTGTGCTTACATTTAAATTATTATTAGTTCCATCAGTTTGAAGAGGAACTTCTCCATTAAAGTTAAAATGATCCGGTGTATAAACACTAAAAAAATAATCTGCAAATAATTAGACAGTTTCAGAGATATCAGAAGAAGTATTGTTTTTATTTTATTTAACCTTTTTGTATATAAATAATAATAATAATAATAAATTAAGAAACTTCAATAGGCTATATTTAAGGTATTAACTGTTTAATAATTCACAGTAGACATAAAATGAACACGAATAAAACAACTATCGTTATTATTTTAGCTTCGTATTTTTTTTTAATTCATAATAATAAAATTACTACAAATTAATAAAACATATTATTAAAATGTTGACACCTATCCATGATTAATAAATTTAAATGTCTATAGGAGAATTTCCTAAGAGGAGGTATTTAATCTAAATGCTACCCCCACCCTTATATATCAATATATGCCCCGGTCCGTTTAGTAAGTTCGAGTTTCTTGCAAATTCTCGCGTTAAACACATCGGAAGATAATGTTTTTGCTAAATTTTTTTTGTAATTTCAATTACAAAACGATGAAAGGTTTTGGAACTTTGTAAATCTGATAAATATTAATATACATAATTACCTCGAAATAATTTAATTAAATAAATAATTGTAAGAAGTTTTCATTTTCAACTTCCATTCTTGATAATATCTATAATACACTTGCCAAGTTAATTACGTTTATTATAATATAAATTTAATTTCCAATGTTCTGTGCCTCGAGTTTAAACTATTAAAACTACCGACTAAATTGAAATTAATTGGACATTTTTAAAAACTGTTGACTATAATTATTATAATAATAGCAATAAAATCCCGATGATAAGTTTATAAAAATCAATTGTCATAGGTTGCATTGTAGTGTCGATGACAGTAGAATTAGTAACATAATATAAATAGCCTGTGCGGGATGTGGGAGTATTAAATTCATAAAAAGAATATCAGGAAAAATAAACGCCCTACCATTACACGATAAATAAAAAAAATATGTGAACGTATTACAAATCAAATGTTATACTCAATACCATCGAATCGTAGGTTATTTCTTTAAAATATCAAAGTGCAGATCTACAAAAAAATAATCTAATAATTTATAAGATTATAAATAAAAAAACACCACCCGTGTAGTTCACACAATAGCAATGTGTATAATAAAACTTTTCTAGGTTTGAAATGACGATAAGAATTTCGAGATAAGATGAATATTTATTATGAATAAGAATGATTGACAGTAATCTGACGAAATTAAACTTATAAATTAGCTTCTAAGAAATGTATCATAAAACGTGGTAGTATTAAAAAGATATTTAACTGCAACTGTTATCTTGCGAACGTTCAAAAACATTAATATTTTTCATACAACTTTCTATTTCCTCACATGTGTATTCCAACGTAGGTATGTATATTTTTCTGTTCGAGTAGTGTTTGCCATTTTATATTCAAACTACCAACTCTCGAGACGAATCGTTTTTTAAAAATTTTCAACTGTTGTATCACAATCACATAGTAGAATATCATAACTTTATCGTAAGAAAAAAAAAGAATTAATGCCAAATGATTGACAGGTAGTCGGTTGCATATGTTTAAAAACGACAATACGATTTTAAGCTGCATATATGATATGGATTTTATTTAATGTTAAAGTTGTTCCTAGTTTATTTCAATATACTCTTAGAACGTGTATTAGATACTTAAAGAATAAGGATAAGTATAAGGATCTTGTTATTATCATTGTACAGTTTTATATAGAAAATACTGTTCCAGGGCCGGATTTAGGTATGTGGTGGCCCTTGGGCGGAATTTAGTGTGGGGGCCCCATTTACTTAACAAAAACACATATTTTTTGACTTTTAAAATTTTTTTTTTTTTTTTATCATTTAGAAAAAATACAATCTGAACAAGACTTATTAAATAAAATTATACATAAAATCATATTGAAAATTAGTTATGATTAAATTTTTATTTAATAATAAAATATAACCATATAAACAATAAAATAGAAAAAAAAAGCATAAGAAATATCATCATATTATATATTTGCTTTATAAGAAATGCGTATCGCTTAAATTATGTAAGTGCGTTTAATTAAATATTGAGTAATACAAAAAAATGTCAAGTTATTAAACTTAAATGCCTGGAACTCTTCTTGATTTCATTTGCACAAAATTATCAATAACATTTTGAAAATCTAGTTTTCTTAAAATATCAGACTCAGAGCTCATTCTCGCAAGATGATTGAGTCTGTCTCCGTCCATAGAAGTACGCAATCTATTTTTTATGTGTTTTAAATTAGAGAATGATCTTTCACTACTACTGTTTGTAATCATAAGAACAAGATAAATGCGAAGAACTATTTCAACGTTTGGAAAACAATCTTTTACCTCCTTATTAATTAATATTTTATACATCAAATGTTCTTGACTAATATTATGAAATTCACTGTTTTCATCTTTAAAATGTTTATAAAATTCTTTAAACTGGATAAGTTCGTTTCCAAAGTGTTCATCGATATCATCTTCGTAAATTTTGACAAGTTTAGTTGCTTCATTTTCAATTTCTTCATTACTTAATTGGTCTAATTTTCGAAGAAAGCCAAATCGTTGGTATACCAATTCATAAGCAGACAACCGTTTGTCCAAGTTAGAAATAAATGTATCTATAACAGGTAAAAAATTTTGAATTTTGAATTTCTGAGAAGAAGTTAAATCTACTTCGGGTGTTTCATGAAAATCTATTGGATTTAAACGGATATTCCTTTGCCGTTTACGATGTTTCAAATAGTCTGTTGTTTCCGAAATGTTTGCTCCTTGTTTTTCATATTCATCAAACTTATCACGTTTAGATTGAACAAAATTCTTTAAAGACCTAATAGCAGAAACTGCAGTGTTAAGGTCTAAAGTCGGATCTTGCAGTAATTTATTAGTGCTGTCTACTCTTTCAAGGATATTATTCCAAAAGACTGTGTAAATTCCAATTTCAAGTGTACACAATTGGTTGTATAAACAATTTGCATCACAGCGCGTTTTTGTTGTTTGTTCTAAGTCATCAGCTATTTTAATTAGAGTACTTTTAAATTGTTTATAGCCTAGCATAAGGGCTTTTGTTGCATCAGATCTACATGACCAACGTGTAGTATTAACTCGTTGTGGTACATGAATACGGGTTTTGGTATTTTCTAAACTTAGAGCTATAACCATTAGTTCATAACGTTTTGTTGATGCCGTAAAAAATACATATAACTGCTCTAAGAAATCAAAAAATTCAACAGCAGCAGTACAACACTCGGCTGCTGCTTTTCCTACCAAATTTAAAGAATGTGTGGCACATGGAATCCAAAAAGCGTGCTTATTAATTTCCAGAACTTTTGATTGGAGTCCATTGTATTTCCCACTCATTGCAGAAGCGTTATCGTATGATTGGCCTCTACAATTTTTTATATTTAAGTTATACTTATTTAAAAAGCTTATTAAACCATCATACATATCTTGAGCTTTATGACCTTGGTTTGGCATAAATACTAAAAATCTTTCCACTGGTGTATCTCTTTCAATATATCTAAAAACTAATGTTAATTGATCTATATGACCTTCATCGGGTGTCGAATCTAATGAAATTGAAAAATATTTAGATAGTTTTACACTAACAATTATTTCATTTAAAACATTATTTCCCATTATTTCTATTAATTCTTCACAGATTGTAGAAGATAAATAATTAGTGTGCCCACTTCCACGATTTGCATGTTTTTCAATATGCTGTTTAAGAAAATTATCATACTCAGCTAACAGCTCCAGAATTCCAAGATAGATGCCATTTTTAGGCGATCCAACAATTTCATTTGTACCACGTAATGCCAAACCTCGTTCACATATAAATGTTATAACACTTATCAGTCTCTTGATTATATTACGCCAATAACTCTTTACCTCTTCACTTTGTTTGATAAGTTCATTGTCAATACGATTTAATTCTTTTGAACGAACAGCTAAATTAATCACAGAATTTAAATGATCTTTGGAAGTTTCATGACTTATTAATCGATTATCTGCATGTTTCCAGTCACAAAAACCACCGTGAGTAAATTGACTGCGTGTTTTGGACATTAATTTACAAACAAAACAAAAAATACTACCGTTGAATGGCGAAAAACATAACCATGAACGCTTAACTATTTCTCCGTTGGTAGTTTTTCGCTCAAACAATGACTTATTACATTTACGAGTAAATTTTACATCAAACTGTTTTTTTGATTTTTGTATAAATAATTCTTGAGAACAATTTTGTACATTTGAACTGCCTACTTTTACCCAGTAATCTATTAATCCTGTCATATTTTCAGGCCATAATCCTATATCTAAATTTAAACCTTCATTTGTTTCTTCAACATTTAGGATTTGTGGTGAAGGGTTTTCAGTTACAATTACTGGTGAAGCAGTTTGATATGACTGAAATCGAATGAAAAAATTGTTAAATATGTATCTAATTGAAATTATATTGATAAGACATTTTATCCAATTTTTATTTATTATATTAGGTAATGTGTTTAATTTTCAATTATTATTACATTTTTGAATTTAATATATTATACTAAAGTCGTCAATAATTATATCTTATTTTTACATTAATAATAACAAACGCAATAATAGGAAAAGGAATGAAAGAACAATAATATGAATTACTGGAATAATCTGGGATCCTATATTATACATAGTGGTTATTATTACTAATCGGTATATAGCTTTGGAATAATTACGCAACACCAGTGAAAATGTTCTGCGCACGACCATGACTGTAGATCTTAATAATATTAAATTTTATTCGATTACACTCACCAATTATTTATATTATCATGTTATATTAATTCTTTGTACAGTATTTGAAAATTTTTGAACTTACCTCAGAAGTCGTGTTTGGCTGTGTTATGATAAAATCAGTCATTCGCCTTGTTTTTGAAATTATTTCATTATTTTTTTTTTCTTTTTCTTTAGCTAATTTTCGTTTATCTGCACCACTCATATAAACTCGCTTTAATTTATGACGATCTTCCATTTTATAATTTGTAAAATATTATTATACAAATCACTGTTTGAAAAATGCTTATAAACAAGAATAAATGGAACAACTATAGTCTATAGTCTATCTAGTATTCTAGTCAGAACTCAGAATATACAAAAATCAAATACAACGTTTGTGAAGTATATTATACCCTTGTTGTAACACGTCAGACGTCACCAATGATAATGATGAATATCGATTAATGACGAATAACGAACAAAATGTGTCGATATTATATATATATATATATATATTTATAGTGACGAATAGTATGTGATTTGTATCTTATGATATTACCGAAAACTTATCTCATAATTCCCCGAATAATAGAATTGTTTATATAACACGTTTATATTTAGAAACGCATTTTCTAATATTATTACTGTCAACGGTGCACACCGATTACGGACGCAAAAAAAAAAGACATAATATCTTATCTATATTCTAAACCACTGTTCATTGTCAATACACACAAATTCATATGTATTATTAGTTAAAAGAAAATTAAATTTCAAACGTCCAAATACTCCAAATTAAGTTTTATATCATTCAATTAAACACGTGAAAATATAATTAAAATATTTTTTTCTGTATTCTAATTTAAATATCATAAAATTGTGGGGGCCCCGAATTAGTGGGGGCCCGTGGGCTGCAGCCCACTCAGCCCTCCCCTAAATCCGGCCCTGTACTGTTCGGTAAGACGTTATCTTAAAATCCGATTACTTAATTTCGAGAGAAAAAATGTTACCTCACGAATTTTAATTGAACACCCACGACGACAAAATCATTTGTAAGTCGCAGTATAATATTTCCTCGTATTGAACGTGCCACAGATAACAAGTATAATTATAACGCAAATATAATATTATTAAAGTTTATATGAACGTATAGGTCTGTAATACGTTTTCTTGTATACAGATGACTATTCATCGTATATCTATACTTATATATACATTAGATATATACAACTGTGCGCGTGTGTGTTTTAAATATACAACCGGAATCAAATAAACACAAAAGGATTAACACAATACACGTGTACACCAGTCGTATTATTGCGCGTAAATATAGTATAACAATTAACCATGTCTTCAGTTTAGCGAAGAGCTATTTGGAATATAAATCATACGCGATTTTTATTTATTTATCATTTTTTTATTTTTTTTTTTTTTTTTTTTTATCTTTCATTTCGTAGAACTACTTGCCATGTCCGTAATACTTTTAATAAATAATAACGACATAAGGACGCAAATGGCATAAATCGACGAAGACGGGTTGACCACACATAGCTGTACGTTGTAAATATTATTGCTGTTAGCATTGTACCCACATCGTAATATGCGAGCACGTAAGACGGTGTTGTGGCTGCAATAGACACGTGAAAAATGTATCATTTTTGTTCTAGGACCATGGACCGTAATACGGTTACGGAATAATCGTCATAAACATCAGTCGACGTACGTAATACAATTCACGAGCGAACACCTCGCGTCGAGTAGTGATATGATAGATTTTTATTGATTTGATTTCAATTCAAATGATTTTAAATACAATTAGTGTCGCTGTATCAAATCAACTAAACCATAAGAAATAGTCGGTAAAAGGTCCTTTCGTCTACGACCTTAAGCTATCCCTTTATAGTGTACAGTACACGCGATATATATACAACTGAACATAAACTACGTTAAGTAATTAATAATGTAATGGCGAAATAGATTATTTCACATGGCTGATTGGAGCGAACAACTTTTGATGTACAACAAAATTCTATAATAACGAAATAAATCAAACAGCTGTTTTGATCAGATGAACATACTTGTGTTATATGTCATTTAACCATACGGCAAATCGGTAGTTACTAATTAAATCATGTGGCTTCACAGTAAACATATTTGCATGTACAATTCACGTTGCCCGTTTCGTATGAGTCCCACACAAAATCTTTTTTTTATCCTAGGACCTACTTGAAGTGATGTTACATAGCAAATTGGGGATATATTTTCGTTTTTAACTGTCCGAGCGAGCGAGCTCGGTCACGAGGTGCACTCATGTTATTTTAGATAAATGTATATATAATTGATATATATATATATATATAAATTTGTGCGGTATTGAACGGTTTCATTTGACGAAAATATGTGGGATAAGATATATAAGTGTGCGGTTATGAATGACGCCCTATAAAAATATATTCAGACCTAAATATTATACTAGGCTCATAGAACCGTATTAGGGTATTTTTAAATTATCCATTTATACCGAATACAACCAGAATTTAAATGAGCATTCGGGTTTGAGGTGTATTGTTAACGAGGGTATAATATATTCTATAGACACATTTAATATTAATTATCTTAGTCAAACAATTTACTAACCAAATTAATTTTGGTGCATTGTACGTATGAATGTTTAGATTTGTATTGTTAGAAGAATAAATTAAGATATAATAGTTCCATTACAAGTAAACACAGAGATTGGTATTATAATGTTACAGCTAATATATTTATTCATATATACCTTCGGGCGCAAATTTAGAAATAAAAAGGGGGAAGGGGCTGAACGAAATAATTATTTTTCAATTACATTTTTATATCATAGGTTTTAACCTTAAAATTTGAATGCGAATAAAATAATGATTATACATGCATAATATAAAATAAAAATAAAGAACTTTAATAATAAGATTACCTTTAATTACATAAATTATATAATAACATAGGCAAGAGTGTAAAATGTTTAGTAATTAGAAAAAAAATCACAGTTTTTTTGGCAAATTAATTTAATCAATTCACTGTTTTTATGTTTCTAGGTTAGGACTATTAAGAACTATATAAATAATCACGAATATTAATCACTCTTGAATGTCAATAAGCAATATAATAAATGCTACTCGTAGATGTATTATATTGCTCCTCTTTAATTTAATGAGTGCAATGAAGTAATCTAAAAAAAAGTAGGTAATCTATGAAATATACTAAATGCCTAAAATTTAACAGCTAGGGCTTCAGCTCCCATAGCACCTCTCCCTTGTATACATTTAATTTTTCAATTTCCGATATTTAGTAAGAAGATTTAAAAAAAAAAGTCGAATGTGCACAGATTTTATTTTACTTATATAGATACAGTTACAAAATATGTAAAAAATGTTAGTATAGCAATCGTATCTATAAGGATACAAATATTTAAATTGAAGTTCTAAATTTGATCAACAACATTTGCCAAATCCTTAAAACAAAAAAAATCAATTGAGCTTACTGTTGGCAAGACAGTGAAAATGCATGCGAGTATGGTGTCCTCTTAAGTTATTTGGTGGTGCAATAAACCACAGTTTATTTTTTACTTACTCGATTTCTACGCATAGAGAAAAAAACTACATTAATACGTACCTCTCTAACTGCATTGTGGTTTTCTGTTGTAAAGCCAATCGGTATTACGTAATTGTTAACACGTACTTCGTAAAAACGCACCAACACCTACGAGACAATAAATACGAACGATTTTTATGATAATACTATTATTGTAGTGATACGAATAATTCTCGAGCCCCCGCGAAATGCAGTACGCGAACATTAATAATCTTAAAATAAACGAAAGTCTACTCCTGCCCCGGTATCATTTACCCGGTTCAAATGGCTTTGACCATATATTTTCAATACACCTTTATTGTGCACCGGCTACCAGTTTGATATTATTCGGTTCAGGGACTAATTCACTAATAGGCACGATAGGCGCTGTTATTAAAGCACCTCGGATTTTGTGTGAAATTTTTTTTTGTTTACATAGAACTTTGATAACTTAGGTTTACTATCAACAGAAAGCTATTTTATTTATTCTTTACATTTTAATAAAATATTAAATTAATTAGTTTTGAAAACAGTAAAATTATTCATTTATAAAAATAATATAAAAATGTGTTGATTTTTGTATAAAAATGTTTAATTTTGTTTTTTAATGTATTATTTAAATCAGGGATAAAAAAATTATAGTAATATTTTATAAAATGTTGAGTTGTGATGAATTAATAGTAGATGCGTATCCTGATTAATAGTATGCAGAGGAAAGTCAACATATGTAAACATTTTATGTGGTCGAATGACCGATAGCTTAAATTGCAATTATTAATTCGCTTTAAACGAGACACGACTCATGGGTGAAAGGGATCAATCACCGGCTAAGGTGTCTATACACTACTGTTAACTAATGAGAGGAAAATTGTCTGTTTCACCTTAGATCAGAAAGTACCGAAATCTAACCCTAAGCATAGGTTTAAACGAAGATTCGCGGCTGCAGGATAAGAATGCGGATGATGTACAGTATGTTCTTTATATTTCATGGATTATAATATTATTATAATGCCAAAGCTGCGTATACTGACTGTACTGAGAGCTTATACCAACTACACGTATCAATTTAAAACGACAACTCTATTACAGGCACACTACAAATATCTTTGGTCGTGTTTTTTTCTTATTATTCTCGTCTTATTGCCGTTTTTCATACAGGTTAACGAAATTAATTACGTTTTTTTTTAATAACATATAAAGTTATATTATATACCTATATTTTGTTTGTAATACGAGTATACTGTTTTCATAGTGATAGTTTTTCCATCTATACGTTGTTTCTTATCGTTCTTGATTGTTTTATCAACTATTATTATATATTAAATCATATTATTATAATTTATGGACAAATCACGTGTCTACAAAACGGGCGTGGTACGGGACCAGTCGTTGTACACTATACATAATGTTACCGTTATCGGAATCCGTTCCAGAATAATTACAATAACAAATACATTAACAATAAAGAATAAGTAACAAATAAAAAAAAATATACCTATTATTAATTTATTATAAATATTATTTGAAATGCATGTTCTTAGTGGTTTAAAAGTTATATCAAATTTAAATTTATGAAATTTTCAAGTAATTTTTATAAAATATTTTCACGTTATTCCGCGAAAAATGTAAACCCAAAACAATTTTACGCTATTTCCGCCGACCCTTAAATTAATTAATTTTTATTTTGAATATATTTTAAATAATATTTTTGCTATCCCATAATTAATTAATTTTTTGAACCCATTATAAATCCAATCCAATTTTTTGCACATATATCGTTGAAGAAAAATTATTTTCAAAATGTTTATAGGAAAAATATGGTTTTTGAGGTGCCTGAAATTGGCTCCCCCCATTTTTATTTTTATTTTATGAGTTTCCTGGAGATTTACAAATTCTAAAATCGCATTCACAATTATTTTTGTTTTGCTTGAAACCGATAGGACAAAGGGGAAGGGGAGAGCAATTTCACGTACTTCGAGTTTTATCGACGGGGTAAGGTCAAAATGGCGACAGTCTGGCAGCAGCAACAGCAGTATATCACGTATACATGTATTATAATATATAAATATATTGTCCAATATATATATTATTTAAGCGTTTATAAATATATATATGTATGGGTTTTTTTTTATACAGGAGCCGACAAATGTGCTCGCACGTTCGCATAAAACATTTTATTTTCACCACCACCTTATGGTTAGGTCGGTCGACAAGGTGAGTCGTCGAAATTGCGCGCACGCATGTGTGTGCGCGCACACGTGGTACAATACATGTCCGTCGAGTCACCAAACCGTCGTCGCCGTTTTAATGTACCCGGTGGCCTCGTTCCGGCCGACGGAGTATTTATTTTTTATTTTTCCTTCAAATCTCTTGCGAGCTTTTTTACTTAGGCGCACTTAAAAAATCGTTACACGTCCATCACTACTCGTGCACCGCGGTAATCGCGCTAGCGCGATTAGTTATTATGCCCTTGTTGTATACGGCCACGATTTCGTTGTTCTACACGCGCGCGCGTAGAAAAAAACAAAATATAAAGAATACCGCCATCGTTCATACAGATATCAATCAGCGGTGACGGTCAATTAAAAATAGTTTACGCAAACCATAAAAATACATAACAAACGAGGAGTATTGTTACCAGCTCATAATTTCTGTTTTTCTTTCCGTTGCGCAAATAGGTTGCGTAGGAATTATTATCATTATTATTATTATTATTTGGTTCTTAATCGCAAAAGGTAAGGACCAAGAGGATTTGCACGTTAAACACGTCGCATCGTTATAACATCGTACTCGCGCAATATTATAATTTATTGTTTGTAGTACATACGTTAGCCACAATAGTGCAGTCTCGAGACGACGTGGGAGTACGCGTCATCGTAACTACGCTACGAGAGGCACAATATTATTATTATATTTTCGTGAGCTTCGACGACGACCACAACAGCAATAGTAATATTATGATTTCTAAAGAAACTGTTATATTTTGCATAATGTATAAGATTATAATGTAGAACGTCGCACATACGTGAAGCGTTAAATTAAAACTACTTGTCGACTTAAATTTTAAAATTATCGTCAAGTGCTTTTACTGACTTCATAAAATATGCACCTGTGTGATGCGTACCATCCATAACAATACGCATGCAATACTTCTTTATTTCAGGTGAATTATTTTGTTCTCTTGTAATTTATTTTTTTGTCCACGTGCTCGTTTGTTTACACGTTTTAATGATAAACTGTAATATTTTCAAACAAATGTATTACCTACATTCTATGTTAAGATACGGTATTGTGCAAACCGGTTCGTGTTTGACATTGTATTTATACCTCATTTTATTGTACGTAAGCAGTGTATAAATCGGGTTTTAAATAGTTAAATGTGTATTGTACTAATTTAGTTGCAATAAGATTTATAACATTTCGGATCGTGATTTATTATAACACAATATCGTGTGTCTCATTTCGATAGAAGAATAATAACAGAGCACAGTTCAATATTTTAATAATTCGGCACTCATTTTTTCACTGTTATTTCCCGTCGCTAGGTTTAGTTAATCTGCCTAATTTCCATTAATTTACAATATTAACATTTCCTCTTATAAACGAATTGTTTGATTTATTATCGTACACGCATGTGATGTGTCATCCTAGGGTATGTCCAATTGGGTTTTTAAAAATACAAATATTGATAAATGTGATTCATAAATTTATAGATAAAATTCGTATGAGATGATTCATGTAATTCGTATGACAACTGTACTTTAGCAGTCAAACTGTAATCACCAGTAAAAGACGGTATTGAATAAACTAAATTGTTAAATTGGTTAAATTGTCGGAACGAAATTCAATGTTCTAAAATTTTTTTTTCTTCAACATTTATAATTCGCAGTAATTAACGCGCTAAAATCGTTGTCATATTGTGATACAGCGCATAATGATTTTTGTGTATTAATTTTCAATATTTCAAAGAAATTAAACAGAATAAATTAAGATAAAGTCAGGGGAAAATGCGTTTCCTCCACGCGGATTGCGTTGATTCCGAAGAAAATGTTTACGAATTATGTAAAAAAAAAACAAAAACAAAAAACATCAATCCAAATACTATTGAAGGTGTCAAACGATCAATGGCATTTGATGGTAAAAGATGTGACTCGTTAGATCCAATTCCGTCCGGGGTAATAACGTGTGAAGATTAATAATATACGCTCGAGTTAACACCGGCTTAACGGGCTTGACGTTTTGCGCCGTAGGTACAAATTGCAATCAAAACAGCCACAAAAACAACTATGAAGAAAAAAGGAATAACTAATAACAAAATTGCAGTCATCGAAGAAAATATTAATAAATTTAAAAATAACCAAATATTAAGGATAGATTTTGTAAAAATTATGACTTTTAAACATAAACCACAACATAAAAAATAACAATGTAATTTATATGACCATAAAAAAATACTAAGACACTCACCTACAATTATTCGGTGTAAGTTAAATAAACGAGATAATATAATTTTACTATAAATATCGAATAAATGAAAAAAACATTTTTGAGGTGTAAGCCAGTTCAACTCTTCGTGGTGCACATTGGGTAACTCTAAATGAACTTGGACGCACTCGGGCGATACCTTTTTGTGGACATGTTTACAACATTAAAAAAAAGTACTTTTTGGGATGCACTAGTCGGGATATCCTCTCAATTTCTGTTCTCGCGTGAAACCAACCCGTTTTTTTGGCGAAAAGCCGTTAGATTTGCACGATATTGTCATACGAACTGCCGTTCACGTACAGTGTACAATACTGCTGCGACGTATAATAATATACATTTCTCCTCCGTCGATTATTAATATTTTTACCTATGCGGATCTATGCGTAAATGTATAAACACGTATTGCACGTTATTCACGACGTTCTCGTACAGTCATCGCTTTCGGGATCAATACATAATGTATGTGTATTCAGAGGCGAAGTGGCCGGTCTGGAATTGGGAAATTTCCAGATGGACTGGACCATATTATGGCCTTGTAGCCTGGTTATTTTAATATTAGATTTTATTTACAAAATTGGTAAATGCGTCAACAATATTTTTGTATCAAAACTTTGAAACTATGAAATTATTGTACTTGGTAAATTATTAATACAATTGTGTTACATTTTAATAGTCCCGTATGAATATGATAAAGTATAGGCCATATTAATATCAAATAATGTGTAGCGAGCGAACCGAAGACACATATCTAATATTAAATCTAAATTATATATCATATTGTAATATTGGTCCATTGGTTATTGTTATTTTTATAAATATTATCTGTAATAAACCCAAACAAATCTTCACATGCAGATGTGTTATGATTAAGACTATGATTGCCAAGTATTATACTTATCAATGTTTGTGCACTAGTGATGAGTGTGTCGTCCAATTGCGTTTTTCAAGTTTTTATACTTAGCTTTTTAATGAACATTTAAGTTTTTAATTATTGGTCATACGGTAATGTTAAATTATGGACAAAAAAAGGAAAGTAGGGCAGAAAGAAAAAAAAAACAAGAAATTACTTGCAAAATGTGCTGAAAAATGTAATCGGTTATATTCATTTTTCGCAAAAGTACACCTACTGAGGTGACTGATAGCAAAGATCGTCAATTGTTAGTCGGAGATCCAAATTCTGAAAGTAAGTGGATTAATCATTTTTAATTTATATAATTTTGAGGCTTAGTATTTTTCTAGATTTAACTATAAGTGCCTAGGAAACAATATTGTGTACCATAAATATATTTATAAAATGAATAAGTATTTACTGTATGCAGGCTTTATTGTAAGGTGCAGTAGAACACTAATTGTGCATAAGGAAATATAAAATGTGCAGTTAACTTGACAAATATGTCCAATTGAGAAATACAACATAATTTACTTTGTCTAAGGGATTTAAATTAATCTATATATTATTTTATTACGTGAAATCATCGGTTAGTCGCTCGCAGTTTGTCAATTTTTCGTAAAAAGGTTTTTTTTTATAAAAGGTTGATAGAGTTAGTATTCAGTTAAAGGTGAAGCCCCCCCCCACTTATCACTGTAACATGTAAAACATTCTATATATGGTAGGGATCATTTTTAATTTAAAAATGAGCTGATACTGTAGTTGAATGGGA
Source organism: Sipha flava (assembly GCF_003268045.1). Taxonomy (NCBI): domain Eukaryota; kingdom Metazoa; phylum Arthropoda; class Insecta; order Hemiptera; family Aphididae; genus Sipha; species Sipha flava. The sequence goes on along the minus strand of NW_020273630.1, from coordinate 711,805 downwards.
TACACAAGATGAATTGATAGATTAGGAATTTTAGGATAGATTTTGAGATTATTTTATATAATATAAAAAAAAATTGTTAGCCTTAAATTGTAATTCACATTAAATCGCATTTAACGTGTGAACTTTTGATTTTGTAAAAAAAAATCTGTTGATGATGAAGAGTCTATATAAGTGACTCTGAAAATGAAGACCTAGAGATTATGGATGTTATGAAACATTGTAATAAATCTTGTAAAAATTGTGTAATATGTTGTTATATTATATTAGTTAAATATAATTTATTTGCAAATGTTTACCCTACATTAATTATAGCATATTAATACATTTTAACCCTCCCCATTACCTAAGTGGCTTGTGAAATGTCATTTTCAACCTTGAAGACTTGAGTCTTTTATGCTGATGGCCATTAAGAATACAAATCTGATGGGAATAGATAACAATACTATAATAAATGCAGTTGGTAAGAAATCTAAGCTTCTATCTAAATTATTATTATAAATGTATAAATATTTCTTATTATATAATTTTTAATAATTTATTATAGGTATTGTTTATTATAAATTATAATTAATATGTTTCTTTATTATAAATACATTTGTACATATGTTACTAATAACACCTGAACTATTAGACACAATATATATATATATATATATATATTGCGTTTCTTTCAAGTTTCAACTATACTAATTAAATGTTTTCTGTATTAGTGGTATATTAATATAACATATTATAAATTAAACGAAATAGCCAAATAATGATTGAAATACTTTTATAATTTTATTATATTGAAAGTATAAATATTATTATAAACAAAATGAAATCTATTTTTATAATTCTATTGAAATAAGCAAATATAAATGTATCATTCGAGCGTAAGAAGAAAATTTTTTTTGGTGATTTAATTGGTAAATGGTAGGTGGCCTGGATAAATTTAAATTTCCCGACCTGAATTTTGTTCCCACTCCGCTCCTGTGTGTATTTGCGGCAGTTGCGCGTACGGTATGATACTTCGTATCTTGTTTATTCACACGTGTTTTTCCGTACACGAATATCGTACGCGTTCACTTGGTACCGCAGGCGAATAGGTACACGTATTATAATACACGCGAGGTATTATAATACTGTGCAGTACGTATGAGATGTACGGAAAATGCATATTATTATTGTTCTTGAAATAAGACCGGTGACCTGGTAGGGACGGGAAGCTGGTTGGTGGAACGTAATTTAGAATAATTTTAGCATAAAAAATGTGCGCGACGTTATGTACTACGATATTATTTACATATAGGAGATATAAATATATGTACGAATCCTGCGACGTCGCTTTCGCAGTCTGTACAAGGCGAATAAGACGCGGGCGCGCACGTAATATTTTTATGCGTACACGTATACGCGTAATAATGGAAAGAATCATTCATTTATAATACATATTTATTTCAATTTTCCTTTCCATTTTTTCTCTCTCGTTTTTTTGTTTCTCTTTATCGTTAGAATTGTTGCGGAGAACGCGTTGTTTCGCAACGACTGTATGGGGTGCGACGGATATTTCGTTATGTTTGCGAAACCGGTGGTATAATGCCGCATAAAACGTGTCGTTTTCGCGTGAGGACGACACACGTATTGTAGTAGTAAACACGCGCGCGCGCACACGGATGTTCCGTAATGTTTCAATGGGCGCACACGGAGATGGCGCAACACGTGAATTTGGGTTTTTCGTGTTTTTTTTTTTTTTTTGAGGGGGGTGTACATTTTATACCAAATTATACAAAAAAAAAAAAAAAATACAAAATACTATCAAGGTTTGGTATTAAGATTCGAAAGTGGTAGTACTAGCGAAACGGACCTATATGTTTTACTCAGCACACATAAATATATTCCAATTCATAGATATTTTAAAAAATGTACAAAAAGAAATTCATATTAAACAACGAAATATTCATATAACTAAAAACAGACAGATGATTGTGTATAAAAAAGTCTATTTTAAACAAAATATAGTAAAATATGAAAGCGGCTAATTAACCCGTCTTGATTTTAATTAAGTTTTTAATTAATATATTACACTTCTATAATTTAAGTCTACACATTTTCATTTTACTTATTTATAATTGCATAACAACGATAAAAATCATTACTTTTAACCTACCGATAGTCATAATTTGCTATTGGGAGTCCTAAGTCTGTATGATACGGGAAGGAAAATAATGTTTTTACGCTAGGACGCGTAGTCATTAAATATGGTCGGGACGCAATTCATGTGCAGCAGAAAAATTATATCCGGTTTTAAGTAATTCATTGGTGAGTCGTATAGTTAGAACACGTTAGGAATTTTTTTTTAACGATAGAAAACCAAACAACTAATTTTCTATTGTTGAGAACTTGTTTCATTCAAATTGAATGCTAAGAATTACAGCGACATCTAGTGAAGGCACCCAAATAGGTGGTACCGATTTAATGTGTACAATGTACACTGTACATATTACAAAATCAAAGATATTACCGATTTATGCTAATTTGGCTACTTTTAGCTTTATTTTTTGAAGCGGTCAATTTTGGGTAATGTACGTTCATTCATGAAAGTCCGCTGTTGTACAATCAGAGAAACCGACGTTTGTTATAAAATTGCGTTCACAACGTATACGTAAGTACTTAGGTTAGGGTAATTTTATATTGTCCAGCGGTGAACGGAATATAATTCAATCTTCACGCCGAACGTCCGCGTTTCACTAATGGGACATAATTATTAATATCCGAGTAGTACGAATTGGGTTTCGTATGCGTACACGAAACCCGTAAGGAAACAGGCCAATTATCATATTACATGTACAACGTATGAAAAGGTCGTAATAACGTGATCGTTATTATACGGTTAGATAGGTATTGCTGTAGAGAATAACACATCCGAGATGACTAATAATATTGTTATTTGATTGTCGAATACATCACTTACCGCACTAATATAATTATAACGTAAATTAAATTAAAACAAGGTATTCTCATCGTATAACCGGATTGATAAATTATATTAATAAACATTATTGAATTATGAATATTGGACTAAGATGGAAATGGCGCGATGTTAATATAGATAAAAATGTAAAAATATTTTAATTGAGTTGGTTGGTTTAAACTAATTAAAGGACGTCAAGTAAAAATTAATAATTAACAAAAATAAATTAATTTGATTAAGCTCAGAACTAAAAAAAAGTAATTGTTTTGGCACCAGAAAAAGGTTTATTATTATTAATTTAAAATGGGTTAGCTATACTTAAATTTAATATATATGAGTATATATATTACTCTTTTCACAAATGTTTGTCATATGATTTGATTTGATACATCATAAATATAGATGTTTACATAAAACCTTAAAACTATAGTACTTACATATTGATTATTAAATATAAAATACTGTACTTTTCTAATTAATTAATTAATATCTGTCTTTTATTTACGGTCAACAATTTATAAAAGCAAAAGCAATTAATAAACAATCATTTATTTAAAACCTAGTTTTATCGTTTATATTTGTTATAAAATATAATATGCAATGTCATGATTTTGTAGGATAACTAAAACGAACCCAGGAGTTTTTTTTTTTAAACAAGACCAATAATATCCAACTTTTATCGTTATCATTGTATTATTGCACTATTTCTTTTTGACCGCACACAAAGTTTAATCACTAAATATATATATATATGAAACTTGTGATCGAAGGAGACTTACTGCGGACCAGCAATTCATTTCTGCATTGTCGTATTCGGCTAATCGACCGTTAAGAACCGACTGCACCAAGTATACGCATAATACGGGCATGTGTGTGTTTGTACGCGTATGTGTGCAAGTATGAATGTGTGTGTAAGCGCGTAGGGGAACGCAACTGCCAGTGCCAGGGACTGCTGTCAAATGCCGGTTTTAGAGGCAGCCTTTGATACATTTTTATCGCGCAAACCCTCTCTCTCTTTTTTTTCTTTCTCTTCAACCACACTTCTGCATCCGCTTCTACCACAATCATCGTAGTCGTAATCCCGTTCAAGCTACTTTTAGGCTGTTTTATACGACACCCAGCCACCATTTCTACCACCTTCGTCAGGCTGTATATACGTATATGACATCGAAATGTATACGCATAGGTACTAGCACAAAGCTAGTGCTCTTTTTACCTGTGCACAAATTGCTCGACCCTCCGAAACTTGGCGAAACCGATTGGATTCTACGCGGACCTGCAGTATATATTGACTCTTTTATGTTTATTTTTTATCCCAACGTTTTCACCGTTCCGCGTGTATCTAACTTCAAAGCAGATGTTTTTCATTTTTATTACACCGACGTCAAAACGCGTATATGTATACAAGCATAAATATAAATGTAAACGTATACACTTTCAAAGGATCTTATACATTTCTCTACTTGTTAAATATTTATGTAAATCATTCACAGGTACATTGTGCGTTCGCTGTTATCTATTTAAATTATAATTTTTATTAGTATCATCAAATTTTTTATTCGAAAAGTCTTTTTATGCACAGGTCAAGCCGATTACCGAGTATTCATAAACACTGGTAATTATTTTATTTATTAATATATAATATTTCATTAGACAACCTTATTAATCGTTAAATATTTCTTATGCTTTGCCAATGGCGGTTCGAAGGAAGTATATTTGAATCATGTGATTCACAGAAATATTAATAGGTTAAGGGTAATACAGGGTTATATTTACTGTATATACCAATTAAATACCCATTACTTATCCACTAAAAACCTACGAATTCACATTTTGAAATTTTTTTTTTAGGGTGGGTGATGTAAAAATATTAAGTGGGTCAAGAGAAAAAAAAGTTCAAGCCGTCACTGTGCTCTGAAATATGATGCTTTATTAAACGCAATGCGAACATTGAGTATACGAGTGATTGAAAATGTATTGTCAATTAATGGCGTATACATTACTTTTGTATGGGGGGGGGGGGGGGATCAGTCGCAAAAAAATTATTATGGAAGGAAAATTCCTAAACCTAAGTACCTGCACATTTCAATAATAAATAATAAAATATATATATTGAATGTGTCAAAATAATAATTTACAATAAATCCTTGCAATATTTTTTTGTTTCCTTATAATTTCCTTATATTAATAACACTATTTTATACAATTTTAAAAAAACCTATGGGGCGGGGGGGATCTGACCCCCACACATAGGCGTGCGTAGACCTATTTTTCAGGGTATGCAAAAGGCTGCCACTGCCTACCCTAAAACTGAAAGTTAATTTAAGCGTCAAAATGCTGGTCTTATAACTATTTAATTTAAAATTTTAATTTTTTTTCCTGAAAAAAAAAGTGACTGAATAGCCATTTCTTAATCGTTATAACTGTCTTCATAATTAAAATTTAAAATAAATTACGAAAAAAAGAAATTAAATATAAAACATTTGAAATGGTTTGAGTTATACGTTTAAATAGGGTAAATAAATAAAAACGTAATTATATACTTAAATGAAAAACAAAATAAATTTGATAAATAATTAAAATTAATCATAAAACGATTCTGTGTACAATTAAGTTCTTAATATCACTAATAATGTTTTCGGGATTTTAATTTATTGCCATTTCTTGTTCTGTAGTTGATAGCTATTTAATTTCGCTTGAATTATTGTACTTCTTAATTTCATTAACACATTAAATCGTTATTATAGCATATGATTTGTATTTCAAAAATAAATTAAACTGTCTGGGGCTGAATATAAAAATATAATGAAAATCATAATATAATACAAAATCACGTAGTATACATAAGATCTAATATTTTATAATTTTTATTTATCTATGTTTGGAGTATGCAGTTGCATACCCTGCATACCCCTTGCGCATGCCTATGCACCCACTCCCCCCTTGTATACGCTCCTGTTGTCTATGAGATTTCAAGGTATCATACGTATTGAATATAAAATAAAAATAGAACATGGACATAATATATATTATTTTTTGAAAAACCAACATAATCTTTAAATGTTCTTGGATTATTTTAATATTAAATCTTTTACTATAATAATAAATAAAGGTTAAGTGTTATATAATTAATTTTACGAATTTATAATATATATAATATAAGTTTTTGTATAATATGGCTTTTCAATTATTTGTATAAATACTTGTATGATGAGAAAACTTATTTCAGACATTGCATATGGTAGGCTGGCCAATACGTCTCCCTCTCACCTTCTATATTTTATATTTATATTTATTTTTTTACCCATGTGCAAAATTTTTGGCTTAAAGAAGATGAACTGAGTTTTCCAGACTTAAAAGTACTCTATCCTATTTGTCCATTGAAGGAATTCTCTAAGGTAATTGACTAAGTGACATTAGGATCATAAGACTATAAGAACTAAAGTGATGATAACATTTAGTTTAGGAAAATAAGGTCAAAAAAAAAAAGATCAGCGGCTATGGAATGACATCAGATTTATTTTTTAATAAATAATCATATCAAATAATAGGTTAATTATTAACAATTATAATAATACATATTAATTATTTGATGTTAAATTAATTAAGATTATAATATTAAGCCTATAATAAATTCAATTGATTTTTTTTTTTTTAATTTATTCGATTTCTTATTTATTAAATCAGACTTTTTCAAAATGTTTAAAAAATCTATTTTCTCAATTATTATTATGACTTAATTTCGAAGTTATATTCAAAAAATGTGTCTAAAATAATTATAGTTTAAGAACAAAGCATATATTTTTGAATCTGAATTAAACCACTCCTAAAATGAAAAATATATAAACTGTTCAGATTTTCTTTAGAAACTAAAAAATATATGAGCAACAGCCTTCTTTTAAAATTAGCGTTTTAAGCACTGCATATTATTAATGTACCCATATATTATTTTACCGTTAATTATAAAATTAACGTTAAAATAATAATTAATAGAATAAAACATCGAATTAATGTTGAAATTATATTGTATGAATACTTTTATTATGTCTTATCAAATTAAATGCCGAACCATCTAAACTCCAATAATTGGTAGTCAAAGAGTCAATGGCGATTTTTTCAAATGGTTATGCATTATCATTTATAACTATAGTTAATACTGTAGATTACCATAAAATATAATAATACTCAAATGTACATTGGTCAGAGGTTAATATTGACATAGAATACTGTGTTCTTAAATTCAACTGAAACAACTTAACTGCTCTTCATGTTTAAACTAATACATTCTCAGTATTTCATAATATTGTACTGGTTAATCTATAGCTGTGTAACTTGAAAGAGAACTAGACATTTTATTTGGGTAAATTATGAGTACCTTTTGATTATATTGGTTAGTTATTACTGCGAAGAAAATAAATTCTACCGGATGATACAGATTGAATATTTTATAGCAAGAAAGGTCTCTCAGTAAAATGTGAAGGAATTAATATATTTATACTGAAATAATAAAATCGCACATTGGATGTATTCCGAGAATGTAAGCATATTAACGGCGATAGTTTTTATCGGAAAAATGTAAATATTTTTTTTTTTTTTTGCCGTTTTGAGTAGAATATGTTATCTCTCTAGATATTCTTGTTGACATGATTTCCGGGAAAACGTTAATAAAACGCTAACAATAATAGAAATATTGCCTTATAAGGGACTAAACTTATAAGGTACTAGGAATGTATTTTTGGATTTTTTCATATTAAATCTGAACATTTGTAGAAAAAGAAAGAGACTACATTGAGATTTACCCACAATAAATGTATTTAATTTTTTTTATATTATGAAGTGTATTTTATAATGTTTATTATTTTTAGGTATTAATGCGTAAATATCCATTAATGTGAAATTTGTACATGCAATTGTGGTTAAGTTATTAAAAATATGGAAATTATTACAAAAATAAAACCTATTGGTTTTAATAACATAGTATGTTTTTATATTTATATATTATGTATTTAATTCTCACCGTTATAAAAAAAACTAAGTACTTATTTTCAGATATTTTTGTTTGACTATTTTATAAGGATTTATTTTATTGTTTTCGAGATAAATTTAAAATGCATTAAAATATCGAGTAGGATTATGTATTGAATTATTATTATTGTTGGAAAACGTTAAATTTAATAGACATTTTACCGGAAGACGTTTTTAACCATGATCAACGATTTTATTCACGTAGTAGGTATAGACAACATATTTTAGAAATACATAGTTATTATACATTGACATTATTACATTACTAAAATAAATGTGACAAACATTACCTGTCATGCGAATTGTTTTCTATTACCGTTTGATTTAATTCATTCGTGAACTGTGAATAGTTTTTGTAATCAATTTTGCCCATCTATTAGGTTGTGAAATGTTTCCTCTAGTTTTACTAATACTTCCGAGTTCTACACATAGAAAACAACGAGAATGCCGTTTAAGACCATCGATAGATTTCTACCGCAATCGTGGTTATTTTTCATTTTTCGTCCACCGCGGTTACCGCGGTGCATGCGCTTGTAGTGCGTATTTGATTATTTCACGTGATATTCGCCGTCGTAATCCACCGAGGCCGACCGGCAACGCCCCCAAGTGTCGGCCGAACAAGACCGCCGCCGGAGCATATGGTACCGGTGTACGGTCTCGGCGCGCGCGAACCGACCTTTAGTCCGTGTTTACCGTCGTCGGCGTGAGGGTGTCCGTTAGTGCGTACTACAGTGTTTCGGGTTTTCTCGTTTTATTTTTATTTTCTCCCGTTTTCGCGTAAATCATAATAATTTCGTTCGTCGCAAACAAGTCGACTGCGTTTTCATATCGCATACGACTCAACGCATTTTTTCGCCCTATCGTCTTTTAACAAGAATATTTTCATTTTTTTTTTTTTTTTTATCCCTTGTTTACCGAATTAGTGCGACGTGCCTGTACACACATCGACCTGAACGAAACATATTTTCATGTCGAGTTTTGCGTTAACATTTGTTCTGTTAAGTATGACGTGACGGTGAGACATTTGCGAAAAGGCTGCAGTCGAAAAAGCGGTCGGTTGTGAAAGGTAAGTGGAAAAAATTTTTCCCGTTTTTTTTACTTTACGACGCGTTTTTAATCATAGCAAGACGAATCCGTATACCCACATGATCAATATGTATATATGTTTATTTATAATTAAATATATCTGATGAGTTTGCTTTTATATTCGCTTACCGACTTATTGTAGTAATTTTTTTTTTTTGAGTTTTCAATTACACGTCGGGGTGAAAAAGAAAAAAAATTGCAAACGATGTACCCGCGTACGCAGTGGAAAAATATAATATCGCAATTGGAAGTAATAAATTAATATTTAATGCCGTCGTCGGTGTTTCTATCCGCAGGCTTCGTGAATTTTTATTGTTATCAAAAGACGTTTTGTGTAGTTTTAACGATTCTATTATTGATGTCCGGATGCGTGCGTTTCAATCCTTTTTATTTTTTTCCTTTCCCCGTCCACCGTACGTCATTATTTTTATTCGGCAATCATTGCGTGCGCGTAATTCCAAATGAATCCGTCGAGTCCAGTTCGGACCCGGTGGCGGCTTCGGCGGAAAACATTATGCAGCCGCCATTTCGGCGTCGCCGAAGGATTTAGTACGACGGTAAGATTAACCAATTCACCTACCAATTATTGGTAAAACCTTGGTACCTAAATCATATACTTACATATCACTCTTTAGCACCGCCGTACGTTATGTAATAAAAATAATGGTAATGATACTTGTAATAATAACATGTGGAACAATGGGAGAGAACCGTACGTATAATATGTAAAAGAAAAAAAAAATTGATTAACCCCGGTAATGGAATATCTTCCGAAGCCGTACGCGTGGTTTTCTTACCGACCAATACACATCCTGTGCAATTTATTCCGATGAAAGACAGAAAACCAAAATCAATACCTACAGTGCTCGGCACCTGAATGCATCGTCATCATACCGTCTTTTGTGTTAGCAGGTTTTTATTTGTGTTTTATTTCTAATCTTATATATCGTTATCTTCTGCTTGGTCGAGTCTTATATTTTTACACTTGTAATATTTCATTAATTTAAATTTTTTATGTGTGAAAAAACCCAACCCTGCCTTGGCAGGTGTATTTAAATATGTGCATTATTAACGTTAATATTAAGAATAATTTAGTACAATGTATACTGTAAATTTATTTTGATTCTGTACATTTTTCCCTATGACGTAGGCGTATTTTGAATTCTATTTCGAAATTTTATATTCTTATAAATAATTTCATCCGTGTCCTTTCCGGCACACTTTTTCACAAAACTTTTTTTAAAAAAATCTTAAATGTATCAGAACCATTACTTTTCACAATTTTTTATTTTTAATTATTATCAAATTATGACTGCCAGAGTATTCATATATTATATTTATAAATATTTGTGTATCGAGAGATTTTAATGTAGGTATATACTATTATTTTTTTATTTATTTATATATATATAAAATCAACGGGCGAGAGCCCTTTAACAATGAAAGAAAAACATTAATATATAAATTGGCACAATATGAAAAAAATAGACAAGTGATAATAATAACAGTAAAAATAGTAAGAAATACAAAGATAAAATTTTAGTATATAGAAAAAAACTATAAAAATAAATATTTAGGCACTATGATTTAAAAATAACAAAGTTTTAGCTTTAAATACTTGACGAGACAAAACAAAAAAATCTAAGACTGTGGAGATTCTATTGGCGTTAATAATGGCTCTTGAAAAAAATGAATTTTTTCCACTATTTGTATTAAAATTAGGTGTATGGAACAAATCAGAATTTCGTGTATACCTAGTAGGGATTCTAAATCCAATTAAATTAAAAAAATATCATAGATTAACATTATATCAATTAAATCACGCCTAGTGTTAAGAGAGTCAATACCTATCGAGTTTTGAACCAAAATGAAAGAGTCCCTGGATATAGTGCAGTGAGTAATAAAGGCGACTCTTTTCAAAAATTTATATTGAATATTATTAAGCTCGTTTGAGTAAGTAGAATAATTATTAGACCAAATTAAAGAGCCAAATTCTAGGTTTGATCTAACTAAAGAAGTATACAATTTTTTTAAACATTTTTAAAGTCCTTCATTTTTCTAGTAATAAAACCCAAAATTTTATACGCATTATTTATGATTTATTTTGAAAGACATATCAGATTCAAAACAAATACCTAAATCTGAAATAGAAAAACATCTTTCAAGAGGATGGTTATCAATAAGATAATTATGAAAAACAGGACTTTTAGTGCGGGAAAAAGTTATAATTTTACATTTATCATGGTTTAAGGATAGATAGTTTCTTTTACTCCATAACACAAGTTTATTTAAATTGGATTGCAACAAATTTTGGTCAACAACATTTTTGATTTCACAGTAAATTTTAACATCTTCAGCAAACATCAAAATGTTTACTGAACTATCTAAAATAAGATATCTAATATTATATTACACAAGCATATTATATTGCTTATTATGTTCGTATTAGAAATTTTTCTGTGATTTATTCAGTTGTTAATCATTTATTTGTACTGTCTTTGTATGTCTCAGAGTATGTCCTTATAGTCTTCAGGTTGTCATCTGAAATTGAAGTTGAAACTGCATAAAACATGTTTTTACATTTTATTTTAATTTTACAAACCGGCAAACGTAAGTAAAAATCTTATTATACAATATTTAAAATAAGTCGTGAGTTTTTAAACGATACGTCTAACGTAAATTCAAAAGAATTAAATAATTTTGATATAAAACGTTCATATAATAATATTATAAGTTTTTGATATTTTATTGAAGTATGACATAAAGAGTCTTCAAATATATATAATTTAAAATATATATTAGTGAAGAAGTTTAATATTGTGTCTACGATATTGTTTTTAATTATAAATATTATGTGTTAATCGAGGTGTTAACTTAGTATTTAATATATGTGTTATGAATGTCAACCTTGACATGTTATGTTGGTTATGAATTTGAAATCGGTTTGGTTGATGGCTTATAAATTATAATGTTTTGGTAAACGGATAGATAAAAAAATAAATAGGCAATTTAAAATCATGACGTATAACACAAATCTTGCAATGAATATACTACGAATTAAATATAATGTCCCAGCATGAAAATATCTAGTAGGACAGTTTAGGACACAATAAATAAAAATATTATTTTTGTAATCATCTTTTTTATTCCAACTTTCCAATATAATATTTTTCGACTGATTCAAAACTTTAATAATACAAACCACTAGATGTTCTATCCCGCTTATGGAGTGCAAAGAGTAATACTGTAGTCAAAGGATTTATCATTTTTTTCAACTGGAGTATAAAAAAAATTCACCAGAAGCTTCTGATATTGGAAGGCTTTCTCTTTTGATGTTAAAATCAGGTCAGACAGAATTTTGAGTATGTACGAATAGAAATATAATAGGTGCATTTTGTTCAAGGGATAGACGTAATCAAGACAGGTAGTCATTACTTTGGTCGATATTGAAAAATAAAATTAAAACTATTGTTTTTCTTGTCATAGGTATTTTATAATAAATACCTAAGTTTTTACTTAAAATAAATTTGCAACAAAAAAAGAAAAAAATATATTTAACAAATATAATTATTAAAGTATTATTTAATGTAAGGAATACTAAGTATTCCAATGCAATAATAATAACCTAGGTATTCGTTCGTAGAAGGTAAATATTGTTTATTAATCATTAGTTTCAAAATATGTTGTTCAAAAAAGACATTTAATACTTTCTATATTTTATATTAGGTATAGGATTTTTTTATAGTTATTTACAAACTTGTAAGTTTTTATCTCTATGATTGTAATCTTTATACGTAGGTACCCATTATTTGACCATTAAAATGCTTAAAATAACATTTGCGGTCGTAAGTCATTACATTATGTAAAGCAGGTAGTATATAAATAAAGATTATTTTTAGTTTAATGGCATAAACATTTATTGTATACCTATGTATATAAGTAAATAAAATACATGTATTCAAATATAATTAAAAAAAATAATATTTTATTAGTTTACATTTCATAGTTATACCGAACTTGTACCATTGTATTTCAAAAACTTTACTAAAAGTCAAAATATTTTGAGCTCGTTAGCCCTTGTTATTTTTCTTGACGGCATATCAATACATTTAGTATACCTAGATTCGACTTGTTTAGATTATAACTATAAGCAAATATTATTTCGGCTGAGTGATATTTGGAAATCTGAGATAAGTGACCGAAATGTCAACGAGATGGCTGTTATCGAACTTCACACCCATCGTCATCATTGTTCTTGTTGTCAGAGCTATAGTATAAGATGTGTGTAGTAGGTGCATACTTTTCAGTATAAATATCATTAATTCGAAATTGATTTTTCATGTTAAAAATTCAAACAGTCGATATTTATAATATTTTGTTGATTGAAACTTTTGACATCATTTAGGTTAATTAATGAAATAACGGATGGTCGAAAATTATCTTCAATCATAATATTTTAAAATATGACTGATAATAGGTAATATCTATAATAATGTATAAGTAAAATATATCTTTATGTTTTTGATCATTCTATACTTTTGTTTTATTTGTCTGTATACGGTATGTTTGAACGCCGAATTTCAATGTATAAATTCACGATAAATATGGTAGATATAAGCGTTTATAAACATATTCTACTGGTTTTCAATAATTTAAAAATATTTTGACTTAAAAACATTGTATTTGAGAATCCGTCATAAAATAAAAAAAAAGTAAGTTTAGAAAGTAATATAGATTAGGTTAAGATTATATACAAATTAAAAATGTCTTAATTTCTAGTTAAGTATAGATAAGAATGTTAAACGCATAGTTTTTTAATAAGACAATTTTTGTGAGCTAAAGTCCTGGTCATAGTTAATACAATCAATCTGTATGACAGGCGTGGTCAGTGTCATAATAAATGTGGTTTTGATACAGTAGAAAGAGGTTTAATCACTTCTTTCAATTATTATTTTATTATCTCTGATAAATAAAAAAACAACTTGTCGTTTATTGTTTATAGTCTGTTTTTATAATTATTATAAAATATTGGTTTATAATAATTACTTAGTAAATTTTAAACGTTTAGATGGTGAAAGTTATAGTAAAATAATCAGAAAAATGTTAGTTATAAATTATATATGTATTTGTGCGATGCGTCAGTTGATTTCATGCTGATGTTTATTATGCATTATCTTTATTAACGAAAGATGTTTCAAACCTATTACTATTATTTTAATTTTTTATTGTATTTTAGTGTTCTACTCTTAGAATTTAACGCTGGTTTAGAGTTCGATTTACTAGTATCAAATTACTATTGAAGTTTTCTTTGTAGAATAAATAATAATAATTATCATTATTTTTGAAAAGGCAGTTTAACAAAACTATACTTTTGAAATTTAATTTATTGATTAGTTATTATTATTTTTTTTTTTTTTTGGTTTTAAAATGATCGATATATCTATGTTTTAACAAGTACTTAAGTACAGTGGCGTAGCCAGGGTTATTAAATGGGAGGGGCTAATCATTTTTTTGGTTAAGTAAGGTAAGAGAGGTTATGAGAATTCACCCTTACCCCCCCCATCTACCACCAAATTTTTAAATATAATTCAAGCATTTTAGTATAGTTTTAAAAATACTTATTAATATATAATTTATAATAATAATAATAATTTTGATTTCAGTGTTCAGTCACTTGCTCCACTCTGACAGCTGACAGTTATTATTTCACTTTCATCGAATTGCTCTTTTTTATTTATATTAGCCATAGCTAATCCATTCAGTCTGTTTTCCGACATGGTGCTTTTTTAATAATTTTTTAAGCGATTAAGTGCAAAAAAACGTTCTTTCCGGAGTGGAAGAGGTGACTGGTATCGTGGTGAATAATTGTAAAAGTATTTTAATGTTAGGTTGAAGATTGGTGCAATGAGAGAGTGAATCAACAGCAGAATTCGGTTTTGGAATAGTATTTTGACTCCATAGTTGCCTCCATATGAACAGATCAGCTCTGAATGTAGATGAGGTATCAGCATGGAGATCTTGGGCATATATTTTAGCATCTTTTATAATGTTTTCATTGATTATAAATTGATAGTGACTCGCCACATCATTGCATGATAACCATCAAAAAGATAGTGATAATCATGGTAGAAACTTGAAGTATTAGTAATCTGTAATATCTACGCCAAAGACAAACACCTGTTATTCGTTAATCGTCAAAATTTAGTTAATACCAAAGGTTTAAAATACTTAAATAAAAATATTAGTATACTAGTTTAATACATAGATACACTATACATATAAACACAGCCCATGGGAGGGGCTATAGCCCCCTTAGCCCCTCTTTAGCTACGCCACTGCTTAAGTATATTGAAAAAAAATGTATAGCTATGTACAAGTATACGAATTTAATAGTTTTTTATAAAATTTAAATACCTTTTAACACATTTTTAATTAAAACAATATAATTACCAATAACAGAGGCCTTTAAGCAGACATTATAGTTGTATTTATTTATATTATATTTATTTTATTTCATAAAATGATGTATCTAAATTTAAAATAATATCTTTTGTTCTTAATTTGTAATGGTCGGCAAAATATTTTTCAACTAATACATCTAATAGTTTTGTTTTTATAATTGGAAAGCCTCACCTTTAAAATGACTTATGATAATTAATTATTCTTCAGATAAAATATTCTTATGTCCAAATAATCACTTTTAAATATTACTTTTTTTTCTAATTCTTTAAATCCTACATAATACAGTTGTCATTTAATTACATGTTGGACTGTTATAATTATTAGCTATATATGAGTATATTGAATCATATGTATATAATTGTGACTAAAATATACTTGTCTCTTTTTAGATAATCCCACGTCTGATTTACATACAGTATATTTGTATTAAATAATATATTTTTCAATATCTCAATTATGATGATTACAATTCTTAAATAGTGTAATTTTGTTTTTTTTCTTATCCACTTTATTTTTTATAAATGTTTTCCTAGATGTTGGTTGAGATATTTTAAAGTACCATTTGAAATGTTTAATTATAGTTTATATACTATTGTTTAAACTCGAAGATCCGGTGGATATTTTTCACTGGTGTATGAATAATGTATGTTGAGTATACTCATCTCGTACAATTAGACTATCTCAATTGAACAATTACATAAATACCATATGCTATATTTATATGTTTTTGTGTGGGTCGTGACCCATGTATAGTTTTCATAATATTACACCTTATCTATTTGTGTGTATAAAAACTTCATGTTTACTGTCTGACGCCTTTGTCGAGGGGAACTCGAACCTTGAGCCAATATTTGTGGTCTTAAGATGACACGTTCAAGCTGATGAACTCCAATACGATAGTAAAAGTTGGTATACATATGAAAATTTATTAGAATAGAAATATGAGGTGGTTTTATTAGTGTGTTATTGGTTTCTCATAGAGGCATGATTTTACAACTTATGTATTATATCAAGTAAACTTTGAAAGCAATAAATAAGTTGACCTATCATGCATAATATTTCTTATAATCCTATAAAATATGACAGAAACCTTTTTTATTTTTGTATTCATAAAATCGGGTTAGCAATATTCTTAGATTTTTAGCTAGTTCAAATACCGATAAAACAATAGACCCCATTGTGTATTTTTAACTTGTTTTTTTTTTTATCTGGAGCAAGCTTATTTTTTATAAATTTATTTGTAACTATTTTTGATTTGCATTGCAATTTATTCTACTTCTTGATACGTATTATAATAATATATACGCAATACCCGTATGTGAGATTTTAACCGGTATGTATTTGTTCGACCTGATATTGTAACTATGAATTTTGATACCGTCGACAACTCGGTCGGCATGGAAAATCACTGAAGCGGCAAATCCGTGATTACACCCCAACCACGAGATGCTATTATACAAAATCCAATCATTCTTTTAAATCTTTCCGTTTCTGATTTTCATTGCTGTAGTATTCTGTGAGTTCCGGTTCACTGATGTCTCGTTTGGGTGTATCGATAATATTGCAGCGATCATAGCTCGTCGGCAAACGATTTGTCCACTGGATATCCCACTAAAGCGGAAGGTGTGCAGTGCTATTTCTGGCAGTCTGGCGCATGGCTGAAACAAATCACTATGTACTGGGCGTGACTTGCCGTTGTGAAATTCTCTTAATTAGCCCGAATGATTGATGAGTTCCTTTGGAATCGTAAGAAAACACTGGAAACGTACCAAAAAAAAAAAAAAAAAAAATGGGAAAACATAAAACACGCGTTTCGAATAACTTTATATACACGTACCTATAATTTATGCTGTTTTGCTATTGTTTATACCTTTATTTATACCTTGTCGTAGTGCACCTATAACGTTGTTTTATGATGATCATAAACACTCTTTACTGGCATGCATAATATTTGGTCTGTAGTACAAACTGGGCATACTATACAACAGATTCTATGTAAAAAAAGCTATTTGGACAGTATTGTTAAAAAAAACATAGTTAAAATATTTGTTTATTTTTATTTTAACTTCACTCGAGCACGTTTCTTGAAAATGTAGATTAAAATAATGAATTGTCAGAATTTTTACTCTTCCACTTGTTCCTATTGCATGAAAAGTTATCTGAGGTGACTAAATAAATGAATTTACTTATGTTTTATTAAATTAACTAATATAGGTATGCAAAGTAGTTGTAATTAAATTGTTTATATCAAAATGTCAATTGATTACTGGTAAAAGTTACTTAATTTTTATAGTGTTTTCGTCGTGATTAAGGTCGTATTGGATTCTAAGTGAGACAAAAAGTTAGTTATTTTGTATTAGTTCTTGTTATTTAATAATAATAATTTATTCTCGGTAGAATCTTTCTGAACTAAAGAAATAAAACAGTGAAGTTAAAATATAATGTAAAACCAACAAAGATAATATTATTTAGAATATTATGATAACTGAAATGTCTAATAAGAATTACTACTATAAATATATTGATTATGATTTTTAATGTTTTTCGTAGTAATAATTTAAATAAGTGTTATCACAAAACCGTATATTGTCAAATTAAATAATATCAACCACAGTTATATGATTGAAAATATTGAATTTAATTTTGTATACTATTTAGGCCTAGTTGACGAATCATTGCTGTATGTTTTTTTCCTACTGTATTTGAAGTAAAACTATTCTCTTCATGAGAAAGTACCAACTTTATTATTAATTAAAGTTAGATTTGTTGCTAGTAACACGCCTATATAATTTGTGTATATGTATTACAAAAAGACGAAACATTAATATAACGTGCACTGTTTATAGTTATATAGTTATATTCACAAAAACTTGATACTATGAGAAACGATTCCTCTGTATTTAGTTGCAATACTATTCCATAATTTTGATCAACTGCAGTAATTTGCAAAAACTATAAATCACTTTTATCTGATTATTTTGCTTGTGCATATGAGGACCAATTGTGGAATACTGGTGACTGTAGTATTTTAAAAGCGATTATTATAACTTGGAGGCATCATAAGCAATAAAATAATTATTATCTGCACATTCGGACAAAAAAAAAATACATTATAATTTATATATATAAACTCATTTAATGCTCGTTTACCTTATTTTATGGTATCGCAACTGTTATCCCAATTTTTTTTTTTTTTGTTTTTATGATTATCGTATATTTCCGAGCAACATCTTTCAAGTGTTTCCCAATAAGAGTTTACGATTTGAAATCTACACAGGACATATTCAATTTTGGACTTGTAAATTCATCAGCAATAAATAAAGGATTTGTTATGTAATTCATGTTACAATCAGGATAATAAAAAATTTGTTATTTGAAGAATGACAGCGAAAACTGAGAAATTTACCAGATTATCCTACAATAACCCCTCATTAAACATGAATTTGTCAGCTATCTTAGAGCATCCGACTATTTTTGTAGCAAAAGATAATATATACCTACTGCTTGTAATCCATTGAATGGAAATAGATAGTATAAACCCGGCATGCCCAAAGGGGCTGATGTTTACATTTTACTAAAAAATATTTTCCATTTTAAACTGGAAGATAACCTAACTGTACATACTACAGTATGTTACGATTTTCCTCTTTTATCTTCCTCGTGCATTGTTTACGCTCGTCGGGTATGTTGAACGCATATCATCGCTGGTATTTATTGTGTAACGAGAGGAACCAACTGAGGATTGACAAGACGCACACGCCCTGACACTGCCACACAGCAGTCTAATAATAATATAGCTAATGTAAAACACCGAGGGACTGAAAAAAACATATATTATATTTTATGCAATTAAAATTTACAAAAGTAGAATATAATCTAGTAATTATACTTTGTGAATTTTTGGGAGACTGTTGAGCACGTTTCTTAATGAGTTTTTTATAGAGTGAAAGTCGAATAGTGAAAATCGTTACTAGCATTTTAAAATACGAAATTGTGTTTTATACAGCGATATAGATATTTGTAGTTTTGTTATGATTCTTCTCGATTTATAAATTTATAACACCATATAACACGATCACTTTTAAAAATAATTATTCAGATTTTATAACTCGTTTTATGTAATGTTTAAACATGAATTATATGTTTAATTAATAATAAAAGTTTAAACTTATATTTGTGAAAATATAAAATAATTCTAAAAGTATTTAAAAAAATATTCATTTTGTTTTTAATGAATAGTTTTATGAGATGGATGAATGTAATATGTGTTAACTAATAATCATCAATCTGCTATTTTCATGTATTTATAGTATTATTTAACTTATTAATTATTTAAAGATTTAGTATATAAATAATTATAGTTTCTTTGTATTTTTTTTTTTGTACAGATTGTAAATTTTCTTTAAAAAATAATATTTAATACTATTCGGTTTTACCATGTTTCAATAGTTATAAAATGTAACACATCATTCATTACTGATTACAATTTCATATATTACATTTATTCAGCTTCACTAACCATGTAACGAGTAGACCGAGTAAAACAAAATCATTTAACGCGCTACTACCTCTATACTTGGGAATCAGTAATTTCCCATAATGTTTTAAGCGCAGTTGGTATCGATAATTAGCAAGCATTGTGGACGGCCGGAATCGGCAAGTCATTTAGACAGTGTGGGAATTGGATGCAGTACAGATGAAATTTAAGTTCAACGTGAAGTTAGGGTGGAGGTAATGTTAAAATATTTATTATGTATGTACTCACTCACGCATACACATTATAACAGTTACACACATAAACATATATATTATATGTATAATACATTATATTGGGCACATATTTCTATCGACCGGATATAAGCTTATCGTCCGAAACCTATTGTACGCGCGGGGGAGCAGAAATCACACAATCATCGTATCCAGCTGTGATATTAATTCATTTGTGAGTTATATAGATTATTATATTTTATGAGGGCAATATATTTTTTTGTTATAGATAGGGCATACTAAGTTCCATTATCAAATTACTATAAATGGTTTTTTTTTTTTATCAGTAGAAATTGTATGAGACTTGTTACAGCTGACAAAATGTTGATACTTTTGTATATTTAATACTTTACTTCAATGTTTGATTTTATATATACAATATACAATAAACTGTAATTTAGTATTAACATGCCAGTGGAGATCGTTTTAGATTTAAACAACTAATATATCGTTTACTACAATAGAACATGTACGGAATCGATTAAATCCGTTAATATATAGTTTTAGTATATTTTAATTTCCCGTTACTAAATTATTACACACGTGCTAGGTTGCCGTTATCATTAAATTGATTTTTATTATGATGTTTAAGTTGTAGATTATATGCAAGGTTTTATGATTTTTATTAAAAATTATTTAGTCATTTGATGAGTGTCATCAATAATAAGTAGATCATACTTTTTGATATAACTTTTTATTGTTTATTATATGAAAATATTATTTACATGACGTTATAATTATATTCTTATCAATCTTTAAAGGCAACGTTTTAATTATTATCTGTATAAATATCTCTAAAAAAAATGTGCTGACTGTTACAATACAATTAGTTGTTAAGATAACTATGATAATTTAATCTATCTTATTTTATAATGTAGAGTTTTTTTTTAACAATCACTTTTTCGTCCATGCATTGGAATTCATTGGAATATATTACGTGTTTTATTTATGATAATATTGTTTAATATAATTGTTATAGTATTCTGAACTAAACATCACATATATGTTTTTTTAATGTCTTATGCGATAAGCATAAACGTCACATAAATGGTGAACTATTCAAACTGTTTTTAAAATAATGATCGCATTACGTCTGAATATTCATTGACAAAACATAAAATGTATTGAACAATAAACAACTTTATTGCTTGGACTAGAAGTAAAAGCATATAGTGTACTCGAATATATTATATTGAAATAATGGCTTTTGTATACTTACGCTAGTATTAATCATCCAATGTTTCAGACAGCCGATGTCTTCATATAGAAATATACATATTTATCAATTTTGATATTGTTATTAAGTGAGATCTGTGAAGCCGGTGTAACGATGAGGTATCCGCCCAGATGTCAAAATATGTACGCCAGTCATTAATCGACAGATACCACAGTAGACAAGCAACCTCCTATTGGAATCCTGTCATCGTGCGTAAACGAATGTTCAATTAGATTATTGAAGGTTAGCAGTATAGGTATACATTCAGGTTAGGGTTCTGTAAACTGATACTTTCCCTATAATATAATGAACAGAATATGAAGAAATGCCGATTACAGTTAATAACACTAAGTAATTGGTCTACAAATAATAACGTCTTGATTTTTTGCGAATATTGTGAATTATTATGATTATTTTTGATATTAATAACTTCAAATTAGTTATTCTATTATTAAACAATTTTCTACTTAAATATTATTTGTTGTAACACACAATGGCGTGGCGATGTGGGTAATCAAGAGTCGGTTGCCTCACAGTTTTTTTTTTCTGGGGGGGGGGGGTGTATCGACTAAATATACTTGCCTCTGAAAATTTTTGAGTTCGCCACGCCACTAGTGACACATAGGTAGGTCATATACTCGTAATATATGTTTTTTATGTCGTTTGCCTTCGTATTTAATGACTATTGTTTACCAATGGTTAATAAAAGTTTAATAAATCATTTTGCATCTATATAGAAGTATACGCATATGTTATCAGTAAGGCTCGGAAGTTGATGACCTTAAAAACATTAAAAAATGTCCTTAAAAAATGACCTAAATAATTACAAATATTTGTTTTAAATAAATAAAAATATATTTTTTTTAAATATTTTATTCTATTTTACTACAACATTCTATATAAATTTATCAAAACTTACAAATTACTCAAAATATGACAAAAATGACAGCAAATGTTCTGAAAATATGAAATAAAAAAATGACAAACATTTGTTTTATAAATTTATCAAAGTTCACAAATTACTCAAAAATCAAAATCATTGCATTGTATGATTAGATCGTATTAAATACGATTTACTTATGACAGTGATGGCCAAACTTTTTTTACCTCGGGCCATAAAAAACAACTTTTTTTTTACCATGGGCCATAAAAAAATGCATTTTCAATTTTTTTTTACGTAAATGCAAAATATTAAAGTTATACAAATAAGTGCTGTAATATAGAAGACTTTCGCAGGTCAGATATTAAATGATGGCGAGCTGGATTTGGCCCGCGGGCCGTAGTTTGGTCACCACTGACTTATGATAACATCAAATTTTGATGTTATAATAAGTAAATCAATCGATTGATCGATTATCTGTTTAAAAATATTTATATTTGGAAAAATGTCTCTCCACGTCCACTGAAGTGATTGGGAGCGCAGACGAGCACTAACCGACGTTTTAGTTGTTGCCATTTTGAAATTATTACGAAAAAATAATAAAATTTAGATATAATAGGTATTATTCTCTATAACATGACAATGAAGCGACAAGATAATATCGGATAATAATTGAATATTAGTAAAAAATAATAAAATTTAGATATGATACTATTCACTACAACACGACAACGATGAATATAATCGACGAGATAAAATCGGAAAAGTCTTAAGTTATCGGCATATTGGTCGATAGGAAACAATAAAAAATGAACTAGTGTGAAATCAGTAAAAATGTCAAAAAATTACTTAAAAAGTAACGAACACCAAAAAGTGCAAAAAAATGCAAAATAAAAATTAGTTATTTGGATTCACGTGCTAATGAAATACATTTGTGGCCAGAATAGCATTTTCTAAAAAGTTCGAAAAAAAAATGCAAAATGCATTAACTTCCGAGCTCTAGTTATCAGTATACATCATTAACTAGAAATTGATTGTTTCCGTGAAGAAAATGTTTAACTCTATAGCTAGTTATTTTTTTAATGAGTTAACTTATAGAAAATAAAGAAAATTGTAAAATAAATAATTAATAATTCTTTAAAATACTGTTAGCGAGAATTATTTAATAAAGAATTTGAAATGTATTAAAATATTAAATTTTATTATAAAACAGTGAAGGTTAATTTATTACTTCTTTTATTACAAATTATATTTATTAACTGCAGCATGTATGTCTATATTGCAATATTGCTCCACATCGTATTTATTTATTTAATTAATTATGTGTAATAAAAGTATTATATTTTGTAATTTAGCTTGATTTTGTACTCGTATGTAGATATTTATTAAAAAAAATAGTAAGTGTAGATTTAGTTAATATACAGTATGCATTTAGTTTTGAAATAATGAATAAAGTATTTAAATTCACTTATAAATAACTATTTGTAATAGAAACATGGATAATGATAATTCTGGCTATAATTATAATGATATTGATTTGTGTATCGTATATTTAAATCATTTATGGTAGGTGTATCAAATTAGAAATATACTCATAAATAAAAGTAAAATCACTTCAACGAAAAATGAATCAATAACATCTGATTTTTTGAGGCAAATGTTTATCATAAAACTAACAGCCGTTCGTTATGGGGTTACCATCAGTTTGACGATATTAGTTAACATATGTTTGTGGTTTAACATAAGTAATTTTATCGTAATACATCCCAAATACAGATTAGATAAAAAATACGATTTTAACAAGAACCGGCTAAAAGTAATATATACTTGATGTACCTAGAGTAGCTTTTTAAAATAATGA
This sequence comes from Sipha flava, assembly GCF_003268045.1. Taxonomy (NCBI): domain Eukaryota; kingdom Metazoa; phylum Arthropoda; class Insecta; order Hemiptera; family Aphididae; genus Sipha; species Sipha flava. The sequence goes on along the minus strand of NW_020273630.1, from coordinate 687,555 downwards.
TTATAATATCCCTCCTGTGTATATTAAATATATGGATAATATTATTTTGAGGATAATATTATCTTAAGGATTAAGTATTATTTCTGCATCATTCAGCATGATAATACAATATTATGAATAATAGTATCGATTTTGAGATTTTTATTCCATATATTTTAATTTTTTTTAACTCAATATTTTAGCTATCATTGGGTGCGTGTGTTCGCCAAAACAGCGGGTGGGCTACGGAAAGCCCGTCATGTAGTCAAATTAGCTTGTGCTGAGCGTGAATGGTGGTGTGGTGTGGTGTGGTGGTCGTCCAAAGACCCTTCTGTTGGTGGAGGTGGGGTAACGGCACGAGAGAGGGGTCGCGTCTGGGGTCACGTGGCCGTGGCACAGTACAATAGTATTATTCTGTATACCGTGTGCTCCTCGTGTGTGCACAACACAAGGGTCTTTATGGGGGTGGAGTCTAACGGTGACTGCCAAGTAATCAAACAAATGTACAATTACAACGATAAAGAACGTTTTACTCTGAATTCGTGAGAATGAATTATTTTTTCGGGGGCACACTGTTGTAGTGCTTATTTATCATGTTTGTAATTAATTATTATAATACATAAGAAAATTCGTGTTTACAATTATTTATTGATAACAGTTAAAACGATTTATTATGATAATATTTATAAGAAGATTCTATATAGCAGGATTGGCAACTCAAAGTAACTAGAGGACCAATTTTTAGAATTTTAAAATCTAGCGGATCATTGTAAAGAAAGCAAAAATACATATTATTATTTATGTATTTAAAAACTATATATTATATATAGTTATTATATAGAATATATATTTATAGTTATGTGTGCGTGTATTTTATTCCTCCAAAATCGTACAGTTACTACATATATTTGCATTGTATACTACATTTAGTGTGATGAAGGTCACCGAATAGATTTGAATTAGGTAATCTGTTAACACTATTTGTTTTTTTACCCAAATGACTTAATTTGATAATATTTACCGATGATGAATTCATTGTCTATATTTCATGTTTAAACAAAAATAGCGGGTATTGGTCATTACTTATTATTCATAACGTATGATAATTGAAAATAGTCATTATTAATATACTATATGCATTTTCTGGAACAATATTTTATTTACTTTTGTGATTTTTTCGCAATTTTAGATGAAGTAAAAGTTAAAAGGGACTTAATTTATAAAAAATGATTGCAATCATTTGATCAATTATATCGTTAAAACACATCTAGTTTAATTTAGTATTTTCGATTATTATTTTAATGCAAGTGACTATCTAGTGATTTCTAATGTTTAAATAAATTATAATAATGATAGTTTTGTATATAATTTGTTCATTTCTTAAAATATTACTTAAGAATCATATTTATGTAAATCCTACGAAAAATAATTAAAAATGTAACTTTATTAGATCTAAGTTTAGAATTATTTTCACTTTAATATTTTTTTTATCGTTGACATTGATATAACACGTTTGAACTCAGGTGAAATATATCAATTTACCGATTGTTTCTATAATGCTATTGGTTTTATTTTGTAATAATATAAACGTATAATTCGATAAAAAAGTATTTACTGTGAAAATGAAAATATTTATGTTAATTAAAATATGTGTTAATCGTTATCCGTTGTTTTACATCGAGTAACTTGATGATCATGGTTTCGTAAGAATAATGTTTCCCAAAGCCTTTTTCATCCGCATGGTGCAGAACTGTTCTCCTGAGGAAACTTAGAGCTTCTACATTTTCTTTATTTCATGAAGTTGCCTCGCTGTTTTCTTCTTAGTCATCGGTGTTAGCCTGTTCAATTGTTTGATGATTCAAAACCACATTACAGATTTTTTCTTCTGTTGGAACTACTGCGATATCGAGGTGTGAGTCCATATCGTTCCAATCTTCGTGCACTTATTCCGAGAGCGATTGATTTCGATAGTAACAATATAAGATAAAGTATATTTTTATTATAATAAATTGGTTATCACCAAATAACCGTTGTGTTGTTTCAATAATCCGATTGATTTACAATGTTTTAATATTCGATTAATCCGTCCTTACATATTTTGTTGCAATATTGCAATTATATCAATTATTCGAGTTCCTAAGAAGTAGTTTCTATCATAATTGACCAAATGTATTTATTTTGTATTCATTTGTGATGATTTATAAACTCGTAAATCATTATAAAACAATTTTATTGAATAATGTGTATTAGTATGTCAATCAGACGATCGAACAGAAACGTTTTGTATTATCTCAATAAAATGTACAAAAGCTTATATTCAATCAATGTTGCTTCTATATTGGCAAACAATTGGAAAACATGCGCTGACCGTTCAATAAACAAACAGTGAAGGAGTCTCTTTGAACCCTATTTTATTGTTGGTAAATTGATTTGTTTCTGACATACGAATCGAGACCATGATAAAAGATTCAAAAGAGTGGATATAATATTAAAATTTTGTTTTTTTAATTAACTAATGATGGTAACCTAGACATTTTAAGTGCAGCGTACTAACATGAATATATACGTCCGAGAATAATAACGCTGTTCAAATACTGCCACATAACCGTTGGGGGAACATGTGTATGGTGTATTCTCTGGGGAATCGTACTCCCACACGTGGCTTACACAACGCATAAGGTGGAGCTTTTGCATTAGAAAAATAAAAATGAGGATATTACACTCTAAAATAAAAATGCTGGTAACAACTCACGGTTTGTATATGGCCTTCGCATGTATATAACTAATAATGTATGTGGATTTATGATCAAGGGTGTTCACAATTTTACTATAAAACTTCAAAACAGCCTATTGGCTACTAATGAATGTAGAAGATATAGGAATATTGTTTACTAAAGTCTATTGTATTTATATCCTTGTATTTCAAGAGGCGGTAAGAATAGCAACATAAACACGCCTCTTCGATTGGTCATCTATAGAGTTTTGGATGTTATCCAAGGAAAACGATTTGCGGGTTAAAGCTCGGTCTTTTATATTTTTTTATAAGGCAAAAAATAACGATTCTACAACTTTGTACTAACTTTCAAGCATTGATGACTTTTGTTATTCTTGAAAAATATATGTCGTCCAATATATGTAATATGCTTTCACGGTATTCAATAGATATAGAATAAGCCAAACTACCTATATTGTATCTATATTTCACGTGGAAACTTATTATTCTTATACTGAAAGACAAAATATGTATAAAAATATTCATAATAATATCAAAAAAAAAAAAAAAAATTGAAAAGGTTTGCGTTCTACTGAACGGAGGCATTTGAATAAAGGATTTCAATCACTACTAGTCCTGAGGCAAAGTGAAATCTACATTTTATTAACTTTTTTCTTATTTTTGTCTGGTACATAGAAGATAGAAACGATAGCGGTAATTTATAACGGATTACCTACGGATGTTGAGGAGAAAGGGGTACAATAAAGTTGGAATAATATATCGCTTTGTCCCCAGAGTATTCAGGTATAAAATAACTACTGCTGGGGAGAAGGACAAACATTTTCCCGAAGGCCAGCATTTTTCTCATTTAAAACCGTTTATTTACGATGTTTTTTAAAAACAAAAGCGTTTGTTCTCTAGACTATTTTTTTATACATAAAATATTTATTTCAGCTGGAAAATTCCTAAAAATAAGTCATATAATTAAATACTTATTATTTGGCCATGATTTTAATTTATTTTATTAAATCAGCAACTTAGAATTTTAATATATTGTTTAAATAGTAAAACCTTAATTTCATTCCGATTTTATTCATCTATAGCTATACATGATTTTGTATCATCAACTTCCTAATAAATCGATAACTATTAGTTATTATCAAGGCTGGGCTAGTTAATGATTTTTTTTTAACTCAGTTAAGTTAATATGTAACAATTTGAAAAAGTTTAAAGTTAAAAGTTAATAAAATGTTTGGTTAACTCAGTTAACATAAAAGTTAATACACATATTTTTAAACTTTTTACTGTTAAAAAAAAGTTATTATATTTTTATACGTTAGTGTACTTTATTTCTTACTAACGTATAACTAAATTATAGATTATAATGCTTATTCTTCATACGACATATAGTATTTTTATATAGTATACATTGTATTAGTTTTTCATTTCTAAAAAAAAAAAATCACAAAATATTTTATTCAATTGATACAAGGTATTAAATACTTAAAATCAGTTTAGTTGTTTTAATTGTATGTTTATATCATTATATCAATCATAAAAAAATACATTAGAAATGAAAATATTATTTAAGCATTAAGATAATAATATATAAAATGAATAATATATAGCTAGATTTAGATATAGATAGATAAGATAGATAGCTATTTTTAGTTAAATCAAATTAAAATTTTACTTTTACATAACTATATATTTATAATTAAAAAAAAAAAATGCATTCAAAATAATAATATTTACTAAAATATAAATTAATAATAATTAAAACAGTTATTTAAATTCATTAAACTTTAAGAGGAGAGTCATTTTAACATTTTTATCTGCTGTTGATACTCACCTCTTTTCGAACAACTGTCCAACCAGCATTGAATAAGCATTCTACAGGTGCAAATGATGGAACCGCAGTATTTAACTCTTTAAATTTATTTAAAGTTTTTTTTGAGAATTTGTGGCAAAAAACTTTAACATTCTTTATATTATTATCTGTAAAACAATCGTGAGTATTTTTAGTTTTAATATTTTAATTAATAACGTGCATACCATAGTGGCACAGTCCACAGAACAATCTGTACAAATGCACATTAATAAATAATTCGTGCTGTTACTGTATAAATAACCAAAAGTTCACTAGTTGTAACACAACTGAATGCCTGAATACTAATAAAATTACAGGTCCATATTACCATCGCGAAAATGGTCAAATTGATCATTTGTTTTTATTTTTAGACTTAAGTATTTGTATTTATTATTTATTTTTCCCGAAATGACGACGTCGCACGCGTTGATCGTCGATAACAATAATACATATACCATAAGGAATATACTTAAACTGTTTAGTTTGCTTAGTTACATATTATGTCTATATTATTATTGATACTTGATAGTTGTTATAGTTAATTGAATAACGTCAATAACATAAATCCTATTATTATAAAATATTTTCTAATATATACATTTTGTTCCTTTAGAATACAAAATGATTGGAAAAATAACATTTTTAAATTAAATAAATTCATAATAAAAAATATTTTTTGACATGGAAACGAGTGAAATAGTGAAATGTAAAAAAAATTAAAAATGTAAAAAAATTAATTTAACTTATATCTTAAATTGAAAAACAAATTCATTAATTAAAAATGAATTTAGTAAGTTAATTGTTAAGTAATGAAAATATAAACGTAACTAGTTGAATTAAAAAGTTAAAATAAAATTAACTTTTTAACTCGTTAATGCCCAGAATTGGTTATTATATATTTAATTATACATGACTTCTGATCTTCTCGGATTGGTTTAAAAAACTTTTAATTCACGATTAGTAAATAGTAGTGTTATACCATATTTATTGGTTTAAAATTAATTAGTATCATATTTTACTAATCTTTCTGTTGTATTGAGTCTACTTAGTTGGATTTATAATAGAAATCTTAAGTAGACATTTTATTTGTATTGATTAAACGATTTTCAGTTTAAAGTACTTTATTTTATAAGGAAACAAATATTTATTTTCCAAACCTTTGCTTTTATCGAAATACTTTCCATTGTAACAATAAGGATAAATCAATAACAAATTGGAAATCAGTTTACAGACTCAATTTTCTGTCTAAAAATAAAATGGACTGTCCTATTCATTATACTGAGTAATTAAAAAATCTTATTATGTATTTTAAGTTTGTTTTTATTTTGTTGTAATCGTCGAAAAACTACACGTCTTAAATCGAGATGATTCTATCAGTTTTGTAAAAATGTATTGAAAAAATATCATTTTAACAAAGGAAATTCATAAATACGTTCGTGGCAACAGGTCAGTGAGATTTAAAACTAGGTAATGGATTTATTCGCAAAACGGTACCAATCGCTATTTAAAGGTTTTGAAGTAGTTTTACATGAGTCAGATTTCCTTTTATCCGGTCACAGTAATTCTCTGGAGTGATTGGTCTCCTCGTAAAGCTTATTCGTTTTGAATTTTTTTCGTTTATATTTAGATACCAAACTGAAATAAAAGTATAGTAATTTTGAGTATATTTATTTTGGTTGTAAAAAGAACAAACAAGAATTTTGTCGAACTCAAAATATTATTGGTATTTGTTTGATTTTGAATAATTTCCTCTTATTATTAATTTTTCAATTACAAAAGCAATACCAATATTAATAAAAAATGAGATAAAAAAATGTAATAAAAAATATATATTTTGTTAATTTTTTTATTTTTGTTAAATCATTAATATTAGATATTAGTAAATGGCTTATTTTATTAAATTAATTATTCAATTTTAATACAAAAATGTGACGTTTATATTGAATTTTTTTTTATTTTACTGATAATATTTTACTTTTGAGTTGAAACTAAACAAAACATGGGAAATCAAAGTAAATCATTTTTTTTTTTTTTTGTTTTACTCGAAGTATTGAAAAGTTTACGTGTTTCATTATCCTTGCTATAAATACGGTAAATTCACGTTTTGATAAACCAAAAAAAATATTTTACTTAAATCATCAAACTGAATCGTATAAATTAACTATATTTATTACTAATGGTGTTAATTTTTTTTTTTTTTTTTTTTTATTATAATACTTTCTCACCTGCAATATAGCTAATTATATTTTATTTATCACACGGTTCTTATTGCGTTGCGCATAGTGATCGTTTATAAACTGTATACATTATATAATATTCTGTCAAGTCGCCAGCTAAATATATTGTTTAAAAACATGATATAATATATATAGGTAAACATTTTGAAGGCATTACATCCTGAAACAATATTTAGATTCAATTACCGCGTAAATTGTTGCAAGTCATCGGGGCGTGTTGTTATTATTGCATGGACACGAGTAAGAATCGTCTTTATTTAGGGTGGGCTTCTGTGTGTAGCCCATAGAGTTTGTCTATACATCTATATAGTATATTTCACTGTAGCTCGTCAAATGCGTGTGCAATGACCGGAGTACGCTTGCGCGACATACGGCTAACGTCAACCTATGTTTATTATAATATATACGCATTCTATTGAATATAATAATAATAATAATAATAATAATAATAATAATAATAATAATAATAATAATAATATATATTAGATCGAACTGTATGCGTATAATAATATTGTAACAATGACATGACAGACCAGAAATCTGAAATAGGTCGCCAAGTGTCTTATGTGTTCGAAACGCACGATCATTTGTTCCGAAAACGGAAAAAACGATGAACATCGATAAATAAAAATAAAAAACATTACCTTTTACTCTTGCAGTACTTTCTTGTTTTTACGGTTCATGTTTCTTCGTTTTTAGTCGGGTAGCGAAAAATTGTGGACTTGATAGCATATAAACTTACTGTAACAACCTAACTGACCATCCTATTCAATTACTGTGTGTATACTATATAATGATTATTAAAATTATATTAGAATTAACGATTTGTCTTCATAGTTGTCAGTTGTTTAATTAGACCGACGTTGTACAAGAAGTACGAGGTATAAAGGGGATATACATTTTAACATACAGGTAAACGTTCTTATTAATCGAGAAACTTATAAAAATCATTTAGCGCTCGATACGGCGTAGTAGGTTTTCAATCCATCCATTTCAACGCATTTTGACCGTATAAGCAGTGATTCATAAATTATTAATTACAGGGATTTATAGTTTTATCGATTAATAATATAGTATCATGTCTGCAGTTTAATGGTAAATTAATAATAAACGTTATACCTCTTATATTATAAAATGCGTCATATCAATTGATTAAATCTTACCATATTCAAATTGGATTCAATTACAAATTGTAGATTCAAACTGAGGCACTGATCAATCTCATGTGTTCGATATAAAAGGTAAACGATTGTAACTACCCACGCATCATTGTGTTATTTTAGATAGTGCTGATAGTTGTTGTACATTATTATTATTATTATTACTATTATTATTATTTTTATTATTGTTATTATTGTTATAATTATTATTATTATTGTTATTATATTTCTTACGAATACAAATTATTATTTTCCAATTGTAATAGAAAAATAAACTGAATTGTTTTTATATATTATACTAAACATATGTCCGCACTTAACGTTTACATATCTGTAACTATTTAACCGTATTAGTTTTAAAATCGGGGAAAATGAGAAACGTATTAATTTAAGTCTTATACTGTTAAAATGTTGAAGTAAAAAATGTCGTTAAGCATTTTTAAATATGAATTTAGATAACAATAGTTATTATTTTTTGATCTTGAGTTTCTCACGAATTGTAAAATAACCAAACAGTAAAATATTATCAATTTCTTCAGACTATCTCAGAGGTTATTATTCATATTGAATTCGATATCATGTGAAACTGTGTTTTAGGAGTTTTTTGATAACCTTGTTTTTTTTTTTAACATAACTTAATACCTAATATTTAAAACGTATCTTTAATGACTTAATAAAATTATATTTTTGATAACTTAATTATTATGTATCAATGTTTTCTTCTTATACAATAATTTATAATTGCTTTCGAATGTAAAAATAAGTATTCTATTACAACTTTTATAAACTAATGGTTAGTTTTATTTTTGTATTATTCTGTTCATCATTTGAGGACAATTTAAAGTATTATAGTCAATGATGTGGATCAGTAAAACGAAACCAGTTTCGCTAATTTATTTATCGTATACTGAGAGAACACGTGTTTTCCGAAACCGCTAATGATGTGGAAGAATCACATCGTGGTATATAGTGTAACGACCTAACTGTGTGGTGTTTTAATGGCAATTATATGTATTAAAATAATGATATACTCTTGTAGTTCTTGTACTCGCACATACAAACAATATCGTATCGATACGGTCAACACAATATGTGCATCCAATTTTTATATGGTACATACCTTTATGTAAAAGTCCGGTATCCGGTTACCTTCGTACTCGAAGAGAGAAACCTGTCGTTAGATAAGTAGTTTTTAGGAGAGATTTATACCCGCAAATGACATATGGAGATGATGGGTTCAATCAGACTCGATTCTTATTGTTTTCAGTCTTATCTAACAATATGTTTTTATTTTAATCCCTTCAATTATAATATTGCGTATACTGATATTCCGATTATTAACAAGAACTTATCTTGTTCGTAAATCATAACAGTATTATTTTGATTACGTGTAGGTTTACAAATTGTTCGTGAGATATAAGTAGCTATATAGTTATCATCGGCTAGTTGAAGGAAACAACTTGTTTAATAAATGTGTTTCGCTACAACTCTATCAAAAATGTATTAAGATTATAGTATAATGATCTGTACCAAACTTCGCAGCAGAAAAAGCATATCGTATTATTTACGAAACAATGTTCGACAATGAAGAGTTTTGTAATTTAACAACGCAGTTTTATGGATTTTAATTATATTATTATTATTATTGATTTTGTATTTTGTTTATTTATAATTCATTTTATTTTCATAAATTAATACGATTTCCAAAATAAGTTAGATTATTTGCACGGTACTTTTACTTTCCTTACGATTGGCCAGCTATATAATATTGGATTTTGCCATCTTCCCTTTTATCTACCCCCCATGACACGTACAGTGAAGTGTCAATACCAATACACTGCACTCGACTTGGTTTAATGAAAGCTCTTCGCATCTTCGCCTCAAGGGAAATAGTATGAAAAGCTTCTGCAATGTTTTTTTTTCGTTTTTTTCTCCTTTGGTCACGATGACAAAAGTCTAAGTATTAATTGCCTTCAGGGCGTGTGAAAATCCCATCAGCCGCACAAAATATGATACGTGTCAAAAATGACAATAAGTTCTCAGTGTAATACTGAAAATACAACTAATTTTAAACCTTTGTGTATATTAACCCATCTGCTGCTGTTGTAATCATCTCAGTCTAGTTTTGGGTTTTCACGTGTTCATAATATAAATAATACTATTTATTTTTCAGATAACTTAAGTTTACACGGGGTCGTGATTTTTCCGCCGTCCATCTGAAGATTTCTAACAAGGTAATATTAAAACTCATAATTTTTACTTTATCACTTTTATTGAATGTGTGAAAATTAATTAAAATTCTTAATTTTACACGGTACATGTCTTATCACCCTCTAAGAGGTAGATAATATGCAAAGCGCATATTATGTTCGTCATATATGTAATAAACGTCAAGGAACGAGCCCACCACGAAATATTTCATCCAAAAAGGGGGGTAACCGGAATCTCTTTGTGCGGGATAATAATGCGGCCTGCGATAATAAAAAAAAAAAAAAACATCTGCGATTAAATTGTCAACGAGGGCAGCTGCGATTTAGAGACCATTGACGAATAAAACCAAAGCCTTTTGTTTCTCGGAGGGATCCCTTTTTTCAGTTGTGGACTCACGTGGCCGGTTACGTAGTGTAGATTTTTTATTGGAAATCTGCTCTTACATTTTCGTTCATAGTTTTTATATAATTTATATATATATGTGTGTAGGTAAATAAGCTTACCATAACAATTGTTTAAATATTATTGCTAACTAACCTCGTCTGATTTTGAGCTCAGTATAAAAATATAATTGTCTGTAGACCTTTTTTTTATTGAAACAATATAATTTATTAAAAATGTATTTAAAGAAATCTCATTGTTTATTTTTAAGTGATAATATAATAAATTAATACTTGCATTATTAAATGTAATAGCTATTATTAACATTTAGTATAATATAAAAAAAAAGTAGGTTATATTTATTAACAATTTTTTAAATTATATACTTTTGATGACTTCACATTCATATATTTTAAAAGTTTAAAAGTTTTTATATTTAATTTCCGTTATCTGAAATGTATTTATTAATAATTGTTATATAATAAATAAATATCCGTTTAGGTATCGTTTGAATAGGGTGGATTAAAATAGGAAATGACGTTTAAATTATGGAAAAATAAAAAAAAATTTAAAATGGTTTTTGTAATATTGTAAGACATGTATATAAATTATTTAAAATATTTTAGTTCAAGTAAATGTTGTTTTTTAAATTGATGATTGAATTTAGGGTAAAATGTTTTGATATATTTTTGTTAGCTACTGTTTTCTAAAATAATAAAAACTTTAGAAGTCGTATTAGTAAATTTGATTTTGTTAAGTAATATATTTGTTTATTCGACATTTTACAAATAGAAAATTCGTTTATATAATTTAGAATTAAAATATCCATATTGATTATCAATTTAATAGATTTATTATTAATTTAATACATTACATTTTAAGATGCCATTGATTTCAAAAATTAAAAAAATGTATTAATATTATTTTTGTTTTTAATGTTACTTCGAAGCTAGTAGAATTATATCTTAAGCATTATATATTCATAGAGTCTGTAGCTATATACAAAAGTATATTAAAATATGTATTTCTATAAATTATATATTTTAGTAACGAAATAATTAAATATTTTTTTATAACAAATTATAATTCACAAAAAATAATATGCATTATAGAAAACTATCCGTTTTTACATTACAATATTCTTGCATAACAGTTGATTAAAATTATCTTAGAAAGGTTTCGTAAAAAAAAAAAAAATGCATAATAAACTCTTGTTTATGTAAATTTGGTAGCATGGTTGAATAAAACATATTCTTCTGGGGTGGAGAAATATTTGCGGCTAATTATCTTATGTTGCTAAATATATTAATGTATACTTATAGGAGTTTCTATATTGTCCTCTTTATTTTTATTTTTTTTTTGTGTCCAAAGTAACAAATATATAGGATATACATTCAAACATTGTTGTACCGTGAGGGGCAAAGCACAATAAATGTAGAACTCGAAGCCGAACATGCATAGTCAAATCCATCCCATTGTTGTTGGGGCCTGTAATAATTTATGTCCGGTTGTACGTGTGAGTGTTATAGAGAAAATTTACGGCATTTAGGCCATGTTTTGGCGGTTCAAACGTTACCCTGGGGCATCACTAAGCCCGATGTACCGAAAGGTGTTGATATCGCATGGGGAAAAAACGGCTACATCACTACGGAATAATAAATTAGGAATAATCCAATGGCATTGCAAAAACGAATATATTGTAATTTAAGACTACCAGCAATTCATTTATTTAAGAATCCAGAAATTAAAAATGACTACGTAGTCCAATCGTTATTAACGTACTCGACTAAATTTATTTGATTTAAATTTAAATTACAACATGGTGTGGAGTAGCTATAGTATTTAATTGCATAATGCATTGAGTTACGTTTAATCCTTCCAGTACATATTTATAAAATATAAAAATGATAATGTTACATAAATAAGTGAAACGCATATAAATTATGATAAAATTATTAAGTCAATCATTTTTTGTTATCGTTAGAATTTTAATTTTTAGTGTTTGTTGTTACTACCATCATCGATTAAAGGTACCTCACAGGAATTTAGAAATCTATGGTTGTTTAGCAATCTTGAACATTCATACCATTATTGCATTCTACGTGATTATATCTGACACAATAGGGAAAAAAATCAATTTATCAATGTCGTTGGAAAGGATTATCCAGTATAGGCGGTTTGAGCATATTGAATCCCTTTGACTTGTATGATATCCCCTGAAGGCTATCATTTCAAACGATGTAAACTCGATATGACCCTCGGTAGATCGAAGTGATCCCTCTGTGTGGGCCAATATTCTGACCGATGGTCAGCCTGTATTTAATCTAATAAAACAGTTTCATTACTCTGATAGACATTTTGTAATGATAAACATATTAAATTATCAAAATCTCATTGCAAACTTATTATTATTCATATAATATTGTAATAATATCACTTTTACGTATATTTAATAGTATGTTTTTTGTAGTTATATCATATATTGTTAACTTTTTAAATATTATCATGATTATATTTTTGAAACATTATCATAGTGAATATTTTGAGACTAAAAAATAATGCTATATAATAATATAGTTATGTTTCCGTAACTAATTTTTAATAAATTAGTAATTTTTTTATAATCGTTAACATTATAGGAACAAATGAATAATTATTTTTAAGTTATTATAATATTATGTTATTATTTTGTTATTAGGGAGTAAATTGTAGCATTGTACCACTGATATCTAATGTAGGAGGTTATAGCCGTAATCGATAGTAATTTTCTACGAGGTCTTTTTTTTTAATTGACACAACAATGAACGTGAGGTATGTTTTTAAGAAAATTAAAAATCCTGAGATCAATGCAAATGTGAAATGTGAAAAATATATATTATTATGGTAATAAATATATCAATTACATGTATACAACAATTTGTGTGTCTGGTTGTCACAATATACTCGAATTCGAAGCACACGTTTGTGAAACTGTGATTGTATTGCACTTATTGACGATCCCATTTAGTAGTTGACCCACATGTGACTAATCATTGAAAACGATAACAATAATTCTTGAAATTATCTTTGGTTCTTTTTAAAACCCGACTTTACACATATATTATAAATTATATTATATGACGTATTCATCATGTGTAAAAAGCAATTTTTATAACACGTTTAAGACATATTTTAAGGACACATATAGATGATTTAAATATAATGTTTAATTAAAATGAGTAATCAATTATTATTTCCCAATTTTAAAATTTATTTTTATCCCATTATTCTTGTAATACATCAGTTAGTTCGTGTAAAATTGTTTGAATACAACGACGACATCTATGATTTTTTGCTAAGTAATTATAATTTTATAAATATCCTATATACATACAAAGGCAATGTTTTCCATAAGTGCAGATGTTACATATTTTGTAGCACATAATATTTTATTAATAATTATACCGGTCATTGTCACTTTTTTTAATTTGGCAATATGTCTTGTAAACAAATTATATATATTTTCGACTGCTTAAATATCGAATGAACATAATCCGGTTTATAAACTAGTTTATTTAAAATAAATCTTCCAGTCGTAGGTTAAAAAAAATGATTAAAATGTAATTAAACATTTAAATATTATAGTCTACCTTGTGGTAATGTAATATTCACATAAATAATACCGATGCAATATAGGGCTTCTTCATAAAAAAAAAAAAAAAAAAATACGAATGTAGGTTTTTGCTGAGAAAGCCTGGATTAAAGGGGGACAGAGGGGCCATGACCCCGGGCCCATAACGGATATCAAGCAATAACGGGCCCCTGGTTGATAATACGTTTTTTTTTTTAAAATTTAATTTTTCTTAAGTTCGAAAAAAATAAAACAAATATGGTCGTGCGTAATTTGTCAAATTTTTTAAATTAATATTTTCCTTTGGTTTAGCATTAAATATTTCTAAATAAGTAAAAAATTTCTTCAGTGACGTCGATGTTTGTTTTATAAGATATTAGTGTAAAAATAATATCTAAATATAATTGCCATAAAGGACGAGTAAATTGAGTTATAACAGTATTTTACACAAAATCCAAATGTCTATAACTTGTACATCCAGTACCGGTGTACACCTGTTCACCACGGAATCATCCACCTCAATTAGACACTGGATTTGCAATACGTAGGGATCGGTACCGCTGAGTTTCTCCGAGATGGAATTATCGTAACTCGTAAATAGAGTTCACACGTTCGTCAATTTTCAAATTAATATTTTTTATTTTTAATCGATAACATAAACAAATATTAAAAGCCGTAAAATAATAATGTACCAGCCAAACGCAGTTTAGAAAAAAAAATATTACTATTATTATTGTCATGAGTTACCGGTAGATAGTAGACAATTATAACAATAGTGCAACTGTCAGTTCGACCGTTAACCATTGTAAGATGTGCTATTGAATTTGAACGTTTCGCCTTACACCCGTAACATGTTTTCATTAGCTAAACTTTCGTACATCGTGTGCGACGAGGATGAGAAATTCTTTTACAACGATCTGCAAACGGTGCCCATCGAAGTGGAACAGTGTTGCACGGATGTATTGAGCTACATCAAGAACCGAACTGACGAGACGAGCCACGAGGCGTCAACTTTGCCCGATGGTAATTAAAATGAAAGAGAAAGAGAGAGAGAAACAATACGTGACGATGATGGTGGAAATGTTGGTTTTAAATTGTTATTTTGCTCATCGTCGTCCTTCGCAGCAGCGAAATACGGCAGTGGTTCTTCGCCGATGTCGTTGATCGAGGAAGCGGCGTTCCACGGTCACCTGGAATGTATGTAGTTCGCCGAGAAGTGCTATTTCCAGTGGACCATCGACGTGCGCGAGCAAGCAGCGCACAACGGGCACCTGGAGTGTCTGGCGTACGCGCACGAGAACGGATGCCCGTGGAACGGGTCGGTGTGCACGAATGCCGCGCAAAACGGTCGGCTGGAGTGTCTAGAGTACGCGCACCGGAACGGTTGCCTGCTGGATGAGACCGTGGCGAGCTGGCCTTGGCCACCGGCCACCTGGAAGAGCTGAGATACGCGCACGAGAACGGCGCCCCGTGGAACGTGGTCACTTGCCGCGAAGCCGCTTTCCGAGGCCAGCTGGAGTGTTTGCGGTACGCGCACGAGCACGGGTGCCCGTGGGATGCGGCTACGTGTGAGGCGGCGGCCACGTGGAGTGTCTGCAATACCGCGCATCAGAACGGCTGCCCATGGAACGAGAGCACGTGCAGCGCCGCCGCGACCAACGGTTAAGTCGCGTGCCTGAAGTACGCGGTGGACAACGGTTGCCCGTGGGTCGCGGACATATGCAGCGACGCCGCTGTCCTCGGGTGCCTAGAGTGTTTGTAATACGCGCATGAGAACGGGTGTCCGTGGGACGCGTATTCATACGACACCGCGGACAACGGTCACGTGGAATGCCTCATGTACGAGCTGGACAAAGGTTGCGCGTGGACCACGGCTCCGTGTCAGACGGTTGCCGAGGAGCGCATCGAGCGCTCGAAGCGCGTCCGCAATGAAGTTTTTTTGTGGAGTTGCACCGCGTGGTGACGCGCCTGTTGCGGGGGTTGTTTTATTTAAGAATTCGAAATCGAGATCGATCGCTCCTGTGTACCGGGTTAGGTTAAATCCGTTAATAGATAATTTCGTTTAAAAAATAAAAGTTACTTATTTGTACATGTAAATTGTTTGGTTGCAGTAAAATATATCAATGATTGATACTCCTCAATTAACTTGAATAATAAAAATATTCATAGTAATTATGATTTAAATAATAATAATAATAGTAATAATTGTAGCAATAATAAATAATAATTATTTAATTATTAAAAAAATATTCATTATGAAACGTAAAAGAATAATTATACCTGATTATGACTGCGTATTTTTCACGAAATAAGAGAGAGAAACATGGGTCAGACGATCGTTAATGAGGTTAAAATAATATTATTCGGACTGAGTTTTTTGTTACGTACATTATGAATTGTCACAAATCGTAATATTGTGTGTCAGCCAATGCACGACGTTATATTATAGTTCAATTTGCATACAACATTCGCTATTATTGTTGAAACGATTATGTATCTCGGTGTGTCCATAAGCACGCACACTTCGGCAACAAGAGAATTGCATGTAAAGTAATCCTCCAACGCAAAAAAGCGTATTACGAAAATTTACTAGCAATGTGCTATAAACGTATGATGTGAATTATTATTATTGATACACACAGGATTATTTTTTATTTTGCCACCGTTAAATATTATGTATAAATTACTCTTAAGACGCCCACGTACAGGACATTCTCTATTGAATACCAATATAATATCTTTCTTCAGATAATAACAAATAAGTCAGTTTTTATATTTATAGATAAATTATTATTATGCGTTTGACGAAAATAGGGTCAGTTGCATTTTTTGTATCTCATCAATTGGTCGCCACCGTTGTAGAAATAGGAAATCTTGTGTTTTTTTTTTCTTTACATGAAGTTTCTCGGACTTATATGTTTTCTTCTCCGTTTGGAATAAAATAACAATAAAAATAACACATTGTGCATTATATACATTTAATGCTCATTTTATTTTGTCCATCCATTGAAAGTCACTTTTTCTACTGGGATTCAAAAAGAATTATGATTAAGATGTGTAAATCTCGGTCGTTTGTATTATTGTACTATAGGTATCCCTAACCTGCTACTCATAAGGCCACCCGGTTTGGTTAAATCCCGTAAATAATGTTTTTTACTAGAATACTCCTGCAAATTTTATTTATAAGAAAAACTGGAAATCTAGTTTTATTAACTATAATATATTTAAAAAATATTAATTTTTTTTAGTTACATAAATTCTACTATTTGTTATTTCATGATAGCTTGTTCTCGGTACGTGAATAAACACATTATTCTTCCATATTGAATTCGGTATAGTGACAAGTATAAATAATAACAATACAATTATTAGTTTCTAATGGAAATATAAATTCAAGAGTGGTACCCACGAAACTGTGTAAATAAAATATTACAATATATTGTAAATATCAATAATTATTAATATTGATTTTCTACAAGACTTAATTTACAATGTCGTAGATCGATGGCTAATAATAAGATTTTCAGTATTGGCTATTAGTATTAGTATTATTTATAGTGTTATGACTTTTCAATATATATTTTTTCTATTTTTATTCTTAATTAATTTCGAATTTAAAGGCCATTAATTATTTTTAGTTAATCTGTGGTAATTAAAACAGATACCTGGCAGGTGTATAAATTGGTACTCATGATTTGGTCATTAAGGTATGCTATCGTTTCTAAAAATCCACATAGTTACCAATCTGGGAGCTAGGACGTCAGACGCAACGAAATGGTTATTCTTTTGTTTCCTTTGTATAAAGGTAATGCATTTTATAATTTTCCGGGTTATTTTCAGAAGAATTTGCGTATATATTCCAAATAAATTTATATGCAATAATAATATTAAAAGTTCAATACTATTCTTTATGCTTTTGGCACGTTCCCTCCTGAAGATAATCTCTTTGCCTGATAACATATATTTTAATTTTGTCATGAGTAGCCATACACTTTTTAATGATCACATTTAATAAAGAATGAAATGTCTAGTATATTTAATATTTTGTCTTATATATATATATATACATATTGATTTTATGTATACATTTTAACGGCTTGATAGTTTTTAATTACATTTTTATTTGTACATATCTGTAGCACTCATGAAAACTCCTTGATAGAAAATTTAGAAATTATCTTTTGTACTAGTTCCGAATGTTTCTTTTTAAAAACAAAGGCTAAAGTGGATTAATACCATTAGCTAGATGGTCGATGGACAATAGAAGGTGTGTGTGTGTGTGTAGTGGAATAGGCGCAAAAGTTGCTGCCGTTACATTTGTAAAGTTCCCGAGGAAAAGTGCACCCTTGGGGTCGGCCAACAATGGGCGAACCGCTAAATAATTTGGTATAGGGGTGAAGGTAAATGACTGCTATGTACAACTGCTTCGCATCAACATTTCCAATGTATACACACATACATTCATATACGATGCTTTTTCTTTTTGGGTAATGCGTTTCGAACGTTCTGAACGGTAAGGGAAAAGCACCCCCCTCGATGAGAATTTGGTCATATGTCCGCAGTGGCATGTATTGTTCTGCTACATGTATAGTAATATAGTATGTATACCGAATTCATTTTAACCCTCTTCTCTTTGCCACTTACTACTACTCATGATGCTTTATGGTTATGTAACCTTGAAATTGCTTTAAATTATTTAGAAATCACAAAAAATTATATTTATAATCATTGCTGTGAAAAATATGTATCTTATCGTTGAATCCACATTAATAATATAGTTGGTGTTCAACTCAATAGAAAATATTGGATATTATTTATAATAATTTTTGTCTCAGGAATGTGTTTTCTCTTCTAGGAAGTCAATTTGAGAACATTTTTCCATTACAAATCGTAGTCTTATGAATGTTTAATGACGGAGTAACCCTAAAGTAGTTTTTACCTGCATGTGCAGACCCACACGTTTGCTCTGTGTAATAAAATATTCCTTGTTCGAAAGTGTAGAAAAAAAGTCGGGGAAGCGTAACGTTTTAATGGGCTCTAGAAAGATGTACATACAGGGGCGAGAAGAAGCAATCAAACGTGTCGGGGTGGTTGTATCCTCGAGGGAAAAAAAGCCGCTGGCGCCAACACCACTACAAAAGGATGGCGACAGAAATGAAATTTCCCTCATAGCTTGGTCTTATACATATAGCCAATATTACAAAATTCCACTGTACAAACGGTGTGAAAATCAACCCCCCAACAAGAATCCTAATGAACTGCTCGTTCCCTTTAAAAGTTGCGTACGACTTTTACCCGTGTATTTTGACGTTTTAAGTTAAAGTTACCATAGTAATAAAATTTGACTTTTTCGAAATTCCACTGTATTGTATTTATCTCTTACCTATATGTTAAATTTTTCCAAACAAATGCCATTATATAAATTGTAAAATAGTGCTCTAACTAAAACATATTTTTAAACTTAATTTTATTAAAATTATATTGTTCTTCTTTGTTGATTTTTTCTCCTGTATTATGTATTATAAGTTTATTTGAAGTTAGTATAAGCGTATATAATACTATTATGATATAAAATAGTTGGTGGTCAAATATTTTATTTTAATAAGTTAGCTTAGAATATTAATTTAATTTTATAGTTTTGTTTTTTTGAAAGATTCGACTTAAATTTATATTAATATGATAGAAATGTATTTATATACTTTCTATTAGTTTATTTACTAGTTCTATTATTATATTTTCTATTAGTTGAAAATTTAAAGTTTAGTTAATAGCTAATATGGACATCGATCACTCTTTCTTAAATCTTTGAATTTTAGTTGTCAAAATTACAATAAACTTCTAAATGAAACTCTTCCCTGAAAATAAGATTTCTTAACGCCCGGTTTTTTTCACCACTCAGCATATTATTATAACCGTCAACGACACACAACACATTTTTGTTTTTGACGTTCAGCAACGATTGTTTATTACCTAGTTCACGCTTCACTAACTCTTGTTGATGGTGTAAAGAGTCGCTTGAAAGTATTATTTGCTCGTGTAAAACAAAAACTCGTTTTCCGTTTTATTATTAAACTTTTTTTTAAAACAAATTTTGTAAACAAAAAATGATTGTTTTCTTGGAATTGTATTCAATCGAATAAAAAACTTTATATTTTTATATCAGTATAGTTGTCAAACATTGATCTGAAATTAGTATATTCTAAGAATAATGACACCTTATGTTATTTAATTTGATTTTCGGTGGAGATATTAATAAATATTTTTCGATTTTAAGAATTATAATCAATAATCGTATTAATGTTTGATAAAAATTAAATTTAAGTTTAATTATTCTGAGATGATTACAATGGTAAATCCGAAGGTAAATCATAATTTTAGTGGTTCTTGTAATTGAAGTCAATAATTAATAAAAAATAGTTTCTTATCAAATTGTAGGTTAAATTAGTAAAACTATTGGTTATTCACTACAAGCAAATATTTTTAGCTTTCATACTAGATGGTTTTTGGATTCAGACAACATATGTGTAAAAATGATTTTGTTGTGAACAGAGAGTAAATAAACAAATTTAGTTTTATTATTCAAACAATGTAATATTGAATATTTTATATGACCTTATATATTTTTTGACAAAATACAAAATAATGATGAGGTTACTTATTAAAATTATAATGAATTTGAACAACGCCATCGTGTTTTTGTTTTAGTAACGTTTTATTTCAAGTATATTTACTCGCAGTTAAGCTACTCATAAAATGGTTTCAATTTTATTTTTGATAGATTTGGTTAATTATAAATTAATGGTATTTTTTAGATGAATGCATTATTTAACTAATAAATGTGCTTAAATATTGTGTACGTGATAAAAATTCAAAATTATTTCTTCTTTTTTAAAAATACGGTACTTAACTATGTTTATTTTTGTCCTCATGGGGTGTAACTTATTTAAATAAATAAATTATATTACCATAAGAACCTAATTGGTGTATATGTGACTACAAGAAACTTGAAGAAAATAATCATCGGTTTAGCCATAGATAATTCTCAATTACTGATTAGCATTATGCATTATCATATAGTCTGTAGATAATCATTCTCATAAAGTTCTATATAGGGTTCTATATAGAACATCATGGTATTAATATAAAACGTCTTTGTTTATCAATTGTAAATAGTTTTTTCAATTAATTTCTTCGTAACAAATATCATTCGTTTTATTCATTATTGTAAAAATATGCATCGTAATAATTCAGTTTGAAATGCAACACAGAGACCGTTCCTATGTAGGATTTATACGGTTTTAAATCTTATTCTAATTTCAATCGCGTTTCGTATTTTAAATGACGATCGTTCGTGGTGATAAACCTCGAACATAGTTATACCAAATTGGACCCCCAGAGAGATTGGCGTGGGTGTTTGATCTCTTGTAATCTGATACTCCTCGGCTACTTATTATAATATGAAGTAAAAACAACTTTGACTAACTTTGAAAATAAACGTATGTGATCTTTAAATCCTGTTGTCTAGAAATAAAATGTTAAAAAAACACACAATTTATATTTGTGCATAGTATGTACGTGTTATTTACAATGATTATGTATGTGTTCATTAAAAATTACAACCAATATTATATGAGAGAATTTGTCTGTAGAAATAATTTTGATGTTGAATACTCGTATTATGTAGTGTGCAGGCTTTTTGACATTCAAATAATATGATGTCTTGTAATTAGTTAGGGTTTAGATGCTGCTGTTTCCGAATAAGATCTTCATAAGAAGTGTATTGCATTTTAATAATATCTATGATGTGTGTATATATATATATATACTATAATAGTAATTATTATAATCACAAATAAATTTTATCCAAAACGCTCTGGGTGACGTATTCGTTGTGAAGTATTTAAGAAAGTCATAGGTAATTAGAGAAAATTTATGAATTTATTATATTACCAAATTAATATACTACTCATTAAGCGTCTAGTATTTTTGTTAGGTTAATTATATTAGACTGCTATGAACCCATCTTGACTATATTTACTGTAGGATTTCTGAAAAATTACATATTGTATACTTATTGTTACCGATCAACGCCGTGTTCAGTGTAATAATTTAATATATACTGCCGTTTCTTACGATTTATATTCGTTTTTCAGTCGAACACACCAGTAAAATAATTATATTAATTTCGGTCGTTAAAAACTATTGACCTTGGTATATTTATGTATTGATTTTCCTAGGTAATTTAATGCGCATACAAAATCAAGCATATGTCATTTAAATCCGTTTAATAAATTACTAACAAAGACCACGCTATTAGTTAATTTATGATTCGTACATTTATAGCGTGTATAATAATGTAGGACGTGTGACACGTCACTTTTCTCTATGTACGCTACACGTTATATAGTAACTAGTACAGTTTATACTTATGTGTAAAGACAAAGTACTTATAAGTATATCATTTCAATAAAACCTACATGATAATAATATTTTTCATCGTAATACAGAAATATATTCATATTGATCAAAAATAACTCACATTGAAGCGTAACGCGTTATTTCTAAATTAAAAACTTGCCTTATTTTTTTTAAAGTGTCAAACGTGTTAGCAATAAATATTAAATTGTTGGCTGAGGCCCACTACGCACGTCCGGAATACTTTGCCGATTAACAGCGACACATGTGTATGTGTATTGGTTGGGTATTGGGTTTCTATTGGTGTATAAATATGATATAGTGCGGAGCAATGTTAGACAGGGGTTTTGACAGCGACCACAAATGTATCAAACTGTACATGCGTGTACGAGAAAAATACCTTTTCTAAATTCGTTTTGTGGGGTTGACACGTGGGCTACATAATGATGACACTGTATAGAGTATGTATTATAGATAGAACAGAAACAATCATCTCGACTAATGAGTGAATTCGGTTTTTTATTATTATTAACATTATTTCCTAGGTGCGCCCGGTGCGGTCTGCTGACTAAAAAGAACCCTTTTTTTTGTTACGCTATGTGGAAATGACACAAATTAAAAAGAATATACCCAGAAATGCTTCATGGGAGAGTATACACCATCTCGTCCACATATGTCGGATTGATGAGAGAGTAAAATCCTGCAAGAGATCGTGTTTCATGTCTCATAGGATTTTGATTTTTAAACATGGCGTGAAAATGTGTCTTAGACGTGGATGATAAGTCGCAACTGTGAAAACAAGAGGGTAGGTGTGTTGTAGTCGGTTTGCAATATTTATTGTGTAAACAAAAATAAAGTGTCCTTTTAAATCATAATTTGAGCATCCAAATCAAAGTGAGTAAAGAAAGTATAGAAACTATTAATAGGTGCACTAAGAAGAGTCGGCGATTCATATGCATATTTTTAATCATAACCGGTCGTTTTAAGATTTGATCTATGTTCCAATGTTTGTAGTATAATTTTTTTTTTTTAGTTAAAAATATCGTCGATTTTTATCGTGAATATTATTAATAATTTTTAATAGCCATGTAAATGGGGCTGTTACAAAAAAAAAAATCCTGACTAAGTTTTTTAAACGACGTCGACGTGTGGGCCAGAACTGAAGCTAGCAAGGCATTAACAGATAACGTGCAACCCATTAACGCACAACTGCAGTGTCCTCATGTCTGGCGATACAATCTACTCTGTACGTACGTATGAACTGAATGCTCCTTAATTAGATTCACAACGTTTCATTTCTCTTATCTATTGGACGTTAAAGCGCTGTTTGCCATCAGGATGGCGGAAATATAAACACATACAAGTATCGCCCACGTGGTAAATTCTGATCGTGATATGGTTCGAAAACAGACATTTGCTAAAACGTTTGATATTATATTGTAATACATATAATCGTGTAAACAAAGTGTTTGTTTATTCATTTCCGTTTAGAAGAAGTTATCTTCAGGTACAGAAAAAAAAGAACAATAAATTGTAACATTTTGGTTCGATTAGTCTACATGAACGTATTGTTACACGTTTCATAGGCAGGTATGCAATATAATAAAAATGCATTTCCGTTGAGTTAATTTTAAAATAACTCAGATTTGTGCGTTAAAACCTTTAGGTTAGTATGTTATGTATTTATTAAAAGTTTTCTAGAAGTTCTAATTTGGGCAACATGGGTACGAAAATATTACATTTTCTATATTTTTTTTTCGAAACACTAATTTAACATTTGTAATCCTACTAAAAAAACAATGGTTAGTCATGGTTTGTTAACGTCATAAATATATATACAAAAAAATAGCTCGGAAAAAATTATTCTAACCTTAAATTAATTTATTAGCCATTTTATAACTTGGATCACTGAATATATTTGACTTCCATGATCTGGCTAAGTGTTTTTTTTCTCAACTGGTTCAATAAACAGCCTCACGAACAAGAATATAATACATAATATCGTATTTTAACAGTTACGTTGAAAATAGTTTTTATATAAGTATATAAATTTCATACCCGATCTGTATAAATAATGCACCAGTAATTTACAAATTTGAAAACTTTTATTTAATTCCATATATTTGTAATACTTACGAAAGAATTAAATTAATGAAATAATGAACCACAGAAAAATATTGAAGACGTTATGAATTCCTGGTTTTGGAATCGTGTCAGACCAGTGATTTTGAAACATTCCAAAAGGTTAAACTCTACTGCATAGTAGTGTTCGGTTGGCTCTTTTTGGTAAAATAATTTCTCTCCAACACGCTATTCTTGCCCTTCACATTTCCCAAAGTTTCTACGAACTTTCAGGGATGTACTATGCATTTCGCTTTGGCGACATTCCCAGAGTGCCTTTAGCCTTATCCAACTATATGACAAGAATCTGAACGAATATATACATATATAGTAATACAATTAAAATATTCTTCGTATTGAATCATACTTGAATGCAACGGCGTGAACTTAGCTGAGATGAACGAAGCGAAAAAAAGAGGAAAATTACCCTCGTTTTCGTAGCCAATTCCAACGTACACACATATACACGATTATGTTAATGGATGTATGAAAATCGGGTTGTACATGGTCGTGTGTTATAAATAGTTTATTTCTAGCGAAATTCCAGTTTAAACTTTGTCGGTTAAAATATTATGAACTAATTTTCTCTTTGTATAATCTAACGAAACTTACATAAACATCATAAATATTGTTTCCTGTTGTATGACTGTGTCCAACGGCTGCATTATTTTATTTATTTTTTCATATAGTTGGTATTGAATCCCAGACTATTGAGTAATAAACTAGTACTATTTCAATATTGTTGTCAATATGGCCATAGCTTTTACGATTTTATTTTATCCACACAGTCGTACTTCTTTACATAAATAATTTTTTAATTAAATGTTTGCTTTATTTATAAAAAATACAAATAAATTAAAAAAATAATAATTTCTCATCATCTACATATACATTTTTGAAACAATAATAATAAATTTCATAACATACATATAATATTGATAGCTGTAGACAACAGTTAAAGGAAAATACATATTGTATTATGATAATTATGAATTTTTTCGTATAATGATAAGTTATAGTACATTATATCACGACCTTGGAAATATATCTATAGAAATTATTATGTATTGGATGGATTTAATTTAATGTCAAATAATGCCAATAATAACTTCAGAAGTCGATAGTAAAATGTGTATAAAAGTAAATAATGTTATACACTAAAATAAAAACTGTTAAGTATGTTGTACCTAATGATTTATTTTTATTTATGCAAACGATTATATTACAAGATCATTGTAATAAAAATTATCAAATATTTATGTATACAATTATTTTTTTACGTACATAATTTTTTTTAACACTAGTGTGTTAGATTTTTACTGCTTTTGTCTATAAGGTTAACACTGCATGTTAGTTTTTTTTAAATATATACCACTATACTACTATAATGTGATTAAAATTTTAGACGTCTTTATTATAGGTTTATAGCTTAGAAATTCAGATTTGGGTATTAGTGTAGATACCATTTCACAACAAGTTGTTTGGTAAGGTGTGACCAACAAGTGTTAGATTTCCTACAAGGAATCCGGAGGAACCATTAAAGCCGAAACACGACGCTGTGTGTTGTTGATGGGGTTTTGAATGCATAATGTGCGGTAGCGGATGGCGGTTTTTGAGGTCTCTTCTCCCTTCGGTCTCCCGTGCATCGTTGCCTGGACGAGGCGGTGTTGCTACTGCTGCATAATGGAAACAGTCGTAAATATGTAAAAGGATAGATTGAACTTTGTGGAACACCCAAAATTTAAATTTTCTTTTCCCTTAATGGAATATTAATACCTCTCAGAGGTTTTCGCATTAAAAAGGTGCCGCTATCGAATGACTAACGAAAATAAATGGGGAAAATACATTATTATTCGCGATACAGCAAGAAAACTTCGACACTGAGTAGACCAAGCACGTCTTCCAGTTATTATAGGGAACTAAATATTTTCTTTTATAATTCTTTTTTTTTTTTTTGCTTTCTTTTATTTTCCAAGGTCTATATTAATTATAATCCGCAATATTATTTAAACACTCAAAGCATACCACATTAGTTAAGTGTTGGTTTTTTTCAATATATATTATTGAAAAACTTGGTTGAGAGGTTTTTCCCCAGTTTAGTTGTTTTTACTGATCCGATAAGATGTTTTGCAAACAGCACAACAAAAATAAATAAACTGAACAATGTGGTTAAATATATTGATAAACTGCACACCAAGAAAACAGAAGAACGAAGTTTAATCATTTAACAAAAATGTATACTCTCTAAAGTTTAAATTAAGTTTCAATGTAAAAACGTTGTAACATAAATACTAAATACTATGAGTATATGGTGCCCTGCTCACGATTTCTGTATATGGTACACGTCTCACATTATTGATCTAAATTATATGAGAGTAATATTATGTAGTGAGTACTGTCATGTAAGTGATATTAAATATTATGCCACGAAGAACGTATCATCAAATGTAACATTAATACATATAAACGTATTGATATATATTTTTGAATATTTTGAAAATTATAAATGCTTATTATAATATTAAATATAGAAGGAAACGTTATTTGTTTTTTTAATAAATTACGTTTTATTATATAATAATGAAGAGATATTTTAAATTATACGTTGTATTTATACAGGGACATTATATTACAAATGGTATTTCGTAATATTATGACAATTGAGAATATTTTCTTTTCCTGTGAGGCTGATCTGCAAAATGTACTTATTGATATTTTTAGGGTTTCACGCTTTATGCAAAATGCATGCTGAAACCTCTTGACCCTTATTTGATTGTGAGTTCGATGGTTATCATCATATCACCTCTCCCCCCTGAAATAAGTAGAGTCGATCCACTCCTGTACATCATTATGTATCCAATGCATTGTTGTAGAGTGTCATCGATCTCCCCCTTGGTAGTGTTTAGTTCATAAATTTAAATCACGTGTCACCGGATCCGTAAAATAAATGCAAAACCGGGTACAAGACACGTTTTTAGATTCAGTTGAGCGATGGTGATGGTGGTTTCGTTACGCGGGGTTCTATCGCCAGGTAGGTAATAAATGCAAATCCGGCCAAGTTGATAGCAGTAGAACTCTCCGTCTCTTTCCATCTATCTCTCCCCTTTAGTGACTATACTCCCCTTTTCAATATATAATGCCACTGGATGCGCACACCTCGGTGGTTGAGTTGAGGGAGTTATTCAAATGTCTCGGCCTATGTATATCGTGTTCGTAATTTAAGCTCTCCACCCTATAGTATCAACATAGCGTAGTAGGCGTAGTATATTCAATTTCGAATGTCATCCAAAAAAGCGTTATTTCGACGAATTTACTTGAGTTCAAATGTGAAACTCTCTCGTTCGGTATTAAATTTAGATCTTATTATTTTCAACTTCTGTAGACTGTAGACTGTAGTAATAATTTTAATATCAGTTGTGCATTAAAATTTAAAGTCCGCAGCGACTCATGGTAATTACAATTTAAATTTTTCAAAAATCTATAATTGACGTATATTTTTTACTAAATTATTGAATTATGATTCATATAATTAAGGGATTTATATATTTTGATTATCTTTTAAGTATTTGTCGATATAAAAAAAAAAAAAAACACTATTGTCTTATAGATTTCAATAAAAACGATAACCTATTTGAAAAAACCTTTTTCATTCACCGTAAGCCCCATTTGGTATTAGTGTTCATACATTATTAAATGACGTGCCTGCTACAAGCCGTGTATACGATTAAACTCTAAAATAGAACATTTGACACGCACTATTTAAAAATGTTGTCTTCTGACAGTCTTAAGTACATCTTGTCCTTCATCAAACGATTCATCTCCTTCTCTATTTACAGATACTATGCAGGTTGTTTATTCGATAATCACTTCGTTTATAATACTTATACATTATTTTATTTAAACACTTCAATACAAATATCAAATTTAGAGATACTGACGAATCAAACGTAAAAGATGATACGATAATGAAATTAACAAAAGATTTGATTTATTAGTTATTTTTATACGAATAAATTATACTGTTTATGTGTGAATTTTAATCAAATATATACTTATATATATATATATTTAATTTAAAAATATATTAATTATTAAAATTAAAAAATTTAAATGTTTTACTTTTATTTACAGGTAAGCTTTCAATCCATTATGAAAAAAAAACAACCAAAAAATGAGTAAGACATTCATTCTATCTTTCAGTTTTTAGAAGTGAAATATTTAAATAATGATTTATGAATAATGCAAGTTTATTTATAGTAATTTATTTCAAATCGTTACAAAAAACATTAATTAATATTTGCATAATATCTGTAGTCACATGCAATTTACTGGAATTTATTTTTGCTTTCTGGTACGGTCACGATGCCGTATCATTAAACATAATTTGTGCATTGTGGTTTCGTGTAGACAATCAGCTTAACTCGTATAGATTAAAACTCAATATTGAACATTGTTTGTGTAACTCGTGATTTAAATGTGTAGCGCCTGTAGACAATAGGTACGCGTGTAATAATATTATAATTATAGACGGGAATAGGTATATACTGCACACGAATAACTGCGAGAGCGGACAACGAAAACGAAAGACGGTGCAGGATAGACGGCTGAGAACGTGGTGTCAAAGTGGCTAGTTTATTGTAATTTGAATTGAAATTAATTAACATCCGTATTATATCTATTTATGTATATATATATATATCTTATTGAATTTATCGCTCTCTAACGTTCGTACTCGGTAGTTAATAATATTATGTATATGTCTATGTTCACCGATATATTCGTCGCAAAACTAAAACAAGAATGGTTCGTTAAAATAACACTTTAAGAAGGTGTGCGTGACAAATGAAAAAATAACTAAAACAATTTTGACTCCTAAAACAAACAATCATCCAATCTGTAGGTTTTTTTTTAGTTACGGCGAGTGTGTGGGGGCAAAGAGATTATTATGGCGAGGAATTTATCTGAACACGACCTGAGAGCTATGCTCTTTAATCGTTAAAATAATATTCTTACTTTGTCGGACGATGTTGGGTTTGTTTTTGTCCGAAGATAATCATCTTATATGCATTTAAACAATTTTCTTACTGATAATGTAATGCAACGTTCTTCAATTAAAATATTAGACCTAGAAGACTTGATGATCAAACTTTTGAGCTATTGTCATTATTATAAATTTCGGTGATGGTTATCGCGTAGACATTGGCTTGAAAAATTAAATCGAGAACATTCTTTGCCAATACTGATGAAGCTGAGATAAGATGGTCCATTAAAAAATATATAATAAATATGGTATGTCTTTGACCACGATTTGATGCAAAACTACGATTAAATACCGACTGTTTTTAAACAGACTTCCGAAAAAATTAATTATTGTCCGATAAAATGAAACAATAGGGGTTTAGACAGTTGTGGAGAAAAACATTTCGAGGCGCACATTTAAATCAATCAAGTAAAAACATAAATAATACTGAGTCTGATACTTGTCGTCGATATCAAGGGCACACTAAAATATATCAATAATAATCGGTCAATTATACTCGAATCTATACAAAAATAAAGTAGTTGTTTTACTAAGTTGTTTTTAAAATATTATTATGGATCTGTTGTATAAGCAAGCGATTTATATGCAATTGTGTTGTCGATTGTATTCATAATTATATAGGCTTTATTTACTTGTTATTCTATAAGAAAAATAAATAAAATAAACTATTTATTTAATTTATTATAGTTTTAAAAATAACATTTTATCATCCTTATAATGAAATCTGTAACATATTTTGTCATTTATAATAAGAAATTATTCTAATTACATAAAATTTTTATTTTAGAAAGGGGAAAAATTTAATAGTGATTATTGTAATTCGACATTTAAATTTATTTTTATTTTGTACTTATAATTCATTACCTAAATAACGTGTTCATAATTGTCCTCAAATAATTTCTATTTGCTCCCTTCGATCACTAAACTCATCATTAAACAGGTAGTGAAATAATCATAAGTAGTGGAAGATTTTCCCCTTACAAGATTGTATCTTCTGATTCACAGTACATCTGTTCGGACAAAGAGGCTTTCTAAACAAGAATTCTTTGTCACCGCGGAGATGATCATCTGTAAGGAAACCCCATTTATTTTCAACATTGAGGGTTCGTACTTTTTCGTTTTTCTTTCCTTTTTTTATTTTTATTTTTTATACTCTTACACCCTAGACCACCTCGTTTGTTTGCATTAAGTTGAACGCCCTAATACCGAAACCTCTCTTAGTGCTCGTTATTCGCGATTTTTAGTACTACGAACTTTAAAAATAAACCTATAATTTAATGCTTGGATTTAAGAGAGAAAATTATTTAAAAATCATTATAGACGACTCCCTTTGGGCCTATATTTATTCAGTCCTCTAGAAACTATATTAGTATTTCCATGACATCTACAAGGTATTGTGGCTAAATATGTAAGTGCATTTTTTAATTTTATTTATTTATTTTTTATATGAGCTCGGAAGCCAAAATAACGGAAGCACATGGTTTCAATTTGGGATGTTCGGTGTCACATATAATCGTAGATATCTTACGGCGACACGCGTCATATTACTCACAAAGGGGCCAACATCCCTATTGCTTAGTATACTTGTCTTATGAGTTTGTGTGTGTGTACTCATTCGTGTATGTATACGCGTTGATGCATCGTAAACATTTTCTAATTTCTAACAACACGGAAATATTATATTTTATGACTCTAAAGTTTATCAGAATCTATTTACGAGAGAGCATATATAATACTATGCATGTTCTCTTTGAGAATTGTCGAGATATCAGTAGCTTATTCAAATTTTAAACCACTTCTGTAGTTGTATTATTTACGGTTATACCCTTAGTGTTTACATTGCTGTCGACTGTTACCGTTTTTTGTGGAGTCTTAAATCACTGATCTCTACGATTGTTATGACTGAGGCTATAAATAATTTAGTATAGATATTATAAATAATTCATGGAGTATATACTCTTTAAGACTATTAAGCTTTCGGATCAATTCCATACGGATATATAAAAAGATCAACAGCGCAGTATGAACGATTTAGTACTTTCTTAAAGTCAATTTTTAGACACGTGTAAATAAATATTGTTACCAGACAAATTTTGGTAAAAATTAAACAATAACTCCTATTGATGATAATTTTAAAATACATTTTTAAACGCATTTATTGCCTTTTATCAGCAAAATTAAATTGTGTTTCAATAATATGGATATGTTTTATCGTCAGGAGTTATGATAACATTTTTTCTGAAACATCACGACGGATGTCACAATCATCTAGTAAAAAGTACAAACGAGTCAAATATACTGTTTCTATATCAATGATTTGGTAGTCATAGTAAATAATAAATTCATAGTAAATTTTATGCAAATATTTTAATAAAATCAGAATCTGTCGATACTATAATGATGACTATGAATGACTAACCTAACTATTAATTTACTATGACAACCAAATCGTTCTTAGAGAAACGGTGCATTTTACTCGTGTGTTATGTATAAGACTGTTAATACAATACAATTTATTGTAATCGTGTATATCATGTACACTCGATAAAGACAAGTGTGACATCCGGTGGGAAATTTTGAATTATGAACATTTTTAAAAGTCTGATTATATACGAACACATATGTTTGTATTCACATTTATTACTTAAAAAGTAAAAATGTTATACCAGGTGTACTCAATAAGGTATTCAGTTATAAATATATTCTTCAAAAATAATAACAGATTCCATAATTTGGTACAATTATTTAGAATGTATATGTATATATTCATTCAAAATTCATAATTTACAACGAGATAATTCATTATTATTAATTGCCTAAATTTATTCTAGTTATTATGGTACCTACATATTAATATTCATTATATTTATCAGATATAACACTTATATTGTAAGGTTATTTAAATTAAAAATGTAAGCTTACTAAAAATGAAATTTATTTTAATATTTTCAAAAGTATTAAAGTCAAATGATTTATTAAAAAATACCTCATTGATGAAAAATGTAAAGTAAGTACAAATAAATACATTGTATATTAATACACCATAATGTTATTGTAAAGAGTTTTCAAATTCTATTTATTTTATTTTAACCAATTTATTCTATTCGATTTACAGTTCTTAGAGATAACCGAGTTAAAAAAAAGTTACAGTAATGTTTTATGTTTTAAGAGCGTTTGATTTTTTTTTTTTATCCTTAAACTCTACTGCATTGACTACTTGTTTGATGATCGGCTATTACCGATTCCTTATCTTTCCAAGAAATAGCCTGTGTGTTTGTTACTGTCTGACAATATTTCATGCGAATCGTTTCCTGGTTCGGAAGTCAGCGTTAAGGGATGGGTAAGGAGGCAGGCGATCGAACATTAACGTAGTCCGTCTTGGTGTTTCCGGGCCAACGGGCAACGGACGACTTTTGGTTTTCCTGACGCCACAGATGCCTGGCCGCAAACGTTGATGAATGGCAACCCATCCAATGTCTACCAACCACTTGGTCGCAGCTATACAGTGTAATAAAGACCTTTTTTCCATTCCTCTTCGTACGTCACTCTTGTAACAAAAGTCTTAATACAAATCAAAAAACAAAAGGATATTTTTCTGGTGGTTTTTTTTTTTTTTCGTTGGTCGGTTATCATCATTGCAGATCTTGATATCTATCGATTTTTGTTCCATTTACCTTCCGTACATGTTTCTACTGTGTACTATATGTATTCCTCCCATTTATTCACGTGCATTTCGTGTATATATTGCCGGGAACTTTTGTTTCTCTGCATTTTCGACGGTGAGGAGAGGAGAGGTGAGAGAAACACACTCGTAAATATCATCTTGTACGTTTGTAAAGCACGTACGTAGCGGGGTGCCGGGATAAGAAGGAGGTCGATACGGCGTAAAATACGCGTTACGGACGTGAAGATAGGAGCTGCAGAGATATCATGTGTGCCCACGCGAGTAGATTTGTCAAACTCCTTTAAGGTTCATTAAAAACGTGTTTTCAAAACGAAAAACCGGCGTGCCCGATTGTATATATATATATATATTTATATATATATATATTTATATATATATATTTATATATATATATAAATATCAGGTGGTATCAAAACATGATTTCATAACAACAATAAAATACAATATTGTTCGGTGCCGTGCGCAAGCAGTTGTCGCATAGTATCGACTGAGGACAATCAACTTGTCGGCTTATCAGGATTAACCATAATAAAAATTTATTATACCTGACTTTCAATTAAATCCATCTGGTTGTACCGTTGTACGTATTATTATAATAATCTCGTATCGTACTTTTAATTCCGTCACGGTTGTACTATTTAAGTGATTACACATTATCACATCGTGTTTGGAATAAATATATTGGTATTGGTGTTTACCTATACATAATATTGTATAATAATGACTAATTGATATTTTTCGTTATTGTCAAAATTATCTTGATTTTAGGTATTGAAAATGTTGTTTATTATCTGTTATTACGAACACAAATAATCTTTCACGCCCATTAGAAACCTAACCTAACCCGCTTTTACGTATTTATATAAATTGTGCGTTGTACTTACATACCTATTTATATAATATGTAAGTATCAAAAAACGGTAAAAGTGTTAATTGTAATAGTGAAACGCGTGTATATCGTGTTTCACGAGAAATCGTTTTATTGTAAACTATTGTTATTCTTACTTGACAAAAATCACGTGGATCGAGTATTCCTCAACGAGTAACATTAGCTGGGTTACCTCATCTTAAAAACAGCAATTGTCAATAGATTCTTCGGATGTTTACTGTGTTTTTTTGTCTTTTTACGATACACATTTCTAAACGCCACGTGAATCCCGCGATTAATGAAGCACAATGTATCATTGCCATAAACGTATAGAAAAAGGTTTGGTTTACCACCACCAGTTCGGAGACAAAAGTCGTGACTTCAAAGGGACGATCCGTTTCAAATGTTCTCGGGTATATTCGTGGTGCGATAACATTTACACATGACCGCTTATATTTGAGGGACAAAGACAAGTGTTACTTTTGATTGATCTGCCTGATGCTTTGTGCAGCAGATGAGAGCATATTGTTGGCGTGTAAGATGCGAACGCTCGTGTATCCAAGAGGGAATGGGTTTGTCGAGCCCTCACTGAATATCGGTCGTAGAGATAGCAAAAAAAAAACTCTTTAGATAAACGTACAGGTGACGTTGGACAAAATCGTAATTATAATAAAAAAAAAAAAGGCAAACAAACGAATTGAACTGATGAGGATTTGGCTGAGTACTAAAAGTAGTAAAACAACGGCATTGGACTAAAAATATTCTCAATTATCTCGGGGAAAGAGAAATCGCATGCTCGTACCGGGGGATTGCGGCGGGTGCAACGAAGCACGCGTCGTAAAATCCTGGTAAAACGCGGCGGACGATGAAAACGATGATGATAACAACGCGTCGTCGACACGGAATCGTTACGGAAAGTAAATATTGCTTTCCGTGTCCTGTACGCGAGCCGGTCCGCGGTGTGTACGTACGGTGCCTACTCATCGACCGCTTCGACTCGGCATTGTGTGCCAGTCAACGGCCGGCGTACGACGCACGAGTCGCACACGGTTTTCGTTTCACGACCACGTAACGGCGCGGAATTATTCGCACGCGTAATACGTGTTTCGCAGAGTGTCCGCGACGCTCTCGGCAAGGCCTTTGTCCTACGTATACGTGCAAGGTGCGCGTATCGGAATTATTCATGTCTAGGTGTGTTATGCAACGTTACGACCGACGTCGTCGTATCTGGATTTATGGGTTGTCGTCGTCGTCGTCGTCGCAGCCGTGGTCCCGTTCGCTTCGGCCGCGCGCGGTTAATTGAATACACGTGTTGCGGCACCGCGTAATACGTGTACAACGACGACGACAAACCGCTTGCGACTCCAGGACTCTTCTCCGTTCACCCGCTTCCCCGGAGCGATTTCTCGGGTGCCGTGTCCTGTACGCATCGTCGTCGTCGTCGCATGGAAGACCGTTGTCGTGATGGGACGATTCAGATAAACATATCGTTATTGTTGTTTTAACGTTGTACGAGACTCCGGTGGACGGCGCGCGAAGTGCTTACGCTGTGTGCTCGCCTCCGACACGTTCGCGATTGTCTTGGAAATTTCTAGCCTTCTCTGCTGTCGTCGGGGTTAGAAGGGAAAAATAAACGCGCACGTGTATGTACATGATGCCGTCAAGAATTCTCTTTACACCCGACATCCGTCGGATAAAATATAACGTCCGATCGCATGACTCGTAAAAAATAATTTAAAAACCGGCCAACTCGATAGGTAGTGACATTTTAATTCAATTAACATTCGTGGTTTTTTAATACATTTAAACTTTTTGATTCTTTTTATTTTTTATTTCTAACATTAGTTAAAAATTATATTGATCATTAAAAATTGACATAAAATAATTCGATATTAAAACCATGCAGATGGGAATTTTAGTTTAAGCGCAACCCTAAAATATTATTTTCCTTTTTTTTCATCAAAATCAATTTATCTGACCAGTTTCCAATGTATAGTCACTAATTACGATAGCCAATAAGATAAGGGTAAGTATATTTAAAGTTTTTGATTTTACAAAATTTCATTCCGAGTAATGTACACCGAAGCAATAGTATATTTACCATCCGAATTTACAATTATAGTCGTTGCTAACATACATTTTGTGTGTGCGATGTCGTTGCCGCAATAATAATTTGCGTTGTTTACGATCGTCTCGGCTTCTAAACAAACCCATTTGACTTTTACAACTCGGCCACTTTGAGATGTATACGCAATGTTAATTGTCCGAGTTTCACATTTACTTTGTTTGGAATAGCTCTTTAATCCTGCCCACAAACCGTTGTACTCTGTTGGTGTCGTTAAGACATTTATTAGTCATAAATCTGGATGCATCTACTAAGCCACAACTTACGCCTGCAATCCATGAAGATATTTGTATTTTACCCATGCGTGAATCTTAGGATATTATTTAATTTTCCGTGTTAAAATTTATACTATTTTATAAGTATTATATTATGTAATTATGAAACAAATTCTTTTTAAATTGTTCCGGATTAATTTATTCTGTTGTGTAATTCTAATACTACACTCTTCAGTCCGGATAATAAAAAATTTAAGGTAATTATTAGTAATAATCTTTGTATATAAATAACCAATTCTAATGTTTTAATTTGTAGTTTTTTTTATAATATGTATTGATTTAATGGCCGCAATATGGTGATGGTATAATAATATAGTTGCTAGTAAAAAATAAGTTTCTTTAATTTTAGAGCAAATATCGAAATTTTATTTCAACCATCAAATTCTACGTATGCTGTATCATACTAAATTATTTATTACATTTATTTTCTATCCTATCAAGCGATTATATTAAATACCTAAATTGACTGTCACTTGTTTCACTAAGATATTTAAATAATTTTTTTAATTAAAATATGTATTCACCCTTTGACTAATTTTAATGTTAATTCCTCATATTAATAGCTATTTATTTGTAGTCCGCCACAAGTAAATGTATTAATTTTAAACAAGATTATTATACGGACATATTCCAATGTGCATTACATATGTTAAAAGTTTTTCTCTTTTACATTTAATGGAACCGTAACTCTTGATCACGAAACGGTTTTGCATTCAATGGCGATTTAATGCAAATGTATCCGTTTTCGAAAATATCATTGGTGTAAAGCTGACGAACGTACTACTCTAACGCCGTATATGTTTCTATGTATTGTTTATTTCATTGGAAAGGACAAGGACGCCGTTTATGCATTCGGTATCGGTGCATTGTTAACATATTGTTGAATACACGGGATCGAAAGAAAATAATATTATTTTTAAGATAAACGAGTATTTGAAGTACGTTACAGTAATACATACAGAGTACAATATACACGATTTAAAGATTTATTGGCAGACGAGTGTATGTTTGTTATTATTTTTTCATGATCCGTCTCAACAAGAGGTGTAAATTAAAAACAGTGGCCGACCCATTAAATGTGGTCAATTAGTTGTATGAGATATATCTTTCGTACGTGCAACGGACGCTGTACGGTCGTTTTTATTATTATTATTTATTATTATTTTTTTTTTTTATATACACGCCCTAAAATTAGCTTGTATAATATACATATATAACAAATGTATATGTATACGGTTTACTGTAACTGGAGACGCACGTAAAAATATAGTCAAATTATTTCCTTTGTGAACACCTAGAGTACTCTGCGAATTTATTACAATTTACAAGCACTCACTTAGATACCGCAATACGGCGCGATGTACAATACGCTACACAAGTTTTTGTATCAGCTGTCCTGTAATTAATAACGATTGTATAATGGCAGCCCGCAAGTTAAGTGTTTTCGTCGTGTATGTAATTACGGGCGAACGGCCGCCGCGGTCAGCAATCAATTATATTATTCTAGCTACGAAGACTATACGTCTATGAGCGCGCGTTTTTGAACAATTACGCGCGTGTGCAGTGCGCAGCACCTCGTGGTCTACGGTGTGTTACACTATACGTTCTAACCGAATATCTTCGAATGACTTGAAATTAATCTTGGTTTATGACATTTCGTAGGGGTCATTTACTCACGTGATACAATATCTGGTCGGATACATTTTACCATCAAAAACACATCGCACACATCGCCATAAATCTCCACGGTTCGGTGTGTATGAGCAATAATAACCCCGTCCCACACTTAATACGCTTCGTTTCCGATAATCGTTTTGAACTATATACGCGTACATGCGTGTACATATGTCGTTATTATATTGTCGTCGTACGCACGTGTGTGATTTTGGACTAAGAAAGAGAGAAAACAGCCCGCCTCAGCGAGTTCTATGAAAATATATTGGTTTACGGAATGGTCAATTATATTTGGGTTTCATACTTTTCGGATTTTTTTAATTTTTTTTTCGGGAAGCCTGTATAGTGTTCACATGCATCCTTCGTCGAAACCAGTTTCTTCTTTCCCGGAGCGTATACGATACGTGTAGCGTAACTCTTTAATCGTCCGTCTGCACGCAAGATCCTCGGCCGAGTCGTCGAGTACACGAGGTGCGTAGCCACAAATCTATATACGCACCGACGCCGTTTGTCTTCCGATTGCCGCATTATATACGTCATTAGCGTTTACATTTTTTTCCATTACGTCTTAGCGCCGCCGCAGCCAAAACGTACATACATTATGTAGTACATAAATACCCGTTATCGTTTACAGTTCAAGCAAACAAACCCGTAACGGGTTGTAACCGAATTATACGCGATGTGCACCGCGCGGTGGTTGTTCACGGTGTCCTGACGCCATCGCGGTGACGGGGAGAGTAACTGGAAAAAAAATCATTGTAATAAAACACTAGCTTCTGCTGCTGCTGCTGCTGTTGTTGTTAATGATTCTAACCCGTATTGTAATGAATATTCTCTCTCGGCCCCATATGCAGACCTTTTTAACTTTTAAAACCATATAAAAAAATTAAAAAAAAAAAAAAAAACCAGACTATTTTATAAGCCGACACAATAATAAGCAACAGACTGCGAGGGAATGGATATTATAATATTATAAATTATTATATACCACTCTTATTGTGTACATGTATATATAATATAACGTATTCACATTGTAAGGTTGCCATGGATTTTGGTTATTATATTAATGATATAAGAATATACGAAAATTAATCGACCGCTTATGTTTAGGGTAATAATATTGATTGTGTAATGACGATTTTAGTTTATCTCTTTGTCCTACTCTGTATCATACTACAAAACGCGTAATTACTTCAATACGATAGTATACGTATCCTGTTCATATGTGGTTACTATACGTGTTGTGTACAATTAACTTTATCTGCCGGTCCGTGGTTGCACGTATTACATACGTTTTTTCCCCCGAATGTAATGCGTAAGTATATAAATGTCTACCGGAGAAATCATGTTTGAAATTTCATAGTAAATAACTATATAAAATTATTATAATATATCTCTTTAACGTTGTAGACATCCCTTGTAAACTCGATTTAATTTGATAATTTATGTTTCGGATACGGTAAATTATGGAAAAGTACCTTTTAAGATTATATTTTTCTTGTAATTTATTTAATATTGTTTAAAAAACGAGCAGTCATAATATTTTCCGTTTCGAGCATGTACGTATATTTAAAGCTAATAGTCTATTCCTTAAAGAAGGCTCCTCTGGTATATTAATGAAGATCCATAAACCTATTTACTTCCTCCGAATTCTTTGGCAAAACAAATTCGAACCTTTGTTCTCACCATTGAAATATATTAGTATCTAAAATATAAAAAAATCATATACTTGTAATAATAATTTTATATACATTTTTTTTTTAATGTATAAAATAAATATTCTAATTCTTTTAATACTGGATTCTATTAACAATGTAAGTATTTAAAATAGTTTTAAAATTATTAACATAATAGTTCAAAATATTTTTTTATTGTAAATTTATAATTCATTATAGAAATATTTAAAATTTAAATTTATCAAATACTATACATTTGATAGAAGTTATAAAATAATTTATTGCTTTAAATGTTTCTTTATACACATTTTTTATGGTGTATAACAAAAATGTTATTAGATAACTAACCTATTTATGTTTCCTTTGTTATATCGAAACCTATTTCTGTGTATTTACTTGAAAACACTTGTTCAATAATCATAATAATAATAATAAAATATTTATATCATGTTCTATGTATTATTGGATTCCGACCAGGTATTTAAAATAGTACATATATCGTCCCCTTTGTAGGCCACCGTTTTCGAAAACAGCTTACCGCTTTATAATATATAATTAACGACTTGTAAATCAACCGGCCGACAGTTATATATGTACTCTTAGTAAATGCCACTAAACCGACGTCCGTTTTAGTTATTTTATTTTCCCACACATTCAATGCATTGTTTTTCATGTAATACCATGAACAAAACCGCATGTTATGTGTTATTAGTATTCAATTTAAAGTATTGTGTGAGTTATCTGTCTAACTGCACTTCATGTTAAACGCTATTTGTAAAATACAGTTGTGTACTATTACTCGTCATTGCTTCTCCATTTGGAAACATTCATACGATAATCATAATACACATCACTGTATCAATGTAATGTGATTTTGTATCTAAAAATTAATGAAATATTAAGCCTCAATAACATTATTAAAACTTTTAATACCGTTTTAGGGTGTACATGTTTTATACGACTTAGATTTAAAACAACTCTATTTTCTTCTGTTGTTGTCGAGCCCTTTTTAAATCGGATTATGTAGTTATTGGATCAATTCAAATGTCAGATCTAAGCATTAAACTCAAAATGACGTGATGCTTGGTGACGTTGAAGTTCAGAAAAAAAATAAAAATTAAATGTCTCTCCGTTCCCTCCGGTTTTTATCTAAGCACGCGGCCGATGATTTTGAAATACGCACGCTGTACATTCCAGATTTAGAAATAGAGGGTCTCGCAGCATTGTGTTTCACGATGATGGCTCGTACAAGGGAGGAAAATAAATCTCAAAAGCATACACGCACACGCTCGCGGAATAGTATTATACCGCATTGTAGTACGAGAAACTTGAGTGACTCAAGTGGCGGACTATACTCCATATATTTGGCCATAATCCCCGCTGGTACTTGGTTGTCATTATATATGTGTATTGTGTATACATTTTTAAATGTACGTTTGTATATAGAGGCGATTTGCTCAATTAGGTTCATTATACGAGACGCGTACCTACGCAGGTCGATCTCTCCTCTCACTCTTCTCTTTCAATCTCTCTTAGTATGTTTCGACAACAGCGGCAGCTGTGTGGATTTTCGGGTCCAACCGAATTATTATCAAGCTATACCCTTTCAAGTGTACTCGGGGATACTATATGTAATGTCGAAAATCTTCGTGAACTGTCGGGTTGCTCTTGATAATATTTGCGTCTATGTTTACTCATAATTTTTCGAGCATGTCCGTGCGTGGTATTCATTCATTTTCGGCGTAACCTAATCTTTTGTCCGGTAAATAATTTCATATCTCTCGTTATTTTATACTTTTGTTCGATTTTTCACCGGGATCCGGGGGAGTGCTTCATATGACGTATATTCATTCCAGCTGTACATTATGCATCCAACAATTTTACATCATTTAATCGGACTATATTTGATATTGCAACTGCAACTATCGTCATTGCAAGGACAACAATTAATGGTGATTTTGAGTGACTAAAGATATATTCTAATCTAAAGTCTAAGAAGAACGCCTAAGTGTAACTCAAAAACCAATTTCATTTAGGAGACCTTAGAATTTTATCCTCTTCGACATGATGGAACCTCGTATACAATAACAACTATAATTTTGTATGAAAATGTATT
Source organism: Sipha flava (assembly GCF_003268045.1). Classification (NCBI taxonomy): domain Eukaryota; kingdom Metazoa; phylum Arthropoda; class Insecta; order Hemiptera; family Aphididae; genus Sipha; species Sipha flava. Next base: position 645,398 of record NW_020273630.1, on the reverse strand, counting down.
TGTTAAAAAAATGTAAATTTCTTAATATGTACAGCGATCGAGAAAATGGTGGTGTATGTGAATCTTCCGTTGGTGCATATTACAAGACTGCAAATAATAAATCTAATAAATTGCAATGTGCATGTTTCTATCAAATGTATATGCGCGCGTCGCGAATCAGCCATATTGCTGTAGCGCATGTGCTGTGGGGAGTGTTTTATTTCAGATTTATATGCCGGGAAATGGCATACTCAATAATAAGTTTATAATACTGTATACTATATAGCAGTAGGTTATATAGAAAAAATATATATATATATGTAATACATATTATATACATATTATGTATGTATACGTATCTCGTATAGGAGTATTGCAAATCAAGCGCGTGAAAACGCGTTGTCGTCATTTGTCACGTCGACATGATATTACAAAGGTGATATTCGTTGTTTATAATATAATAATGTTATTATATAAATGCGGTTTAATGTTTCCCTCTTCGGTATTTAATATATAGTGGTACCTTATGCTTATATAACTATACATGACCGGCGGTATCGACAATTAAAGCATTTGTTTTGAAAATTAATTTTTTTAAATTTATTTTTTATATATAATGTATTTACATATTATATGTCTGTAATATGAATATAATGTTATTGGATACTCTGATCATAAATGTATTATACGTAGACGCGACATTATTCTTGAAAACACACTAGTATTCTTTTTTATTATATTATTATATTGTATAATTAATGTATATGTATAATCTAACCTAACGGAGTAGCAAGCTTTAGGTCTGCTACTGACCATGTCAGATGGAAAGGCTTAGTAAAAGCTGTAAAAGGCCTTAATGGCCCATAAAGCAAAAACTAATTACATAATTTTATCGTCAATTAGTAATTAAACATATGAATAGAAATTATTGAGAGCAATATATTAAAAAAACTGCAATATTGAATAAATCAACAAATTAATTCACATCCTTTACTAAATCGATAAATAATTACATTTAATAAATTTCATTTTACATCTTATTACAAAATGTAAGTGAAAATTAATTTTGTCGTTTTAGAAAACCGATCCATACGCGTGTGAGATAAATATTTTTTTTAAAAATTATAAAATTCGATCAACGTTCAACAATAATGTCGAATTTGTGGAGCATTAACAACGGTGTACTTTGTTTTTTCTTTTTGTTTGTATCTTATCGTTATAAGCACAACAAGCCTTCGTTCGACGTAGGACGGTTGCGAAAATCGATGGAACGATCTCGTGCCGTTGTCGTATATTTGTCCGAAACGATTTTGTGCGATCTTTTTAACGTTTTTCTTGTTTAATGGCGGTTTCGGACGCTCGATAGAGGTGCGCGTTTGCGGATTCGTACGGGGCGTGAAAGAACTGCGTTTGAACGCAAGCGAGGTAGGTGTCGGTGGTGGAGGAGGAGGAGGAGGAGGACGACGACGAAAGGAACAAAAAAGGCACACGCTGTCTGCGGCTACCGGAGCGTGGTGACGATTTCATAGGAGAGCGGTGAGGCCCGATGGGGGGGGGGGATACGCGTGGCGTACGTGTCCGCGTACAGCACGCGCTCGCGTCCTGGGCGGCGCGTAAATTATCGGTTTTTATATTCGGCGGCCGAGGAGATCGCGTGACGCGGCGCGCGTCATACGTGCCGCGGCGTATCGCGTGACGAAAACCGTCCGAACCCGGTCGAGCACGATCGATATAGTAAATCCGCTCGCGCCCTCATGCCGTAATATACCCCGACGAATGCGGTACACAATTACAACGGTACCGTGTGTTATTATTGTTGCACCGTTACTCGTATCATAACGTAACTCGTATCATAACGCGTACAGATATCGCACCGCGTCGCGTCGTCGGACGTTTTTATCATCTCGTCCACAGTCGTTCGGTTCGTTGTTACGTCATGTTCACAATACGCGGTGCGGGTCTACGGATTACACACACGCACACCACACGTACACACACACTCGCGCACGTCGGTGACGAATTAATTACACGTGTACGCCGTTCGTCACCCGACCGTGACATTGCGTAGTCGTTGCCTAACCTAATCACCAACGATCTGCATTATCTGTACCTACGACCTATGTTCCATAAATGCGAGTATTTATACGTTATACGCGCCCGGTTCGGATACGCATACGTACATCATTACAACGGATATAATATATAATACTCATATGTTTTACATGTGTGTTATAATTGTGTGTTGATATCGTTTGTATTCGCCGCTTGGATACTGATGTAATGTATAATCGTATGTCGAGTTGAATAACATCATTTTCAATTCGATCGTGGGCCCCGGGTAGTAATCGCGTATCCGCGCTAACGTGTCAATCAAGTGCGTTCCGCCGAGCTTTTGGCACGTCGAAAAAACATCTCTGTACATCGTTTTGTCTGTCAAACAATTTCGTTCCATTATTTTTTTTCTTTTTCCTCCCCCGCCGTCTGTCGAGTATAGCATTTGTACTTCCGGCCCGTCTTACGCTGTGAGCATTTGTTTACGAACCGAAAACAAAAGAACATTATAATAACGCAATCGAAAACGACCGCGTAACGGCCCTTCGTGCTGCGAGTGTTTCTGCGTTACATAATAATATACGCGATTCGTGAAGTTTAATTAAGCCCCTAGTTGCAGTGTTTGTGCGTTACGGTGGTCATTTGTTTTATCGTTACGTCCGACATCTGGCGATAGATCGATAGGAGGAGACCTCCGCCACCGCATAGTTTCCTATGAACAAATGATTATTCTACCGAACGTAATACGAATTTTATGCTTACAACATACATTCTTCGGCTCGTTTTTAATGTGTTTCTTGTAATAATATTAAATCGATTTTTACGATTGTAAAACATGCAATCCAGTTGACAAGTTGAAAAAACCCGTAAATGTTACCGTGAACGAAATACATCGCTATGTATACGCATAAATACGTTTTAAATTCTTATTTAAATTTTATATGGAACACGCTGTTTCGATGGATTTTCAATGAACGTAAAAGTTTTATTATTTTCATTTTACTCTCTCTATCTAACCGCAGTGTAAAAGTTAATTGTTAAACCCTATTTATTTTGCAAACACGTGACGAATAAAGTGGATCGCGGTTAAGTTAACGTGGGTCATGTATCTTATTAAAACAAACTCGACAAATTGTGAAAAACAGCTAAAATACAGCTTCTTTACGTTTTAAATAAAAATAAACGCAGACGAAGTACATAAAATATTCTTGAATTGCATCAGTTTGAACTACACTATTATATTTTATATTATTATAATTTTTCAATGAAACTATTATAAAGTTCTGTAGGCCTCAGCACTATTTGATTATAAAGGATTTTGAAACGGTAAAATTTGCTTCAAAACCAAAATTCCCATTGAATATTTTCCCTCAAGCTATTTAACAGACGTTATATACCGTTATTTTACCGAGTTACAATGGAAAGCACTTTTGAAGAACCAATAATTGTCGTCAATGTAAAAATATACTTAAGCTATTCACTGGATTAAGTAATGCATTATTATTTTTGCGCTAATATCTCAGTGTAATAACCCTGAACGTTCAGTAAATCGTATTTTCTTTTATAGTTTTTTTCTTACAGTATGGTTATTATTAACATATGTTTTTTTTACATTCTATATATTATTAAATTATTTTAAAGGAAAACATTCATATTTTTTCACGCATCTAACTATTTACTTTAATAGATGTTACTACATTAATTATTTTATATAATCAAATATTTATTTTAACTACAATTATAATTTTATTACAAACTTATGTTTTCTATTTGAGTAATAATTATAATAAAGATAATCATTTTTTAAATTTTAAATTGGTGTTTTTTACGGCGTTAATTTAAATTCAATAATAACTTGACAATATATTTTGGTTTAATATTAAGAAAAATTCAGTTTATAGCCTTATATTGCAGAGGCGCCAGATGCATTGGGAAAAAACCGATTAAATTCGTATGACCAAGAAAGGGGATGTGTGTGACCCAAAAGCCATCAATCATATATATATAACAATCCTCTGAGATCAGTATGACTGTCTCTCCGTTATAACATAGCGTCGAGGGTGAAATAACTGTCCGAACAATTTTTACGTCTGATTCTACTGAGTACACAAACCTCGATACGATTATTGTACGTGTCCATTAGCGAGTGGAAAGTCTAAGGTAATTGAACTATAAAGAAAATGGCGTGTTTTCGTTGGAAACCTAAAAATAAAAATAAATGAATAAGTATAACCGCCTAAATGCAAATATGTTCTGAAATAAATTCTGCACGTGGAGTACCATATTACCCACATAATGGTTATGCAATGTTTGGTCGTTTCCCAAAAGTTTAGAACATAAATCGTTTCAGGCAACAGCGATCTTTATCCGTAAAACTGCCCCGGATACCATCCTGGATCCGTTGGTTGCAAATAGACTTTTATTTTTTATTTTTCATTTCAATACAGAGAGAAGAGTCATCCATATATGCACATATATATACATATAATCATGCATGGTATTAGAATACTTATTATCATCGGCAACTATTTGGCGTCACAGCGACAGAGTGTATGTTATAGTGTACACCGAATGTGTATGACAAGTCTGTATAATAATACAAGTTCACTGCGTGTGTATAATATGTATATAGAAATAATAGTACTCGTGTATACACTTTGCTTTGAAAATCAATACAGTGAACCGACATAGTCAAACGCAATGATACTAAAAATAATAATTGCTATAAGTGGTTTTAAATATATTTCGATTTTATCTTAACGTTTTATTGCACTGCCGTCCAGAATAAAATATTATTTCGTGCATTATTCACGTAAGAACATTGCTAACATCTCTATCGATGTGACAATATTTATCGATTCGTATCAACGTGCAGTAGATACTCGTCGACTGAAAAGCATTTTAATCGCCATTTCATCACGTGTATTTTTATCTATATTATTATTATTATTATTATTATTATTATTATATATATAATGTCTATATAATAATAATAATATATTATATTGTTTTGTACATTGGCGGTATTGTAGTCGCGGGATGACTCGAATTCACATATATCGTATACGTTTCTGTTCCGTGATTTATAAAATAACCGTCGGCCTATTTACCGAAACCTTCGACGGGAGAGGGACAACGCTGAAGAATTTGTTGCACAAAAGTTCTTGTGTTCTTCGCCAGAAGAAAAAAAAAATTCCACCTATCCGTCGAAATATTTTAGACGTAGTGTGTAGAACACGCGCGCAAAAAAAAAAATGTATGCACATATTTGTATCCTTCTATATACATGTAGCATTGCATTACTAAGGCATTATATTACTATTGCATACAAATGGCGAATCCGATCGAATGCCTGGACGTTGTTAGACGGATTCTTGACGTAAGTTCAACTATTTCGGGCTATGGTGTGCGTTGCTGACTTGATGATTCTGAAAGTACTGCATCTCTACTCTCTTCCCGGTACATCTAGGAGTACTCAACAATGGAGCAGGTTGGGAGGAGTTGTGTGTGGCTGTCGGTGAAACACTATATACGCACTTATGCAGCCGCATGTGCAACTGTGTGAAAACAGAATAATTATATAGCAGTTACCAACTACGGTATATTATTACTTATATATATATATATATATAGGCGAAGAACGATTATGCAAATTTCGTATGTTTATGTACGATTCTGCATGATTTCAAATGCAGGGTCGCCGTAACGTCCGTTTAAAAATACTTGTTAAAACACGTAGACATTACAAGTGTATTTACGTACGCATAGACTTTTTGATTTATATAGGTACTAGTAATTTATACTTGGTGGTAATAATGATTTAAAAAAAAAAAGTGTTATTGAAATTTTAAACAAAAAAATAAAAACACAAATAATAATTAAAAAATGTAAAACAAAATTATTATTAATATTAAAATAAATAATAATAGTAGCGTTATGTACAACAAGAATCTTGTATAATGATCCGTTAAACCAAGTTCGCGCGAACTAATTACACGTGCAAATAAAAACTTATGAGTGCACAGTTCAAAATTCTGGAAAACATGAGTTCAGGTTTTAACGATCGTGCAACGTTGCATTTGAAATCATGCGGAATTGTCTATGTTTATAAATGGTTATGAAGATCTATACGATTCCGCCAAATTTGCGAAATCGTAATGTAGCCATATATACACATATACCTGAGTTCGCATAATACTGTGAATGTGTATTTATTTTCCTGCGTCTACGTCAGAGTGGGTGGAATCCTACCGTAAATCTAACACGTGTGTATACGTGCGTACGTCTTCCGGTGTGCTCAGAAAGCTCTTACACTTATGCCTATTAAATAACAGAGCTCTTGGAAAACGTCAAAGTCTTTTAGATATACATCTCTGACACTAGAATTCTGTATGTTTTCAAGATAAATGGAAAAAAAATATTTATTCTAAAATCGGCCAAAATCGACTTATATTAATACAAAACTTACTTCTTTTTTTGCTATTTTTTTAAAATTAGATTTATATTAATTTCTTTAAGAATAATCAATCACGTTATATTTGTATACGTTTATACGTATATACGTTATGTATACGATTTGTGATTAATTATATCGTTTATTGAATTTATATATATTTACTGAATAATTTTAATCTAACGAACGAAAAGAAAATCGAATGTGAACTTGAAATCTTTTTTAATGAGGATTCTATGTATATATCTTTTTTTTCTTTATTCTATTCAGTCCATGAGCAAGATTGCCGTTTCATTTATTGTAATTTGATTCAAAATAGTGTTAAAGAAATCAAAATTATTTGGGAATGCTAACAAAATGTATACGATTTAAAATAAGCCTAAGGACATTTTTTTTTCCGATGAGTTTATATTATCATTAGAAGCGATTTAACAGTGAATTAACGTTTCCGGTTGTAAAACGTTTATCAGGCTAACGCCGGCGATGTTTTCTCAAATTCGTCTAATTTGTCGGTAATTTACTGACCGAATATATATGCATTGATACCATCTGATTTAATAGTTGCGCTCGTATAATTACTCCGCCTTATGTTAATAAAAATAATTGTACAGTCGAATTCGCACGATAACTGTAATCCACCCACATATATTGCGTCCGGTCCTAAAATGATATTCATACTGACGGGAATGAACTATATGAATTTTAAAAATTCAACTCATTTAAGAAAAATCAACACGTATTTTTTTTAAATTAATTTAGACAGAATGTAATAATAATCATATCTAAAATCTTAATTTTTGTAAATCGTCACTTAATTATAATAAACATTATTCGTTATCACTTTAAGTTTTATAAATTATTCCCATTTGTATGATTTTACGCTCATAACAAAATTAATTTAATCTAATTAATACATTTTGTTTTTAATTTTTGAAAATTTATAATCCGAAAACTTTAAATGGTCTCTTTTGAAATCAGTTAGAACAACAAATCATTTTAAACTTGATTAGTAACAAAGATTACCAACATTTGGAATAGTTCCAAAAGCGCTGGCAACTTACACTGTTTCTATCATTTACTTGAAACTAACGATCTGTTTGGATACATCTAATAGTTATTTTTTTTCTTAAAATATTATTGTGTATTCTGATGGACACTGTCTTAATAATGTGTGGGAATACGGGGCCGATTATAAGAAATCCTTTACCGTTTGGCCGACAGGATATGACGTGTTACGCAAACAATTGAGATACCAGATTGTCGACCTCCACCTATTGTGGACGTTGTTTGGAAATTGAATGGAAGGCCAACATCAATCACTGATTGTATCTTCGGGGGTGCGGGGAAACGGGAAATTTTACTGCTGAATTCGTTATTGTCCGGTGCATTATAAAATAAATAAATACATAAAAAAAAAAAAAAAAATGTCTTAAAATGTTTGATCACAAATCCCTTCTTATTTGGTCGGTCGTACCCGCAAATCGTTACGATTTTTAATATATATATTTGACGAAGTGAAGGGACAGAGAATGATAAATTATTCATTAGGGCTACCACCAGGTAGGTAAATTGGCTCTTTCCTATCTCGTTTGACATCCTCCACCGTTTGTTTCCACCCCGATATTAAAACTTTCCATTCCTCTACTCCCTTGTACCATCTTCGACCCCTGTCACAAACTTGTGGGTCGTCTTGTGAAACTTCCAAGAACTGAAATCCTTTTTGAACATCAGTTAAAACTATCTCCAATTCTTCAATTATTTTTGTTCAAATCGATCGTCATACTAACTTTCATTAATTTCACTAAAATACATTACATTTTTTAGCGGTCATTGCAAACTAACTCAATAAGAATTACATATATTATATAATTGAAAAGCATAAGAATTTGTATTATGAATTTCTTACAGTTAAAGGTAGTGTTGATATAATTATAACAAACATTTTGAGTTTATAAGTTTATACACAAAAATTATAAGTTAAATTTACTATCAATCATCGTAAAAATATGTTTATACGCTTTAATTTAGTACCACCGATCTTTTAAAAAAGGATAAAAATATAAAATAATGATTGTTATTAAATTATACGCTTATTATTCATAAAAAGTATGAAAACAATCAAATAGGTGCTTACATATTTGAATTATCTTATTAGCATTTGTCCTACATAAAATATCACAGAAAATGTTTATTTAAACTTGATCTTATGATTTATTGCTAAACAGTCACGTACAAGCTTTTAGGTTGACTGAAATTCAATAATCAGTATTCAGTTTTAAACACGATCCAGTTCTTACTGGCCCTTATTCATGATAACTATCTATCCCACGTAAACATTATAGTTATTTACTGCTATTGTGCTGATTGAAAATGTAACTCTTTGTGCCAAAGGGGCCGGATATTTTGAGTATATCACACGAAGTGTTGAGATGATAGATCTATAGTGGGTGGGTTATTACGATAAATCAATAAACATAAATACTTGTTGAACACTTCGTGAGCCCATGGGGCGGTTTGGAACCGTACTTTCATTTTACAGAACCGCTTTCCTTCGGTAAGATAGTTATCGTATGCCTCGAGTATTTTGGTGTAGACCCGAAAAATAATTTATGCGTTTTATTATAAATATAGATGCACTACGTAGCTGTTAGAATTCCAATATTTCTTTTTTATCCCTTCAACTGTTCGTTTATTTATTGATAAGTTTGTATACATTTCCGTGTTTTCGTATAACTTAACGAGTTATTATTTAAAATGATTACGTAAAAATGATTAATTATCACAGTTAGAAAAAACACTAAATTTATAACTGCTTATACGATATATTTAATGCATCAATAATATATTTCACTCTTAAAAAAACAAACGACTTAACGTTATATTTAATTTGTAAAAAGATTAACCAACTTTATTCGATTTGGTATATTATTTTTTGTTTTATATTTTCATCTGGCTTTAGTACATATATGTATATATCCTTCGATGTATATAAAAAACGATTAAATATTTGAATTTTTAAGCTGTATGATATAATTTGTGTGATACACGTGGACGTCGTCTCTTAAACCATCGCCTTCATCGCCGTGCTGTTACTTTTATCGTCTGACTCAAGTTTTAACGACCTCATAAAATTAAAAAAAAAATGTACCGCTACACTGAATCTCATAATATACAAAAACTTAACTCTCTCTACGTAGTAATTAATATATTAAATTAATTTTTAGCTCTTCGGTGTATAATACTCAAATGGCATAATATTTTTAATATCACGATGTCATTATGTTCGTATAATATACCCTTGTCAGAAATTATACGGCTTTCTAAATTTTATTTACTTTTAAATAGTCGGGTTGTATTCGTATTTTATAGTTTGGGTATACGTTTAAAATTACTTCCTAAAGTTAAAATGTATATTATTGAAAACACTGAAAACAAATTAAATTAAATTCAGAGTAAGCAATTATTTGCCAGTAATTAACGTTTTCTGAACTTGTACGTATTCAATTTAATATTTATATGATATTTATATAAATATCATATTATATATTGTATATTATATTATATATAATTGTAGGAAATCATCTGTCAGATGTTTTGATCATACATTTCTTAAAAAGATTTCCCAATGGACCCAAACAAGATTGAAAACCACGTAGATTCCATATATATTTATTTATATATTTTACGATTCTACCCGATATTTTTTATGAGCAATGAGAGGGTCGTGGCCTATCGTTTTCACTTTTTACGTTGTGCCTTTTTGTTTTTTATTACTTCGTTACAGTTCAATTTATTTATACTCGCCACAAAAACAAAATTACAAAAAACCCTCGGTTACCGTTTTCTAGTTTACTCAGATATTGGTCGCTATATGAAAGTAAACTAAACATATTTTAATACCAACTGTTTCATACACAAGCAATGTCAATATGTGATTTACTTTTTGTACCATTTAATTATGAAACAATGAGAATCATTGTACGATATAACGTATGAGTAATATTATATCGTTATTTGCGAGTTTTGTGAGATACTAATTTTGAATATAGTGAAACAACACGTACGTCTTATAGCATACAATGTCAAACTTAAGACCAATAAACGATTAAAATCTAACTTTAATTTTATGAAATTTAATGCGACTTGTATTATTGAACGAATCGTATTTTAAAGGCATGCATATATTGCATAAACTATAAGCTTACAATAATTTTAAATACCCAGTAATTTATTATTGTCATTTATTTTTTATACATTTATAAGTCCTGTATGAAAATCAATTTTGTGTTTTTTGATCTTTAGTTTCGAATACTCCCATTCTGTTTTTTTTTATTTATTTTTTATCACACGTGATACAGTGTGGTTGTAGGTGCCCCCGTCGTCGATTCTTGTTTACAAAAATAAAATTGTATATATTCCCCTGGGGCTGCGTCAGTCGGTGGCGGCAGCTAACTGAACGTCCTCACTTTTCAGTACATGACGACGATAACGATTGGGTCGGCAATGCATGTGTTGCGGTGCTGGTGGTTTAACGATAACGTCGCAGAGGAGTAGCAACGCCCATAATATATGATATTCCATAATATTACGATCTCCTCTCATCCTTACCCCGTCTGATGCGTCCACTGCCGCCGCTGCCGCCGCCGACAATAACATAAACAATCGGTGTTATATTTTATTATTATTACTATTATTATTATTGTTGTCGAACGCGTTTTGCTGTCGACCAGTCCCGGGTACGGACAGAAGGTGTTTTGGGTAAATACGTATATATTATTATAATGTGATTTCTACAGATGTATGGTCGATGAGACACCCACCCGCCTGCCGCCTAAAGGTACGCGCACACACGCGCACACGCACACTCATACATATGTACACGTATACATAAATACCTAATATTACATTTTATTATATTACACCGATTACTCTCAATGCACATGCGATCTTATCTCTTTTCCTCTCCCTCCCACGGATAAGCGGTGTACACGTGTTTTCAAATTCTTTTTTAATACACGTCGTGTGCGCGCCGTGACCGACGATGAGGTATGCGCACCCGATTATTATCACACTGCACCCTCTCACACTATAAATACTTTTTTTTTTTTATGCACACGACCATTGATCGTTGAATTTTATTTTGGTATTTTGAATTTTGATAGAACTGATTCATTTTTAATTTTTTATGTTCAACTAATAAATTTACACCGGTGTGCATTTACTTTGTGAAATTCGATGTAATTTTTATAAAATACGTATAACCACCAGTACACAACACGTCTTTTAATCATATATAATTAAATATACATATACGCCTATAGGCACCCCTGTAATGTTGTAAAATGGACCCTACAATTTATGTCTTAGAGTAAGGGGGCCCGTATTTTAACTTATGTTGCTCAAATTAAATTAAATGTATTCTAAAATAGTTGGTAAAAAATAAATGTTTCGTAATAAGAAAAATAAAATAACATTTTTTAATTGTTGTGCAAAAATTTATTTTGATAATTTAACAGCTACAATTTACTATAAAAATACAAACATAAATAATTTAAGTGATCTGAGAAAAATATACGAGATCCAAGGGAAAAATTCATTGGGACATATATACTACAATATCAAATAAAAAAATTTAGTTATGTTTATTTAATTATTTATAAGTTATAATTTATTAAATATACCTTTTACACGTTTTGTTAAGATAGGGCTCAACATTATTGAAGGCACCCCCTGAAATACAAATCTGCGCATGCCAATGCCTTTAGTGATGAGGATTTGAGTTTTATGTTGGGAAAAATTACTTATATAATTCGTGGCGTGATGATTATTCTTTACCAGCATATAAATCAGATTCCATGTATGACATGAAGTCCGTCGGTATTTATTATATGCACGCAAAATACTTATGACTAGTAAATATATTTTCCATGCTACCTATATATTATATGGTGGTTTTTTTATTTTCTTTTGGCGTAGTATGATCGTCTTCCATGTGTATTTTAGATTTAACTACATATATATGTTCCTTTGCGCGGAAAGTGAAGAAAAGGGTTTTGCTGATGTAATTGAAAAGTTCGAAAAAACAGAAAGAAATTCGATTTCGTTATGTATTCAAAACGTGCATGAGCTCATTTAATATTCAGCTCACATGCTAGACATCTTCGGTTGTCGAATGTGCTCACGCACGTGTTATAAGCTGATTTCTATACTGCTTGGAAGTAAATAATTTTTGTATTTAAAATGCTTGATAGTTTTTTTCTTGAATGTAATCATTTTAGAGTGTACGTAAATCGTTTAGAATTGCACGAATAGGCAATAATTTATTATTTTTATAGTGTACCGTTTTATAGATTATATACAAGTACAAGTATGAAATATTTGTTCAAGGTTTTCGGCAATTTTTATTATTTCATAAGATGTTATGAAAATGTGTTGGAAAGGATTTGGTCAAAAAATGTGTAATTTAATTGGTTTCTAAACGGTGTCTTCAAAAAAAATCTTAGAATGCATTAACAATTAAGAAATTACTTATAACTTACACGATGTCATGAATACAGTGTAAATGAAAACCGTCGTACTAAATATTCAAACTAGTCGTTGTATAATATTTGATTTTCTAAATATCTAAAATATTAACTTTTTGAGAGATAGAAAATAAATTCTAAAGAGTTACGTTCGTGGCCGTTTATGTGAAATATTTATTTATTATTATTTTTCTTATAAGTCTAGTTAAAAAGTTTATTGAAGTGTTCCCTAAATATGGTATAGCAGTATCGTTGAAGTTCACATTGTTGAGATAATATAAGGTCGGAAAGTAATCCTGGAAAAACAATAGCACTTGGCAAGTGTTTTGGTTAGCTATACGGGCGGGGTTGAAGAAAACAGAGGGGTGTAGTGTTGCCGTGTGATGGAAAAATAACAAGCAGTCGTCGAGTCAAAAACATTTTCCGGTAATGGAAAAGTAATCCAATATGTACATGCGGCAGACGGAGGCGGCGGTGAAAGCGGCAGAGAGATTTTACGGTTTGGAGTTCCGCAAGACCTTTTCGTCCGGGGTCAGAGCGGTGGCAGACGCTGCACACGTGACGTTAACGAAAGACAAATCATGCGACAAACGGGTGACAGGTGAAGGTGACAAATTACTGTCGACTCACAACTAGCAAACGCCACGTCAGCGGCGACAGTGGGAGGGTTGATACCAGTCTCAGTTCGGTTAATAATTAATATTATTTTCGGACCTATCCCGATATACCTAGAGATTCTAGTCTGTCTGTGCTCCAAGAGTATACACGTATGCTGTATATTCTGTATATTGTGTATCGTATTTATATAAATAAATATATTAATAGTATATTTGTAAATGGTACTTATAATTGGCGCGCAGTGTCGTCTTTGTTGAAGTATTGTCTATAATTGATAATTTCACTCTGGACATTCTATAAATCCTATAAATGTTTTAATTAGATTATAAGAAACAAAAAATTATGTCTCTCTTGTATGTATATTTATAAATATTTTACAATCACTCATATGAACGAATTAATTACTTTAAATCACATAAATTATTCATTAAAATTTTTTAAGAATGTTGTCGGATCTCTTGTTCGATATCATTTGTATCGCCTCATATTGAACTAATATGTTGAAAGTTATAATAAATCGTATAAAATGTGAATTAAAGGAAATTATAAACCTAAACTTATGAAATACTTTCTGTTATCATATTTAATCCAATAATTTTTTTATAGGATAATTTTTTTCAATGAAATGAATCAACATTGCCTTATTTTTATTTTATCTTTTTGTATTTACTAACATTTAAATAATGTGTATAATAGATAACTTGAATTTATTAAACTGATTTTGTTAGCCTTGTCAATAACCTAACCTATGATGACTTTTGAATCACAAACTTCCATTAAAATAATTTCAGAATTTTACAAGATTATTTATTTATTACAATTATTTTAGAATAATAATTCACCTCTCTATAACAATTTGTTGGTGTAGTATTAAAATTAATATATGAAATATTATTAATGTCATAAGTAGGGAACGGATTTATATGTAATAAAAATACATAAATATGTACATATGTATGTAAGTATAATTTATAAAATATGTACTAAAACCATCCAAATATGTAGGAAAAAAATTTAAAAAAAAAAAAAAATTATAATTATTAAATTATCAAAATGATTTGTTGCATTGAATAATTACAATATATTTTAAATTATCAAATATTAAATGTCGCCTATTAGATCTGAAAATATTTTTAAAACGTCTAAATGATCGTTCCACATCAACCTACATCGGTTGATTTAAGCATATTTGAAGGGCATAATATTAGAAGGCGATAATTCCAAATTTTTAGAAGGGTGTCTGCCACTAATTATGTTATTAATTGATTTAAAATCAATATGGCCTGAAATTTTTTTCTGTCAAAACATGAATTTTCTTTTTTACTACTTCTCCTATTGGTCCGTTTACGAGTTTTCATTTTGCAATCGTTGATTCGACAATTTGCATACTTTCATTCAAGGACATATTTTTGTTTCTAATTTTTTAATTGTATGTGCAATAAAATTAAAATTCATTAAGATGAAAATTAAATTTGTTTTCAATGTTTCATTTTGCATAATATTTTGAGCTTTTCTAATAGCGATAAAAGTTCTGGATCTAAATTTGAAATAATTTTTTGTATTTTTGTACGAAGAAGACGTATGAATGATGAAATAATAAAATATGTTTAAAAATATTTACAAATTAGTGAAATATGTAAAAATATGTAATTATACCAAAATATGTAAAAATATGTAAAATAAAAGTAGCATGATATTAATAGGAATGATTTAAATCATGAACATTTCTTATCAAATTTTAAATATCTCGTTTTAATAAAAATATGTATTTACATATAAATCCGTTCCCTAGTCATAAGCTTTATAGGGGTACTACTTTATTATGTATATATTCCATGTTTTTGGTAATAATTTTAAAATTCTTATACCGTCAAATCATATGCAATGTATTTCAATATACTAATCGGTGGTTGATGGTAAGCATAGTATTTATTTTTATTTATTAGAATAACCATGTATTAGGTTTATTAAGAAGAAATATTATATTATGTGGTTACTATATCAAACATATCGTAATCGAAATACGACTTGCGCACTAGGTGTAAAGAACACTCGATATCTCATTAAATATATTAAAACACAGTATGAGTTCATTAAAATTTGACGTTTATCCAATACAAGTGTATGCATGTATTTTGTAAAATATATTTATCTGTATGATTTCGTTTATTCCACGCATTATTATTGACAAGATATATCCGAATGTGCAGGTCGCTGCCAGACGGATAAATCATTAAAACCGTCCGGTCATGCGGAGGAATGAGCTCCCCGCCGAGATTACACTACAGTTAATATTTTTCAGCCCTTCGAAGCACGATCATGTTATTTTTTAAAATTTTTTTTTTCTTATCTAAAAGATGTACCGCCGCCGTGGGTGAACGCATGCATACACGCTCAATGTGGCACTAAAACAAGTCGTTGAAATAATCGATAGAATAAAAAGGCGTAGATTTACGGCAGCATCAGCTATTGCTTCCCTTGTTGCTAAAACGTAGATGCATTCGCTGTCTTGCTAAAAAAAAAAAAAAAAACATGTTTGATAAGTCGTCTTACTCGAAGTGAAAGAGGAAAATAATGCTTTACACGGGACTCGGCTGTTATCATCGCAAGAACGAAAAACGCGATTGGCGCCGACGGGATTTAAACGAAATACATGAAGGTCATTGTAGGATGGTAAAAGAAAAATATTTCATTTTTTCCTTTTAAATCTAACGCGCGTCCGATCAATCCAATATATAATGTGAAGAAGTAAAATTTTATTTTATTACTACATTCAGACAATTTAAAAGCAAAAAACCGGAAATTTTAAGAAAACTGAGAAAAGTTAAGTACAAAAGGTTTTTTTTACGCGTCTTAACAACACTTAGTTTTATACGTTTATAGAAAATAGACAGTATTTTACTTTTTTATCGAATGTGCTGTTGCACAAACGACAGTCAATTTAGTATAGAAGTATTTTTTAGACTTGCCGTTAACTGTGGTTGCGATACAGTGAGGTACGTTGTAGTGTTATGAATATTCTCGTGAATGACGGTGGAGTTTTCAAAGAGTATTGTACGTAAACCCTCGGGGATTATTTTTTATACGTATGAAAAAAATAAAATAATAAAACCTGTAAAATAATAGTAATAAAAGTAACACTCGCTTGCGGAAAGATTTTGGAGCTCTTGCTTAATATGGGTTTAGAAATAATAATAATAAATCTACACCAATCGTCCATTCACTGAGGAAGGCGTAATTCTTTAAATACGTGCGTGGCGACCTTATCTGAACTTTATTTTCGTATGGACCCCGAGCGATTCGTCAACACAGTTTTGACTTTATGGCGTATTATCGCAGGGAAATCGTGCGCCCACAAGTGATAATACCGTCGCCGCTCTAATTATAGAGCAAGATATTTAGCTAAGTACAATTATATAATTTTGAGTGTTTTATCCATCGCATATGTTCCTGCGATCATGTTAACACACCGCGTCATCACCATGGTCGTCGTCGACGTATAACGTATACGTTAACTATACATATATACTATAAGAGCATATATACATATATACTATAAGAGCATATATACATATATAAGCATACATTTTGATAATGTGTGCTCTATACTAACTTATAAGATCATCCGGGTACATGGTATCTTGTCAACATCCACGAGACGGACGGAATATTAATAGGGGTGGAAAAAATGCTCATATTTCATAACTTTATTTTACTCTACATAATATGGGGTCCAACTGAGCAACGTCGTCGAGATGAAAAACCTATATATGAGATGAAAACGTCCTGCTCTTTTACCGCCGCTGCCTGTAGTTATTTGGACGCGCTACGTTTGATGATCAAAAACGGTTTATAGAAGTTATTATATAACATGCCACTCGCGCTTATCATTGGTTTATCGAATTAAAGGCATAGGTTAGATATTATGTAATACACTGCATACGTATCAGTTTTAGAAATTAAAATTATTTTTATTAATGTATCATTCAGTACAGTATAGTGTAACTCACATACTCGAAATTACGTCTCCAGAGGTTCGAGTGCACCCGCATCCCGCCACGAATGATGACGGTCAAATAAACGTGGGAATTTATGGAACAATAATAATATGTTTCTATTATCATGGTCCGTGTGGAGTCTCAGTGAGTCGGAAGTTCTCGTGAAATAAAAGTTCTTTGAACATTATTTAGGTTTAGATCGACGTGTTAAAATGAACCTGTAATTAAAAGAAAAAAAATTAAAAAAAAATTAACTTTAAATTTCGAATCGCTTTGGTGGAATAAAACGTTCAGCACACTTTGTCGGCCTATTTATTAATTTCTGAGCATTTTTAACTTGTACACACCTTCCGTCCCCAGGCATCATTGTAATACACGCGACACGGTAAGTAGAGGTGTTTTCCAATTATCTCAAAATTATTCGACGTGACCTGTCTGTTAGCAGCAGCGGCGGTGTCGGTGTCCAAATGGTTCATGTCTAAAAAGATAATTACAACAAAGAAATTTAATTACCCCAGGTGGTAAACACGTAACTCCTTCTTATTATAATCACGATTATAAGTTTTTTTTATTTGTAAAATATGTATATACAATATACACGAAAACATCCAAATTTCTGTTACCCCTTTCGGAAGAACTGGTATAAACCGTCAATTACAGGCGGTATCCTTTTTCATTGAAATTGGGAAACACCTCGTCTAGATTATATATACCCTGGTTTATTACACTCTAATTATGAGCCTTCGTTGTCGGGTAACGTACCCACCCGATAATAACGTGTTGACGATGGTCGTTTTCGATGTATGTACAATATTCATAATATTATTTCAATCGACCCAGCTGCGTTTAATAAGGAGAAATTTTATCAGTGGCATAATAACGGGGGATAACACCCCCTCTCAAATTGTTTGGGAAGAATTAGTTTTACATGAGATTTATATTTTTGGTTGATGCAGCTGTAAATTATCTAATAGGAGTACCTATGCGTATTTAAGTATTTCCAAGAAAATATTGTAGATAGGGATGGTGTAAATATTACGACTATTTAATAATTCCTATTTTAATCTGTAATTTATAATATGGTATTTTTACACTCGTACGCTTTTTTGTTCGTTTGATGCACCACGAGTTGAACAAAATAGCTTGTCAATAGTGTCCTTTCGAGTTGAACGTCTACATTTTCGTGACGCACGCTACAACGCATGATTTTCCGCGCTCAGTAGGAATCCGTTCAAAACGCCGTACTTTTTATATTTTATTTCACTCCGGTAGCTAAAATATCATATCGTTCTTAACAACTTAATTTTAGCTAAAACAGTTTCTCTAAAACGAGTGTTTTGTCTCACTATTTCTGATTCAATTATATTTCATAAGTATTGAGTAAAAATTTGCTCTCGACATTCGTGTAAATTTTTTAAATAAAATATCTCGTGATATTCCAAATCATCTACAATTCCAAATTTCGAGTTTTTAAAGAAATTTTCACCAGAAAAGAACGTTTTTCCTACGTTTTTTATTTACACTTGCAATAATTAAGTAGACCGCACTAACACTGAGAAGTACATGTGAATCCGACAAGTTTTTTGTGAATAATCTGGAAGACGACTGATTTGTGACGTCGTTAGTGAGAACAGAAAAATCATTTATCTATTGCATTCAATAAAGACATGCGTTAGATGATAGTGGAATTGAATGTTTAAACTCAAGTTGAACTAAAAATTAACGTGGACTAACTAAGTGACGAACGGAACTAGTACACGTTATTTCATTTTTTTTATTCATAAATATATTAAAAATAATAACAAATAAAAACAAATAATCTATTAAAGTTTACGATATGCCTAATTTGGTTCAGAACCACCAAATTGTTTGTTTAAAAATTTACCCCCCCCCCCCCCCCCCCATACAGTTCTAAGTATGCCACTGAATCTTATTATGACTTACTATGACTGTGTAATCAAAGATGATATCTCATACCAAGGGCGGGTTTAAGAGGGTAGATAAGGGGGAATTAGCCCCCCCTGGGACTGAGCTATCTATTTTATAAAGCAAAGTATTATTATATATTAATAATTATAATAAAATATCGTCAATGGTCATTGATGAATATGGTACCTATTTTATATATATTTTTTTTATAAATAAATAGCTCACTTATGTTGTTAATTACATGTATTTTCCTATATTTTAAAATAGTTTCAGATTAAAATTGATACCAATAATGTAACTATTTAAACTTTGTCATTATTGTGAAAAAAATGACTTACTTATGAGGGACTCAAAAACATATTATGTAATTTAAAATTTTATATAGATTTAAAAAATTACCTAACTAAATTCTTAAACCTCTATAAGCCCCTCCCTTGGTTAGTTGGTTAGTAATAAAACCCGTCCCTGTCTCATACATATGATTATCGTAATCCAAGTTGTCGATATATTAGTGTAATTTCAGTGAAAGTCAACGTACTGTGTTGTGTGTTATTACTGTTATTATTTTTTTATTATTATATGCTAAACGAAATATTTCGTTTAACTACTGTCACTGCTATACTTTTCATTTTTACTCACATCTGAATACGAGAATACAGATCATATATATAATATTGTAATCTCGATGCAATTCACAGATAGTGGTTTTGTACTACTGTATCTATAATTACAAGCATATGTGTATGTTACTCTTTATCTCTCTAGGTCTGGCCGTGTATTAAACGCTTGTTTCAATATTACACAGACGTTATATAGTTTATATTTAATACACACTCGCACCCATTATATATAATTCTGAACAATCGTTGTATTTATAGGCGCCGCACAGTAAACCGTCTCATTTTCAATAAATTAAAATATTTCAACCGGTCCTAATGGCCGTTCCCGATATGTTTATATAATATTATTTATCATACATATACGTACACACACACATACACACACTCACACACGCGCGCGCACAATAGAGGCCGTACTAAATCTTTCGAAACATCCCCTATATAATACCCGGTCAAGAAGGTTTATATCTGGATTAAATCACAAAATAAAACAAAAGGGTATTTAAAAGCTGAGTTTTATTAAAATTTAAATCGTGCCCATTTGCATATAACGGAGGTACGGTATGTTCTGGAACAGTGCTTAGAAACTTGTTATTGTTTTAACAATACTCTCGAAACATGAAAAAATATATACGTTCGGAGTGAGAGAGAGTGTGGTATAGCATGGCATAAAAAGAGCACTTTTGTATTGTATATATTTTTTTACCTCAAGTATAATTGACCTTAATTTTCCATATATAGAGCGTTTGTTTTCCTTCTTTCTTTTCGTTTTCGTATCGTATTATAACACAATGAGAACTTATATTATTAATACCTGTTGGTCAATACACATAGAGAATCTTACAGTATATTATATTTATATATAAATTTGCATGCATACGCATAATATTATTAATACAATGCCCGACCGCATATATAAAGAGTGTCCAACAGAAACTATGCAAATGTCATCGACACCGTGTGTGTGTGTGTGTGTGTGTGTGTGTGTGTGTGTGTGTGTGTGTG